>NC_086122.1:25533001-25871501 GCF_963921235.1 Mobula hypostoma
ATAAGATCATCCACCTTATTCTTTATACTGTGTGCATTCAAATATAACATTTTCAGTCCTGTATTCATCACCCTTTTCAATTTTGCCTCCATGTTACACTTCAACCCATCCCTCTGACTACAATTTTGCCCTGTCATCTGCCTGACCTTCTTCGCAGTCTCATTACACACTGCATCGGCAACATAAGTTATCCATTGGTAAATTTGAACCTCAACTATTTAATGTTTTGTAAATATTCTTGTGCTTTAATTTTAATATTTTTAATAGTGCATGACTACTGTGTGTTTTTGAATGTGAATATTTTGAAACTTCAGCTAGAGGTGTCAAAGTTTTTATGAGCTGTTTGCTCTGTAAAGGCACTGGTTATCTTGCTAAGGATGAAACAATATTTGTCACACAGTTTTTTTTTCTCAGGGGACATGCACTAAATGCTTTCTTAGTGCAGAGAACAATGATGGTTCAAGGGCCTGGCCAATATTTGCAAATTCTGGACCGCTATTATGTCCCATACTTATTCAACAGACCTTTTTCTCCTTATGTACAGGCAAAATACAAACGTAATAGCATGCTGACTCTTCTGAGCTCACTAAAAAAATGTAGATTTCAAAATAAGATCATCATCAAAGGACAAATATTTCACGATATACTACTTGGAGATCATTTCCTTGCAGGCATTCACAGTAGAATTGAGAAATACAATAGAATGAATGGGAAAAAAACATTACAGACAACCAGTGTGCAACAGGAATACAAAGTACACATAAACAAATAAATAATACAGAGACTCTCTGATCAAGCAACATCTCACTGCCTTTTCTCTGGCCCATTATCCTTTCTGCTGTGTAATTTCAATCAGAGTATAAAATGAAGAATTAATTTTATAGGGGAATTTAAAAACAAGTTATCAACTTTATTTAATCTGAAGTTTAAAGGGAGTCTGAATTTTCCTGGTATATTTGTCAGTGCCTTTTACTTGGAGCCTTAAATAATCCTGAAACTGTGATTGCAAAGACTGCAGTTGGTCATACTTAACACTTCCCAGGATTCTGTTGACACGGTAGCTTACAGCATGAAGGGAGACCATTTGATCCATCCTGCCGGTGCTAGCTTAGCACTGTGAATAGTGTTATTTAGCTTACTTCCTTGCCTTGGGCATTTATTAATAAGCAGCTGCCCAATTCCTTTTTAAAATTATTTATGGATCAGCTTGCACCACCTTTTCAATTAAATATTCTTGATCTTGATATCTGTATTTCCAGCGAACTCATTTTAGACCCCTTTGTTCCAAGGAAAGTTAAACTGGGCTAGAATACGTCTTAAATCTGCATACAGCTGGTAACTGTCACTTGAACTAATAGAGCTGCTTTGGGGAAGATTTGCCCTTGAGTTGTCATAGAGTTAATTCATGCAAGTACCACATATCTCTAATGACCATTGTGCTGCTAAAAGTAAACACCTGGGGCAGGGATTATGGTTGCCGGGGCCGACCACCTTGTTGCTCCCAGAGGAAGGATGAGCTTCTCTTGGGGTAGGAGGATATTAGGTTATATTTTAGCTGCTTGAGGACTCGGGAGTGGACCATTTTACTAAGACAGGAGCTGACCTTCAATCTCTGCAGAAGGCCTGCTGTTAAGGTGAAAATTGAAAACCAAAATAAATATTGCACTGTAGCAGCATTTTCATACATTGCACATGAACTGATGTCACTGCTCTGTGTGTATTAATGTGTCATACACAAAGAGGTCTACGCTACAAATTATGTGAGCAAGTAATGCGTCCACAGGAGTCCACGTTTACCTTGTGGAAATAGTTTCACGTAAAATTTCAAAAACATCACAAGAATTCTAGCTGGCTGCATCACTGTCTGGTATGGGGGGGTGGGGGTGTTGGCGACTGCACAGGATTAGAATAAGCTGTGGAGACTGGTAAACCTAGTCAGCTCCATCATGGGCACTAGCCTCCGTAGAATCCAGGCCATCTTCAAGCAGTGATACCTCAAAAAGGTGGCCCCCCACCGTCCCCAATCGCCCAGGACGTGCCCTGTTCTCATTGCTCATTCAGGAGAGAAGTATTAGAAGAAGGCACACATGCAATATGTTATTCAGGAACAGTTTCTTCCCATCTACCATCGATTTCTGAATGGATATTGAACCCATGCTAATTACCTCACTACTTTTTTAATTTCAGCGTTTGCACTACATATTTAACTATTAACTATTTAAGTATATGTACTTTTTGTAATTCAGTTTTTTTCTATTATTATGTATTTCATTGTACTGCTGCTGCAAAGACAATCAATTTCACAATTTATGCCAGTGATATTAAACCTAATTCTGATTCAGAAAATTTTGAACTCTTGTTAGAATTTCTGAACACTGACCTTTCCAATCATTCTTTTATAACTGAAGATCCTCATTCCAAGTGACATGGTAGAAACCATCTCCCTCCTCTTCAGTCTGTACCATTTGTTTAAATGAGCAGAAGAAATGTTTTCAGAGGTGTGTATTTATAATTTCAAATGAGAATTGTTAATGTATTATTGAGGTTCTTTAGCTGAAGGCATTGTCCGTAGGTACCTTGTAAAACTGGATGGTGATATTACCGAGAACACTTCCAGTTACCTGCAACTAATTTAAATTGCATTAATTCCATTAATGAGCAGCTGGGCCAAGCTAGCTAGTTATTCTCTTTTAAAATAGCATGCAGAATCTGTCACCTGTCTTCAGCTATTTGTGTTCCTCCCCAATTCTTGACATAGCAGTCGGTGTCTGGAGTTCTGCAGCTCTACGCCTGTTGTCTCAACACCCCTCCCTTTGGAAGCATGGGCTTGAATGTCATGGCTTTGCTATTTTTAAGAAATGATGCAGAGTAGAGAGCATTTAACAGCCGCCTTAACGGGCTCTCATTTTTTAAAAAATTAAATGTATCCGTGATTGAAGTATTATAAAACTTGCATTCCATTCTCATGTTTATTATGGGATTTTCACTTTTCTGGACTTACTTTTCTCATAATTGTCCTGCTCCTTTTCTGTCGGCATTCCCTGAGGACTGCTACCACAGGTGTAGTTGCTTTTCCGTGCCTTGCCAAAGTGTAAGCCCCAGACAGTAATTGTTAGCGGGCTATTGAAGTACGTGGCACGTCATGGTATTGACTAACTTGACAATCGAGACTGGCATCCACATACTCGTCCTCATTGTAGATCAGGGAGTAACTATGCTTTGGGCATCTTTATCTGTCTGTTTCCCCTTCCCTAAGCCATGGAAGTCAAGCCCAGTTGTAGGTACTTTGTCAATAGGCTGGGTGACATCTGCTAGCTTATTTCAGAGCACAGATTACACTGGGGCTTTCACGGACTGTGTGAAGCAGCTATTCAGAGCACGAATAACTGAATTGAAAGGAAATCTCACATCTGCGTCTTTTTTCCAAAATGCAAGCTTTAAACGATGTCTAGACTTAATACAGTAGTTAATAAATTGAGAAGTTATCACATATTCTAAATATCCAGTTTCATTTGACACAGTTAAGCATTACCACTCAGTTACATAATCAAGACAATTGGTCAGGAGTAATATCTTTTCACATCTAAAAAGACAATCTTGAACTTTATTTATTTGTTTGTTTGTTTATTTATTGCGATACAGCACGGAATAGACCCTTCTGGCCTTTTGAGCCACACTGCCCAGCAACCCCTGATTGTCCTAGCGTAATCACGGGACAATTTACAATGACCAATTAACCTACCAACTGGTACGTCTTTGGACTGTGGGAGGAAACCCACATGGTCACGGGGAGAACGTACAAAACTCCTTACAGTCAGCGGCGGGAATTGGACCCAGTTCACTGGTACTGTAAAGAATTGTGTGAACACTGTTGTAAGAAGCTTTTCAACCAAAAATAATTATGTGATTGTGCTGGGGAAGAAAAGTTTAATTTCATAATTTAATAACCTTTATTTCTTCGTATTCACTGCCTGCTTAAAGCCAGCTGGTGGTGTAGTGGTATCTGCACCGGACTTTGGGGTGAGTGGTCCTGGGTTTGAATCCGGCTGGCTC
This sequence comes from Mobula hypostoma, assembly GCF_963921235.1. NCBI lineage: Eukaryota > Metazoa > Chordata > Chondrichthyes > Myliobatiformes > Myliobatidae > Mobula > Mobula hypostoma. The sequence goes on from NC_086122.1 coordinate 25,537,055, forward strand.
CCTGCATGCTTTCTATCCATGCTGCGTTGAGCATCAAGCTAACAATTCAGCCGCAAAAATAAAAGCAGGTAAATGCTAAAAAGAAACAGCAAGGTTGCCGCCCGATGCGCCATAAGGTACGGAAAGGGACAACAGTTGCCTGCTTAAACAAAGACAGTGCTGGGAACGGCAATATTGCTTGTTAAAATAATTACTGCTTATAAACGTAATGGCTCATCTTTGCCAAATATTTCCCTTGTAGGACTTTGTCTTGACAAAATGCTGCAAAATTATAAGGGAAATAATTTAATAGTTAAATGATCCACAAGGACAAATAGCTTATTAACTTATTCTAGGCTCGTTTGATATTAACCAATGTTGGAAATTAATTTGAAAAGGATAAATTATTTTTATGTTTCAATAAGTAAAATAACAGCTTGTCATGAACAGACATGTTCTTCAGTTGACATCTACCAACCATCTTAAAACTGCTGCCATAAGCATTTCTCTAGCACAATTGTCCTTTTTCAAATAAGCTTTGTTCTACATAGATTATTAAATTAAATGGCTTCTAAGGGAGCGCTGCGGTAGTGCAGCGGTTAGCACAACGCTTTACGGCATAGGCAACCCGAGTTCAAGTCCCGCTGCTGCCTCTAAGGAGCTTGTATGTTCTCACTGCATGGGTTCTGGTTTCCTCTCGCGGTCCAAAGACCGACTGGGTGGGAGATTAATTGGTCATTGTAAATTGTCCTGTGATTAGGCTAGTGGGATTGCTGAGTGACACAGCTCAGAGGGCCTATTCCGCACTGTATCTCAATAAATAAATCAAAATAAAAAGAGTATTTTATTCTGCGTTAAATTCCCTCATTACATTTAATTGCTTATGGCATCAGAATACTATATGTTTTAAATCACTCTACTTGCTAATCGGGTCACAATATTCAACTGAAGAGCAGTACACAAGAGCTCTACCAGTTTATAAATAGAAATGTTGTGAAATTGGCTGCCTTGACATGTTGATGCCGTGCAGGATTGGTATTCTTGTTTCAAATGCAACTTCATAACAGCAGTAACAATTGTTGTGTGAAGTTGCTCAGCGAGGCATTCCGCCAGCATTATCAGCGACCAGTCATCCATGTAGCACCATGTGAGTTGAGGTTAAACTATCTGCATTTGCTATACTGTGGTGTCACTTCTCATAAACTTTGCAGGCCAGAGGATTAAACTATTTTGGCAGTCTACTTGGATAGGTTGTTTCCAAATAGGAATGTTTCTTCATATCATTCCAGTCATCTGCTAAATATTTTGTCTATTTATTTGAGGTGTTCCGCAACAAAGGTTTTTGCACATGGGCTTATTTAAGTTCTTCAGTCTTTCTAAAGTTATATATAAATCGATGTTAAACTCTCCATTTGAATAGCATGTGTCCAATCTTAAAGATTTATTACAAATACATACATTAACAGTTTGCATGCAACAGCAGCCACACCCCAGTACATCGCTTCAACAGGCAGGCTAAACCAGATGAGGGTAGCCGCTGGGCCTCATACCCCTGTGAGATAGAGATTTGCCTGTCCTAGCATGTGAAGACAGCTGCAGCAGACTGGACAGATGAGATCAATGGTGAGATCCAACATCCAGGAAGGCGGTTCTGCAATGCTTCGTGGAGAGCAAAGATCATGACAAGGCACAGAAGAAGTCATGGTCATCCACTGCAACCAAGGAGGACCCCAGTTTGTGGTGACCAATGAACCCGAACTTCCAAAGTCAAGAGAGTGGAACTCCTCAGTGCAATGGCTCCCGCACAGGTCTCCTATCATTGTTGGATATGGCGGACATCCAGCACATGCAACTGTGTATCGTCATTTCTGAAGCACGAAAGTCTCAGTCTTGGCCCTCTCTTCGGCATATACTGTGCAAGTGTTATTATTTTAAATAGGTGCTCAGGATTTCTTATTACTGATGGAAAAATGCAACCTGAATGATATTTAGTGAACTCCTTGATCCTGACCTTGAGTAGAGTTTGCACGTTCTAACTCTGAGCATAGAATGGAGGTTGGTAATTGATACATATAGTCTTAATCTGTGGGAAAAAAACACAGATTGGAAACATGGCTCAATTCAGACTATGTAATGTAGTAGGCTGATGGAATTAATGTTTATGACAGTTTGCATAATGCCTTTGATTTCAGGTTTTTGAGTGTTTTAATAGCTGAACTATGCTTGATTTAAGACTAGATGTCAGGCAATGAAGACCACAGCTTTATTACTGCTAACATCCTTTATTCACCTGCTCACTAATCAACCCAGTCCCATGAGAAAAAGCTAATACTACCCCAAATTTTGAGATGATTTACGATTTTCATCTCCCTGCCTTCTTCTCACAAATATTTGTGTGAGTACGGTTTGAGTGCCCCTTATCCGAAATTCCAAATGACGCTGACCTGACATCACAAATGGAAAACTCCACAAGGCGCTGGGAGGGTTCCCAGGCAATGCACAGGTCTGTGCGCACCACAGACAGTTCTGAGAAATGACCTCGTATGTGTAATGAACAGAAGTTAATGAAAAATAGAAGAATGCTGCAGAAAGCAAAAAAAATGAAGATCTTGAATCTATATTGTAAGAGTGGATTTGTCAGCATCGGAGTGAGCATATGCCACATAATGGCATACTGATCATGAAGCAAGTAAAGATCTATCACGATGAACTGCAGATCGAAGGCAATTGCAAATATTCAATAGGCTGGTTGCAAAAAATTAAGGAAAAACTACATTTTTAAAGATTTGTGGTGATAAAGTGCTTGCTGGTCACGAAGCATCAGCAGCAAAGTCCATTGATGAGTTTGCTAAGATTGTCACTGATGAAAATCTAACATGTGTTATGGCTACATCAGTACATATGTGTGATGAACAAGTGTGAGACAAAGACTGCTTGCCAGTAGCAAATAAATTCAGAGTCAGGAATGATAGCGATACCAAGGAGCCACTGACTGTCCATCTGGACGGACAAGGTCCTGATAGCTATTAAAAATATTATATAAAGCTGTATGTATAAGCTGTTCATATAATGTAAATGGATTTTGTGTTCAGACTTGGGTCCTATTCCCTTGGCATCTCATTATATAGATATTCCAAAATCTGAAATCCGAAACACTTCTGGCCCGAAGCATTTTGGATAAGGGCTGCTGAACCTGTATTCACTTCCCTCGAGCATCTGATCACTCGTTTGGTATCGTGTAGTAGGTCCAGAGGTAATGAATCATAGTAACAGGTCTTTGTCTTGCCAAGTTTGCACTGGCCAGCAAGTATCCAGTTACACCAATCGATCCTAACTTAAGGTCCAAGTACGTTCATTATCAAATTGTGTATGCAATATACATCTCTGAGATTTGTCTCCTCCAGACAGCCAAAAAACAAAGAAACACTATGAAAGCTGTTCAAAGAAAAACATCAACCCTTCTCTCCCCACCTGACACACACATATACACACACACACACACACACACACACACACACACACACACATGTAAACAGCAACAAGAATGTCAACCTCTCCCTCCCCCCCACCAGCACAAAAAAAAATTAAACCACAAACCCAGAACTTCAGTACAATCCTCCGACAGCATGGAGGGAGCTTTCTTCCTTCCTCCCCTCAGCAGCAGCGAGCAAGGGGGGAGAGAGATAGACCGTTACATGCAGACACCTTCCTCTGGCAGCAACGAGCGAGAGGCTGGTAGACAGCACTGAATACCCGCTTACCTTCCGCACTCATCTCGATGTTTCACTCTTCCTCGGCACTTTAATCAGCAGGATCGGCGAGAAAGGGAGTCAGTCACGGGTCTGCACCCTATCTACAAGCTTTTCGGCCTTGAGGCTGCTCACCTCCTGGAATCATCTTGGAGACAACAAAGCCCCGGATTGCTCAGTCAACCCAAAAACACACCTTCAAGCTGCAGATCACAGGCTCCAACAATACCAAAAACACATTTAAAAGAAAAAGAAGACATAAAAGAAACAGTTTCATGGACTATCTGGGATGTTCTCGATACCTTCCTGTCAACCCTAATTCTGCCACTCACTTGTATACTAAGGGCTAATTATAGCAGCCACGTAACCTACCATGCCACACAGAGCACTCAAAGGAAACTCACACAGTCACTAAGAAAAAGTGCAAACTTCACATAGACAGCACCCATGGTGAAGATCAAAGCCAGGTGACTTGAGTTTGGAGGTGACATTTCTACTCACTACATGCTGTGGTGCTGCACCTGATCGTTTTTAGATCTTATCTCCGTATTTTTCTATATTTGCTCATGCACAGAAGATAAAGTCCAAAGTGAAAAGTGAAATTTTCAGGGTTGAAATATTCACTTTGCTTTGGAATATATTTAGAATTTCACCTGTTCTACATAACTTCCATGAAGATTGTTGATGGCTACTAGTGCTGAAAGGGGGAAGTGTCTTTTTGTATTAAAACTATGTAGTTAAGTGAATGCAATTTTTGCTTTTAAAGTGGACAGAGCAACTCTTATTTATGATTACCCTGACAAAGTTTACCAGTCTGAGGGAATCCAGGAAATTTTCTAAGCAACTAGTGATTTCAAAGTGAACAAGGAAAGTGATGCACTTAAATTTACCATTTACCATGTGTAAGTGGATGGTGCGATTTTAGTATCAAGAAATGTTAACTTTTCATTCAGGTTTTCATCATCTGATATTGTAATATGTCACAAAATAGATTCACAAACAATGAATGTGGAAGTTTGGAATACACTCTTGTGAAAGTTATTTGTGTACTGTACTGCAAAGGCACTGCATTAATGAGCAAATGGAAGCAGTGAACCTGTGGAAACAAATAGCAGATGAAAAAGGACCATTAAACTGTCTCAGAGACTGATTGCAAGTTGATGAGTGGATAAGTTATTCATTACAATTGAAGTTGAAATGTTGATCAGTTGAAAATTCAAAAAAAAACAGAGCAGAATGTAGATATCTTTGTTGGAAAGGATTATAGTTCCCTGCAGGTTTGTGGGGACATAGTATTGTGTTTGTTTTTCTTTCAAGGGGGAAAATGTGTTATTATGTGTGCATAATAAAGAACTTCAGTTCCCAGTGGGTAATGCGAGGGGTTCACTTGGAACTGGAAGCTAGGATGGTGACCTGGTTGTGAGTGCACAGGGTTCAGCAGCAGTTCGGTAATAAAATGTTCTAACGTAAACCCATGCCAAGTTAGTCTTTATTAAGAACAAACATAAAAGAAGATGCATAAATATTCTGCATCTAATATAGAGAGTTACTGGAGTACAACAGAAATTTTCAATGATAGCGAAACAGAATTTAAACATGAATAAAGTTCATGAAAATTCAGAAAAGCACTGAAGTCTGAGATAGGAGTGCCAATTAGGCATTCCATCCAGATTCACTGCTGTACTAATATCTCATTGTTCATGTGTTCAGGGTAAAAGAAAACAGCAAGACAATGAAACAGCACTGGTCACTTGAACTATCACTAAAACCATGTGTAAAGCTGAACATTTCTAGCTGAAGTAGTTTATGTCTTCTGTTTCTGAACCCAGGGCAGGTCAGTGAAAGATTAACTCGCCACTGAAGCTCTTTTTAGAGTCATTGCGCAGAATTGGATTCAACCTATAAGCATCTGATGCCTAACTTTTTATAGATTGGCTGCTGTGGTTAGAAATAGCAATGCAAAGTATTTTTTTACATCATGAATCAGAAAATACATCCCCATTAGATTTTTTAAGAGCACCTTGAAATACTGTATTCTGACTGACGGCCATTGCTTAAAATATAGTGTATATCTTTGATGTCCTCACTGCACAGTTTCTGATGCTTCATTGAGCAGTGATGTTGACAAACTGTTGAAAGGCTTCAGTTCATTTTGTAAAGCCTCAGACATTTCCCAAGATCAACAGATCCCCACACTGCTATTTCTTGGTGCAGCTCTACACTACAGTAGTTAAAGTTTGGCACTGAAGGAGAATGGCTCAAACAGGAACTATTCCCAATGTGACCATTTTCTCTTACCATACAAATAATCTTCACTTGTGTTGGGCATGTTTGACCTTGGTGGTGATAACCACCTCAAACTATTACCCTTCAAATATCATCTTGAAATGAAAATGTAACCAACTGTTTTTTTTACAGATGGGTATTTATAAGATTAATTGTGAATTTAAATCTGATGCATGACATTTATTCCATGCATTCAATGGGCCATTGCTGTTTCTGTGCTATGTATAATGCAAGTTGACTGATTTGAGATTAGCATTTAGAAAATGAAGTTTCTAAAGTTTTCTATCATTCATTTTGGGGGGGGTTTCTGTTTTGTGATGTCTGCGAAGAGTAAGAATTCCAGGTTGTGTATTGTATGCATTCTCTGATATTAAATTGAACCATTGAAATGCTGGAAGAATTCAGCAGGTCAAGCAGTATCTGTGGAAATTAATAAACAGTCAGTGTTTCGGTTGAGACCCTTTTCCGGGACTGGAAAGGAAGAGGGAAGATCCCTGAAGAAGGATCTCAGGAAACATCGACTGTTTATTCATTTCCATAGATACTTCCTGACCTGGCTAAGTTCCTCCAGCATTTTGTGTGTTGCTTTGGATTTCCTGCTTCTGCGGACTTCCTCATGTTTATTATTTAGAAACTAACCTATTTCTGTCCCCACCTTTCTAACACTCAAGTTTAGATCAGTGCAATTTTTGGATGTGTTACTAATCGCCTTTTGAGAATATCATGTAATAGAATAATAAATGATATAGCTTTTCTGAACACAGAGATCTATCTGGTTGTGCTTGTAGTAAAAGCAAGAGAAAACCTGGTTTCATCTCTTGTGCACCTGGTTTCACTGTTTATGGTTGACAAAATTAATGAGCTTTTGCAATGCTGCTTCCAAAGTTAACCACAAGATTATAATATATTAGCCCCTACTAAAATACATTTTCAGATAACGTTGTTCCTTTATATTTCGAATTCCTTGAGTCTAAAGTGCATCAGTAAATGGTGGTTCTGAAGGAACGTGCTCTGCAATTTGGAGCCAGCTATTAATAAGTTGTGGTGCCAAGGTGTACTCTTGTTGACCTTTTCTCAAGTCTTGGTGTTAATGTGTTCTTCTGCATGACAGACTCTGCCTGTGTACGGACTTAATATCCCCACCCCCTCTTGGCGGATTAAATTACCGACTGGCAGACAAAAAAGCAATGCTGCGGTATTCTAATTTCCATGAAATTTAAAAATTCTTCAATCCAGACATAGTAACGTTTGCATGCACTTGGAACTAGAGAGGTAATTGCATTGAAGAACACAGACTTTGTTGCTTTCATGTCAAACCGTTAATGAGCAGAGTAAAAGAGCCAAGGGAACACAGTGAAAGTGCTGAAGAAATGTTGCTGCTAATTAAATTAAAATGGGTTATTTTCTTAATTGAGAAACCTGTTAGCAGTGGTTTCTGTGTCCTTATAAATGAAGAGTTTTTTTTAATCTTTGTTTTTACTGCCAATACCTATCAAATCTTTAGTTTGGATGATCCTTTTCAAAGTCTCATCCAATATGCTGTTTGTTACCTATATTTCATTCAATATAGTATCACTCAACCTAGCAGTAAACAGTGCACCTGCAGTAGACTCAAAATCATATCCCAATTATTGTATCTTGGGGGCATCATTTGGCTCTGCAGTTAGCTCTGGAAACCATCGGTTCAATGTCCATTCAAAAATCAGATGGCAGAGGGGAAGAAGCTGTTCCTGAATCATTGAGTGTGTGCCTTCAGGCTCCTGTACTTCCTCCCTGATGGTAACAGTGAGAAGAGGACATGTCCTGGGTGGTGGGGGGTCCTTAATGATGGACGCCACTGCCTTGAGGCACTGCTCCTTGAAGATGTGCTGGATACTACAGAGTCTAGTGCCGGTGATGGAGCTGACTGAGTTTACAATTTTCTGCAGTTTATTTTGATCCCGTGTAGTAGCGCACCCCCCCCCAAATACCAGATGGTGATGCAGCCAGTTAGAATGCTCTCCGCGTTATCTGTAGAAATGTGTGAGTGTTTGAGGTGACAAATGTTTTCAATCTTTAGGAAAAGAAACATTGCTATACTTCTTTGTTCTCTAGACTGAGGATGACATAATAATACAGCACTGAACAAACCCTTCCAGCCCAATGAGCGGGGCCGCGTCGCCCAGCAACCCACCTATTTAACCCTAGCTTAATCACAGAACAGTTTTCCCTACTAACCGGTACGTCTTTGGAATGTACGAGGAAATCCGAACACCCACTCGCTTATGAGAAGAACGTAGAAACTTCCTTACAGAGGATGCCAACGTTGAACGCCCTGAGCTGCAGTAGAATTGCATTAACCGCCATGCTACCGTGGTGCTCTCTACAGGTTCCCACAGATTATGAGAGGTATAAATAGAGTAGCCAGGCAGCATCTTTTTCCCAGGGTTGAAATGTCTGATACTAAAGGGCATTTCACTTGAGGTGAGAGGGAGTAATTTCCAAGGAGATGTGAGGGGCAAGTTTTTTTTATACAGGGGATGGTGGCTGCCTGGGGTGGTGGTGAAGGCAGACACTTTAAGGACTTTAAAGAGATGTTTAGATAGGCACATGGATGTGAGGAAAATGGAAGGATGTGGACATAGTTAGCTATTTGATTACTAATTTAATTGGCTCAGCACAACATTGTGGGCCGAAGGGCCTGTTTCTGTGCTGTACAGATGGGGCAGATCAAGGCCAACAGGACAGATGAGTGAGCGGGTGGGTGGTTTATAAGGTAGTCTGTTCAGCTTCCTGTGTGTTCTCAGTGCACGACCCTGATGTTCTCAGTAACATCCTGAATATTCCTTCTCCACAGTAAGGTACCATTCCTAATCCAGTGACCTTTGCTAGACAGGTGTGTAGCAGTGCAGGACCCTAGTGACAATGACATTAACAAATCAACAGAGAAGCGGAGTGGCTGAAAAGTGCATCAAAGATTAAACAAATCAGCTAAATCTTTTGGCAGCAACATAAAAATACGTTTCTATGCAATGTTACTTCTGAAGGATCTTTAGTATTGCTCTGAAACATATCTCTTCTTCTATTGTTTAATATTCCGCCTTAATGGATATATCTGATATTTAAATTAGGCAATTATGCTTGCTTTAGAGATTGAAGCTTCAAGTCAAATGGTCAATTCAAGGTCCTGGTAAAAAGATCTTTCTACCTGAGAAAGACATAACATTTAAACGTCTCCTGTTTGCTCACTAAAATCCATGTTTTGTGCTGACTGGTCAAACCTTCCACCCATTAAACTGGGCACACACTAAGGGAGAAGAGTTTACAAGGAGGGGGTAAAAAAGAATCACTTTACCAAAAAAGCAGATTAATAGAACAGATAATTAATATTATTTTCTTTCACTTTTCCTCCTTGTTCTTAAGTGCAAAACCTGTATTTTAGGACTGTGGGTAGAGCTGTTACTGTCCATGGTGATTTTGTGTTAGCTGTTTCTTTCTAAATCAAAGTGCATATAAGCTGAGATGTGAAAGCAGAGCAATTTAACATATTTTCTTTTTTGGTCCTTGGGTAGGTGTGTGTAGTCTACCCAGCCTAGATACATTGCTATTGTTGGTTTTTGTAAATAAAACGGCAGAGGAGTTTTAAGTTTAAGGGAAAACATAACAACTTCTTTATCGTCCACCAAACACAGAACATAAGGCGCGGCTTTGAAAAGAAACTTCACATAGTTATGTCATCACTTCAGGCCAGCCTCTTAAAGTGAACCCCAACTTAATGTGGGTGGTTGTGAATTCTGTCTATTTCTACCCATTACATTACCCTACACAGTCATGTACAGTAATGCTCCTCTGTTATTTTCCAGCCAGGAATCCTGTTTCTGATTAGCAAACCTCCTCCATCACTTGTGAATCCTTTGCTTCCCCACATTAGCTACTCTGCGACCTTTTCATGTCAAGTTGCGAAACAGCATTTTGTTTTGTGACCTTTATGCGTGTGTGGTACTAATAATAACAGGATAAATTTTCCCTTTTTTTTAAAGAAAATCTTATTGTTACAAATTAAATACCAGAATGTGAAAGGACAGTTTCGTAATCTACTTGGCCTCCAGTTCTTTTTATGAATTCTGTTTTCTTTTAGGAGTGGCTGGAATTGTTCAGAGAAAAGATATTTTAACAGAATTTAAGATGGCCTACTTTTATTGGGGTGCAATAGCATATGGTCCATAAAAGGCAAGGTTAATTTTTAAATTTAGATTGTTTTAATCTTTCTGGATAAAGTTTCTCAATAATATTTGAACAAGCAGAAGAAGATGAAAGGAAAACAAAGATAAAAGCAGATTCAAAGCAGCAGAAAGGTGTGGCTGGGAGGGGAGGAGGAGTCAAAGAAGTAAGATTAGATCTTGTGACTTATTGACAGAAATTGAGACTATTTCGTGTGCACATTTGTTCAAACCCATTAAGTTATAAAACCATTATGATTTGCATACAACACACACAAAATGCTGGTGAACACAGCAGGCATAATTAGTATTCTCATCAGTTACTGTGATACCTGTTTTTTGGTGTTGGCACATATAGCAAATAGCTTCAGCAACAGACTTCAGCCACCAGATGCAAACATGAACTGTGGATTATATCTAAAATGCAGCTCTGAACAATGAGTTCCTTAGAACCGTGAACCACAGTTAACTGGAAGACCAGACAATGCTGATTAAAATTCATTCGGATGTCTGTGGTGCGGATACCGAGCAGGAGGTGTGAAGTTTGTGTGTAGCTCAAAGAAAGCATTGTGGATGCATTGTAAATATCGAATTGCCTTTTAATCCTTAGCACATATAACGTCATGTAGCGTTGGGTCAAGCAGGCCACTCCCCTCTGAAAGGGGTCTCAATATGAAGACTGCTGTGTCTCATTTTGTTGAATACAGAGACTGCTTCAGATCTACCGGTACTTCTCTCTGGTTACTTTGTTCACTAGCCAACAATACCAGTTTATTATTTATCTGTTTTGCTTGGATAATCATTGCTTAGAAAGAGAGACTTCTTTGGTGGATCTCTTCTGATATTTCCCTTTTGATTCATATTTGGGGCCTTAGTTTTGAATTCTTCTACCAGTGAAAACATTCTGTTCATATCAAACCCACCATTTATAACATTGAAGTCACATCTAAGACCTCGTCTTTGGAACTGATTCACATATTCAGTCAGTTAACGTTCTGTTCTAGTAGCATTTTGTAAATTTTTCTTCTTTTGCCAGAGGTTCTAAAGTACACAGTATGGAGACTGGTGCTCCGCAGGACTCTCAAATGAAACCAGAGCAGGAATTTAAGCAATTTTAGCATAACTCCCGAGTTGTGTTCGCCTTGTAGTTAATTTGTTGATCATATTGCTTGTAAATAATTTATTTGCCTGTACTTTGATTCTATCACCACACTTTTAAAACAGCACTGCAATAAACTGTGTTGGATAAAAGAGGATTAATTTTAATCTTTTTGGTTTAAATCAGTGAGTAATTGTAATCTAAGGTTTTCTCTAGGAATGACTGTCGAGCAAAAACTCATTTGGAAAAATTACTATTATTATAGTACAGTACTCTCATAAATGTAAACGTTTGATTTTGAGGGAAAATCTTAGTGACTGCAAACTATTATATTAAACTGCCTGTAAATTTCTGTTCCCCTTCCAAAAGAGGTGCTCAAACCAAAGAAGTGTTTGAAAAGATAAAGGATGTATTGTGACTTTGAATAATATTATTTTATGAGCTCCGCTGGGTATAGACAATTATCATAATTGGAATTCCCATAGCTCCTGCACAAACTTTTTGATTATGTTGTAAAACAATATACGCGGGAATGTTTTCATAAACTGGCGGACTGATTGCTGCTACTCCTCAATAACTGAGGTTGTATCATTGTAAGAAGACAAGAGAAGGAAAACAAGGAAGGGAAATCAGGAATTGGAGAAGCACCTAGGATGTGACAAAACAGAAAAGCAATTTGAGTTGCTTAGTGTTTCCACAGCAAGAATGTACTGGAAAAGGAAGTATATATTTTTCTTCAGAACTCTTACACGGGCTGAATCGGCCTTACAGAAAACTCTTGCATTGCACAGAGATTTATTTTAGCTTTGAATTAAATAGTTTATTTTGTTGGACTTATTAAATCAATTAATATTCTGGAAAATCCCTGATAAGGCCAACATAAATATTTATCATAAGGTTATGTGGCCATTCAGAGTAGGATTTGTTACTAAAGCAATCTGTGATCTGTAAAATCTTTAATGAGGGTAAAAGGTTTAATATTGAATATCTTTATTGGTTTTCCATTTAATTAAAATCAAGATTATGTATCATTTTCAGTGCTAAACTGAATACATTGTGTGGACTTTTCAAATTTTTAATTATTTTAAATGCTATACTATTTTGATTTGGAATGAAAACTGACATTTTTGAGGTGTGCTGTTGGCTGTGCAGGTTTCAAAGTACATCTTAATCTGCAGGTTTGAAGGCTTTTTTTTTTGCCTGTAGTACATTTCCCACAGTTACGTCTCATATGCAAACTAGAGGAAAAAGCAGGAGACAAACAGCCGTTAAAGAGTCAACTTTCTGAGAAGCTACAGTTTGACCACATGGGGCTGAAACGTAATCGGGGAAGGGAAGAGTGCACAAGGTCGAATCTTCAGTGGCATTCATAATGTTGCAAGATTGGCGGTGAAAAAAGGATCACAACAGATGCTATTCAGTGTTGTGTGTGACAGAGAGAGAGAGAGAGAGAGAGGGAGAGAGAGAGAGAGTGTAGGAGAGCGACCAAAAAAGGGCGTTTCTTTGTCTGTGCAGCAGGGAGACACTGAAGTCGGTTGAGAGAAAAAACTGCAGTGGGAACCATTTGCCTAGAGTACTGGTTAAGTTCCTGTGTCAGTTTTACAATCAAGTAAGAGAAGTAAGTGTTTAAAACTTTTTTAAACCTCTAACTAAGTTTTGGAAAGTTGACAAGGCTGCTACGGGATTCTTTGTGGCTGAGAAAGCGTAACTGCATCTAATTAGCCACAGAAGCTGACGTAGGCTATGGGATTAATCATAGCAGTTTTAGATTGCCTGTGAGCCAACCAGTCGTGCTAACTTACTTTAGACAGCACATGCTAAGGAAGGAGCTGCCTGAGACATTTGGAAGAAAAAACTGGATAGAACGTGGAAGCTCTCGATACTCTTTTGTTCAACGGTAAAACTTTGCCTTGCACAATGTGACAGCTGGACACAACGTTTTCCGGAGAATAAAGTCAGTTATACCTCTCACAGCTGGTTGTTACTGTTCATAAACTAAGGAGAAAGGAATTTTTTCCCCAACAGCTGGAGATTAAGAAAAAATACCTGGTTTAAAACAGGAATAAAAAAATAAGTGAACCTTGTTGGATGAGAATCTGAACTGTTAGGCACCAGTGCATTTTAAGTTGGCGTTAAACAGTATAAACGTATATACTGACTGGAATTGCAGGATTATGCCAGATAATCGTCAACCTGGAAAGGATTGATTTATAAGTAATAAATGAACAATATTCTCTTTAAGGAAAAGCTCATCTGGAAACTTTTAACCATTGTTCTGAAGTTGCACCATTTTAAAAAATGCCATGATGTTGCTAAGAAAGGAAGCAGCTGAAGCTCCAGTGATTGAAGAACTTCCTGTCTTTGAATCTGCCGGAATATCCGCCAAGAATCACTTTTCAAAAGAAAACATGTGGAATTTCAAGGACTGCCTCTCTTGCAGCAGCAGGGGATTTGGGCATTGTAACGTTTGTGGTTAAAATGAAAGGAATTTGCACAGAGTTCGAATACAGCAGTTGAACTACCTTATTCTTATCAGCCACAATGCATTTGAACAGACAACTAGAAAGAATCTGACTTGAATGCATAAATGTGGTTTGGCTGATTGTCGTGGAATGATTTCTTTTAGAGTGCCTGAGCTTCATTGATATGACAAGTGAGTAAAATGTTGTTGGAATATCTAAACAATACAGAGTCTCTTTTGAATTAAAATATACATGCAAACTTCTATTTTGGATTTGGAATATAGTTTATTTACTGTTTAAAGAAAATAATCTATCTTTTTACTCTGGATTTTTGAAATTCTGATTTAATTATGGGGAAGCCACTCAGCAGGCCAGACTGTTTGCGACGTAATAATCCCACCTGCTTGAGAAAAAGTGAAGAGGATGATATGTACATTGAAGATTGTTACATTCCACAAAGATCCATATATGATACGATGAGAATTAATGAACAGATAGACCTAGGGACAAGGGCTAACCAGCCATCGAGAAGTTTTGTTGATCACACACATTCGCAAAGTCAGAGAGCTGTAGATACTAGCACTTTATCAAGTAATGGGACTCCCACCACGTCAAACGTATTCGAAACACGGACTAGTTCTGAAAGCAAAAAATTAGACGAAAGACTCATATTTGATGCATTAAAACTGAGCAGTGATGTTATTCGGTCTTCTGGTCCACCAAAGAGAAGGCCCCACGTGGAGAGGAAAGAAAACACAAACAGGAGGTCCTGGAAAGCTTTCCTGCCTCCAAACTTCCCAGACTTCATGGAACGAACTGAGATCTCAGCGAATGAGCCGACAGATAGTTCTAATTCAATTAAGGAGAAGAGGCATTCTGGCTACTTGTCTGTCGAAAGCCCTGATCTGTCTCCTGAAAAAGAACTGGTCACAGTTAAATCGGCATTGGAGGTTGAAAACAAATCTGCAGGGACCCTGGCCTTTCAGCAAGGAGCAGGAAATAAGTTGCGAACCGCTACAGTTTTGTCTCAAAACTCGGAAAGTGAAAGTGCTCCTTTAATGGAATACAAAGATGTACTGGAGCTGACAAGGTTTTTACCAGAGCATCATACAAGTGTATCTGCAACGTGGCCGAGAGCATTGAAGGCTAAAGGGATGTTGGAAGATGCCTCGTTTCTACATAAAAGGACTAATGATCTTGTACAGGAAAAGAACGTCACATATGCAACATCTATAGAATGCAGAGGGATGTTTCACCCTGATGCAACCAAACTAGAGGTTACTGCTGAATTTGATGAGCAAGATTATGAAACAGATAATAAAAGCCATCTAAATCTTGAAATGGTGCAACAGCGTGAAACTGAACGAATGTTTTTTGCCTCAGAATTTCTTAGTGAACAATTAGCGCTTCAGCAATTAGATGCTATAATCCAGGAGAGTAGAGAGGAAGACACTGACTCCCTATTACAGTTTGAGCAAGAAGAGCAAAGATTGACTGAGGAAAAAGATGATCTCGTGGAAGATTTTGCACTTCAACAGCTAGATAGTGTAATTACTAAAAATATAGATGACGCACTCATTCCAAGATTTGAAGAACAAAAATTGATCGATGACATGGAACCTGGTAAGAAACTATTTGAACAATATGCTGCAATAGAAACTATGCAGAGAGATACTGAATCTCTCATAGAGTTTACTGACAATGCAAACCTTGTTGAAGATAGAGCATGTATTTTTAAAGAATCACTTCATATAGATGCTACAATCTTGAGAGAGACTGAGGGCGATACAGATTCTCTGATACAATTTGAAGAAATAGAGCGAAGCCTGATTGAAGACAGAGAACTTAATGATGAGCTGGCATTTCAGCAAATTGATGACATCAATTTGGAAAGCACAGAGGGATTCAATTTGAGGATGCCATTCGAAGAAGCTCAAAGACCGATTGAAGACGCAGAATTTCTGGATGAAAGATCAGCCCTTCAGCACCTAGATGCTGTAATACTGGAAAATACAGACTCTGTCACACAGTTTGAAGAAGAGCAGAGCCAGACTGAAGACATAGAATTCCATTTTGAAGAGCCTGCACTTCAGTTGGATGCTGTAATCTTGGAAAGCAATGAAGGAGATACAGACTCTCTCCTTCAGTTTGAAGAAGAGGAGCGAAAGATGATTGAAGACAGCCAAGTTCTCTATGAAGAATCAGCATTTCAGCAGTTAGATACTGTAATATTGGCAAGCACAGATGGAGGTGCAAATTCTTTGAGGTTTGAACAAGAAGAGGAAAGACCAATAATATGCCAGGACAAAATAATGGAATCTGGCATAGAGGGGGAAGAAGAGTTCATGGCATTTCAAAAATTTAGCTCTTCAGTTAACAGGAGATTAGAGGAAGAGAAAATCTTTGAAGAGTTAGAAAATAAACATCAACATGTTAGGAGAATGACTGCAGCTGAACAAAGATCAACTACTTGTGCAGAGTGGAAAAATAACACTGCTCAGACAGAGAGATCTGAGTGTACCCTTCCACAAGAGTGTGATGCTGAACATGCTGCCAGTGTAAGTCAGCAAGAGATTCCAAGTCTATTGAAAGAAGATTGTAATTTAGAAATAAGTCATGATGCCTCTGAAGAAATTCTGATCGATGCAGGTGAGGTGCTCATTGATGAAATAATTAACGATGATGAAGAAACTGTATTTATGACAAGGGCTGCAGATATTGAATCTGAAACCTTAATTGGTAACTGTGAAATGCATAATACTGTTATAAAAGATGAACAACTAAACTCCATTCAGTTAGAAAAATATGAAGCAGTTGTTCTGTGTCCTACAGCAGGTTCAAGCATACCATCAGATTTAAATCTTGCTTGTTATGCTCAGGAAGTAGTGAAATTGCCTACTGCTGAGGAAGCCCATGACACACAGACAAATTTTGTCCAATCAAATGAATGTCATTTTGTTATAGAAAATCCTACAACAGACTCCATTGAAACATCTTGTCTAGATCTCTCACACTGTGCTCAGCAGATGGCAACATCGCACAATGTGGTGGAGACCAGGGATGTACAGGCGGCATTTGTCCAGTTAGAAGAATGTGAAACAGTTGCAGAGCCACCTACTGCAAGTTATTCTCTCCATCCTTCAAAACCTAATGTAGATCTCATAAACCTTTCTCAGGAAGAAATATTTTCTAATGTGAATGAAGACGATTTTGATGTGGAGAAACTTGCTGATGGTTCTGGTCAAGAAGAGCAAGACTTTATTTCAGAAATAAAAGGCAGCAAGTGCCTTGAATTTGAAGAATGTGAATCTAGTGTTCAATTAGTATCATCGGAAACTGAAGCAACAGAGATCCATGTGCTTCAAAGAGGCTGTCTCACCGATTTTCAATTGGATGAACAGATAGAGTCTGATGCAGTAAAATGCTCAGATGTTGCAGACCCTGCTACTTTAGATCCAGCACACGTAAATACTATAGAAGAACCAATTGATAATGATACCACAAAAATCTATTCTGCATCCGATCTGGTTGTTGAAAATATTCGATCTTGTAGTGAGGGATTGCCAATTGACGTGGGTTCTGAGGAATCACTTGAAGCAATCAGATTCCTTTTCCAATCTGATGAAGATGAAGAGATTATTAAACCAACAGAGGAAGAACAAGCAAACAGAGCTGAAAGTTGGGAATATGGCGTGCAGGCTGATTTGCAGGAAAATGTTTTGAGTTTGTACCTTGATGATGATTTCATTGAAGCAGGAATAATGGAGCGTTTATTTAAGTCAGAGTGTGATGATTCCAGTCCATCAGGATTGTCCTTGGACCCAGATCCACTTGGTAATGTTTTAGAGACCAGTGGAGACTGCTTCAATGTGAAAACGGATGAGCTGGAGTCTTCTGCTTTAAGTGAAGAGTTGGATACAGATGATGAGGTATTTATCTTCCTCTCTGATGCATAATATGTTTCCTGGGAAAATTGTTACTTGGGCATTACACGGACAGCATTAAGGTACCGAACTTTATTTACACTGTCCTGTGAGTAAGTGAGAATTTTGTAAATATATTATTTAGTACAGCACCGAATCAGGGCCCTCACGGCCCTTTGAACCAGGCTGCCCAGCAGTTCCCCGATTTAACCCTAGCCTAATCGCAGCACAGTTTACAGTGACCAGCTAACCTATCAGCCAGTATGTCTTGGACTTTGGGGTGGGGGGGGTGGGAACTGGAGCACCCGGAGGAAACCGACGTGGTCACGGGGAGAACGTACAAACTCCTTACAGGCAGCGGCGGGAATTGAACGCAGGTCGCTGGTACTGTAAGGCGTTGTGCTGACCACTACGCCACCGTGCCACCCCAAGTGTAGAACTTTTACTTTTTGATGGATGTTCAAATGCATTTACTATTCATAGTAACATAGAAAACATACAGCACAATACAGGCCCTTCGGCCCGCAAAGCTGTGCCGAACATGTCCCTACCTTAGAACTGCCTAGGCTTTACCCATAGCCCTCTATTCTTCTAAGCTCCATGTAACCATCCAGGAGACTCTTAAAAGACCCTGTCGTTTCTGCCTCACCCACCGCTGCCGGCAGCCCACTGCACGCTCTCACCACTCTCGTGAAAGTTTTATGAAAACCCATGCCCTTTGTGTGAATTCGGCTTCTTAGGATCCTTCATTGTAATGTATTAAATGTGTTTCTGAAATATTTGTACAATATGAAGGGAACTTAGATATTTAATACTGCAGAAACAATGTTGTAGCCTGGTACTCATCTAATTATTGAGAAAGTAAAATTTATTTACCTCCAGGGATGGCGCGTTCAGTTATGATGTTCAGTCAGATTAGCTGGGTTTGTTTTCCTTGGAGCAGAGGAAGTAGAGGCAAATTTGACAGAGGTGAACTAAATTGCAAGAGGCATAGGTAGAATAGATAATGAGAAACTTTACCTGTAGCCAAGACATCTAAAGCCTGAAGAAATTAGGATTAATGTGAGGATGAGAGGGAATCGGAGGGTTTTTTTCCCATTCAGATGGTTTATGCACTCTGGAATGTACTGCTTGAAAACATGGTTCTCACAACATTTAAGATCCAGATATCTGGACAAAAGGCTTGAGTTGTTGAGGTGCAGAAGGCTGTGGACTAAGTGCTGGTCGATAGGATTTGGGTGGATGGGCATACTGGTCTGGAGAGAGTGTCTCTCTCTTCTGTGTGACTGCATATAATGCTCAAAATTTCAGTAACATTACAACAAAAGCTATAATGAATAATTGCCCATCACTGATTATTTCAGACAATACTGGGTTAATATAGTGTGGCACGGTAGCATAGTAGTTAGCACAACGCTTTACAATGCAGGCATCTCGGGTTCAATTCCCATCACTGCCTGTAATGGGTTTATATGTATGTTCTCCCCATGGCCATGTGGTTTTCCTCTGCGTGCTCTGGTTTCCTCCCACAGTCCAAAGGCGTACCGGTTGGATGGTTAATTGGTCACTATAAATTGTTCCTTTCCGCACCTTATGGTGCATGGGGCGGTCCCTTGCTGTTTCCTTAACATTTGTCTGTTTTTCACGAGGCTGAGTTGCTGGCTCAATGCTCAACCCAGCACGGATGGGAAGCATGCATGGAGCAGGCCAGATTCGAACCTGGGACCATTTGCCTCGAAGTCCGGTGCTCATGCCGCTACACCACCGACCAGCTTTGTCCCATGATTAGGCTAGGGTTAAGTTGGGGGTTGCTGGGTGGCAAGGGCCAGAAGGGCCTACTCCACACTGTATCTCAATAAAAATATTTCAATACTGAAATAAGGATTACTTAGACTATATAAAGATTGCATGATCAGTAACTGAAATCTACTAGTTCATTTATCAAATTTTAAGTCAAGGCTCAGGCTTAACAATTTGGTGATTTGAATGTGTGAATGACTTGGATCTTAATGTATAGATGCAGGCAGGCAGGTTCATAACCTTTTTGTATTCATTCACCTGACCAGATAGAGTTGTAGCTGATAAGGCTCACATCACTCTTCACTTATTATGTGAGCACGTAGTGGTTTGTTGCCCTCTCTAACTGCTCCAGTCCATTGGGGAAGATCCTCCCACAAGGCTGACAGATAGAGAGTTCAGCACTTATTTTCTCCAGCAACAGCAAGGTGTGTGCAAATTGGGGTTTGTACCCTTACACCTGCAGCCATTGTTCTCAAGAGTATGAAGACATTTTGGCAATTCGCTGCAATATAGATGATCATCATGACTGCCAATAAATACTGGTGCTGGGGGGCAAAGGTAGACGGATTGTTCTGACCTGGACAGAGTGCGTATCAAACGGTTCAATTTAATACCAGAGAATGTATACAGTAATCAACCTGAAATTCTCATTCTTCACAGACACCCACAAAGCAGAAAAAAACCCAAAGAATGAATGACAGAAAAGTTAGAACCCCAATAATTTTACAATTTGCGGATGATAGCAACATAGTAATTGGTTGGGAGATGAACCATTTACTGCAGATTACCAATTTTTTTTTAATCCATTCATCTTCTGGGATCTGGGCCAAGTTATGCCCCTACCTTGGAAAAATTATTCTGGTTATTTACCTTACCAATGCCTCTTTTAATTTTATATACTATCAGGCCACACTTCCACCTCTTTCATTTCAGGGAATATAAACCCAGCTAATCCAATCACATCACATGACTAAAGGGCAACATCAAGGTGAATCTTCTATCTCCAGCACAACGCCGTTGATCTTAGAGCACAGTAGGGTTGCCAACTGTCCCGTATTTGCTGGGACATCCCGTATATTGGGCTAAATTGGTTTGTCCCATACAGGACTGCCCTTGTCCCGTATTTCCCCCACTAAGGTAGAGCGTTCCTATGAAACCTTGCGTGCCAAAATGGCGTAAAGCGAAGAAGCAATTACCATTAACTTATATGGGAACAATTTTTGAGCGTTCCCAGACCCAAAAAATAACCTACCAAATCATATCAAATAATACATAAAACCTAAAATAACACCAACATATAGTAAAAGCAGGAATGATATGATAAATACACAGCCTATATAAAGTAGAAATAATGTATGTACAGTATAATCGGGAAGACTAAACCAAAAGTGATTTGTGGGGGATAAAAATCGGCACGTACGCGCATACGTACGTCAGGCATGTGCACACAGGTGCCCGCGCAAGGCTTCATGGTCATGGTAGTCTTTCTCAGGGTAAACACAAGTGTCCCGTATTTGACTGCTACTTTTGTCCTTTATTTGGGAGTGAGAAAGTTGGCAACCCTATAGCACAGTGACCAGAACTGCCCACAATACTCCAAGTGAGCTCTAAGCAGTGTTTTGTAAGCCTGCAGAATAACCCCTCAACTTTTATATTCTGCACCCAAATCCCTAGAAGCCATCCTCGCCACCTTCTCTATTCCTTGTAAATTTTCTTATGCTGTTTCAACCTTATTTAAATCTATCCTGTGTTGTTCTCCCCCAACAATTGCCTGCATGATGATTGAACTTGGATGACTGAATTCCAACTACCGCAGTCATTTTCATTTAATTAAGGATGACTTCAGTTAATGGACTGTTTTTTTTAGTTAGTTACCAGTCTTACCAGGGCTTTTTGCTGCCATACTCAGTCAGATACTGCCTGACGTCAAGGGCAGTCTCTCTGGTCTAACCTCTGGAATTTAACTCTCTGGTCCATGCTTGGATTGAAGCTGAGATGAGATCTAAAGTCAAGTGATAACAAAACCCAAGCAAGGCACTGTCATCTTTTGGGTGAGGAAATACAGCTGGATAGTATTGACAGTAATGTTGTCCTTCACACTGATTGAGAGTTAACAGATTGCAGTAATGAACTGGAATGGATTTGGCCTGATGTTTGTGAATTGGGCATTCCTGTTTGCAGACGTTACACTGAGTGAACTGGAGGTTGGCTTCTGTGAAGGTGGGAATTTTATGTGGCTTGTTAAGTTGATTATTTGGTCAATTGTGACACCACCTACGCAACCCAGAATATGTCATCAGTATTTAAAAAGTATTCTCATCTACCTCAGTTGTCATTCATAACTCCCTCGCCCTGGCCCTCGTCCTCTCCTCTCCCCTGGTTATTCTGATACTTAAAAAGTAATTAAATGAGTAAATGATAAAGAAGTTTAGGATTTTGGAAAATGGGCAGCATCACATAATGCACCAAAGACCCTGTTTTTGTAGTCTGATTTAATGGCTAAAACTTGGTCCTTTATGCGCATTAGAACTATCCATGTTGCATGATATATAGCTCTCTGTCAAGGTCTTGTGCTTTCACATTCCTTCTCTATTTTGAACCCAAACTGTGTTTAGAACTGTGAAAGCAATTAGAATGTTTTCTGGTGTTGATCATTTATAAGGTCATTCTTCAATCTCTTAAAAACAGAGGTCTTGAAAGCATCTCTACTATTTGCACAAGTATGGCGTTAAGGGATCAATAACCTGTGGCATATGTTGTCAAAACAATTTTTCCAAATGTTCTTGTGAAGGTGTCTGTTTTGTGTCTTGGACCAACAGAAATCGAAAGTGTAGTCCTTTATTAATAATCTGCACATACTCTACTCTTTTCCTTGTTTTGGGAAATCTCTGGGATGTTGAGACATGGAAGTACAGTATCATGCAAAAGCCTTGGGCGCCATAGACTTTTGACACTTTCCAATGGTATGGCCTCCACAGGGCCCTAATCCTAACATCATCCAGTCTGTCTGGGATTACCTGGAGAGACTGAAGCAAGTGAGACAGCCAAATGCTGCAGAACTGTGGCAAGTTCTCCAAGATGCTTGCAACAATCTACCAGCTGATTATCTTATAAAACTGTACGACAGTATACATAAGAGAATTGATGCACTTTTAAAGGCAAAGGGTGGTCACACTAAATATTGACATCATTTATTCTTTTTACTGATTTCTGCTCTTCATAGTAATTTCTTTGCTATTCAGAAACTTTTCATTATTTTTAAAAGCATCTTCACTTTACAAAACTTACTTTTCACATATGCCTAAGACTTTTGCACAGGACTGTATATAATCCATGGGCATTGTTTTTATGTGGTAGACAGCTTGGATTGAAAGTTGACTCAATGTTGAGATTTTACGAAGCACTGGTGAGGCCTCACTTGGAGTATTGTGAGCAGGTTTGGGCCCCCTATCTTAGAAAGGATGTGCTGAAACTGGAAAGGGTGCAAAGAAGGTTCTCAAAAATGATTCCAGGATGGAATGGCTTGTCTTATGAAGAGTGTTTGATGGCTCTGGGCTTGTATTCACTGGAGTTCAGAAGAATGAGGGGTGACCTCATTGACACCTATCAAATGTTGAGAGGCCTTGATGGAGAGGATGTTTCCTGTGGTGGGGGAGTCTGAGACCAGCAGACACAGCCTCAGAAGAGAGGCATCCTTTTAGAACATAGATGAGGAGGAATTTCTTCAGCCAGAGAGTGGTGAATCGATGGAATTCTTTGCCATGGGCAGCTGTGGAGGCCAAGTCTTTATGTATATTTTAAGTCAAAGGTTGATAGATTCTTGATTGGTCAGGGCATGAAGGGATACAGGGAGAAGCACGTGATTGGGGCTGAGAAGAAAATTGGCTCAGCCATGATGAAATGTCGGAGCAGACTCGATGGGCCAAATGGCCTAATTCTGCACCTATATAGATCTTATGGTCAATTTCTAACAAATTGGTCTTCCCAAATATATACATATATAAAAAAGACTTGGTTTTAATTAAGATAAAACATTATTCGATGTTTTCAGTTGCTTTGTATATCAATCAACCTGTGGTGCCAGATCAGAACTAGGTTTAGTACCACTGAACAATGCCATGAAATTTGCTCATTTGCGGCAACAGTACAATGCAAGGCGTAAAAAAACTATCAGTTATAATAAATATATACAATAAACAGTGGTGGGGGGGGAAGCAATTTCCAATCCTGTTGACATAAG
The DNA here is from genome assembly GCF_963921235.1 of Mobula hypostoma. NCBI lineage: Eukaryota > Metazoa > Chordata > Chondrichthyes > Myliobatiformes > Myliobatidae > Mobula > Mobula hypostoma. The sequence goes on from NC_086122.1 coordinate 25,560,792, forward strand.
AACTTAGTTATTTGATTATTTGTGGCTGATAAATCAGTGAGATCTTCACTGATCTTCATCCTGACCTTTGTCTTCAGTTCCTCTTTCCTGCATTAACCCTTGGTTCCCGTAATACTTAATAATCTTCTGCTGCCTGTGTCAGTAAAAGCTCCTTTACAACCTACCGTGGTGGTGAATTCCCAAGATTTACTGCCTTCTTGATTTAAAAAAAATAGTTCCTCACCCCCATCCTGAATGGCTGACCCCTTATGTTGTAGGCTGTGTGACCTCCAGTTGTAGACAGCTAGAGACCTCAGCCAAGGGAAGGTACAATTTTGTATTGGCAATGTCGAGCCCATTTTTGCATGTTTTGTTGAGATCACCTCTTTCAGACTTGCAGCCCTTTGAGGGTACAATTCTAGTCTGCTTAATCTGTTCTCATACAATAAACCTGCCATTTCAGAATTCTACCCATTAAACCTTTGTTATGCTTCTGCCTGCTTCTGATGCAGTCTATCCTTCCATAGGTAGAGACCAAACCTGGAGTGAATATTTGCAGTCACCAGGAACTCTGTATAATTAGAGAAAGAGAGTTCAGCTTGCACTAAAATCCAGTTTTGTTAAAGACCAACATGCCATATGCATCACTGAATGCCTGCTGAACCTGTATATTAACTTTCAGTGACGAGGTGCAAGGATTCCTAGACCTCTCTGGATACCAGTAATCTAGGATCTCTTGCCATAAAATACCCTGCCTTTTATTTTTTTCCTCTCACTTCCAAGTTGATTGATTCACATTTTCCACAGCCCTTACCCTTTCATTTAGCCTGATGATATTCCCTGGGGTGTCTCTGCATTCTCCTCACTCCCTATTCAGGTGCTTTGTTAGTATTATCAGGGAACATGGGTACATTACACTTGATCTCCTATTCCAAATCATGGCTTTAGATTGTGAACAGCTGGTGCCTTGGTACTAATCCCCTTGGTGCCCCATTTATCATGCTTGAAAATGAACCTTTCATTCCCCTCTTTCTTGTCAGTTAACAATGTTTATTCCACTATAAAATTCTGCCCACAGTATCAAGTGTTCTAATTTAATGATATCTTGTTTGGTCTCTTACCAAAGGTTCTGGTAAACAAATTCCCCGCCACCCCTTCTTCTATTCCCCACTGTGACCTTTTACCTCTTCTCAGCTGCCTATCACCTCCCCCAGCTTCCCTCTCCTTTCCTTTCTCCCATGGTCCGTCGTCCTCTCCTGTCCAATTCCTTCCTCTCCAGCCCATGACCTTTCCCACCTACCTGACTTCACTAATCACCTTCTAGCTATGCTCCTTCCCCACCTCCCACCCATCTTTTTATTTTGGCGTCTTCCCCCTTCTCAATCCTGAAGAAGGGTCTCAGCCTGAAACATCAACTATCTGTTCATTTCCATAGATGCTGCCTAACCTGCTTGAGTTCCTCCAGCATTTTGTATGTGTGGCTTTGGATTTCTGCAGAATTTGTCATGCTTATGAAAGGCTTTGAGAGTCTAAATATACCACATCATCTGGTTCACCACTGTCTATTGCTGCAGTTGCTACCCCATACACGTGCAATAGATTTCTCAAATATTTTTCCTTCTGTAAATCCAAATTGATTCTTCCAAATCACATATTTGTTTTCCACTTACCTGATAACAAGTTCCAGCATATCTCCCACTGCTGCTGTCAAGCCAACAGGATCAAGAGGTCCTTGTTTTCCCTCTCAAATAGATGCACCCTTCCAATCTATAGGAACTCTTCCAGAATCTCATGAAAGTAAGTTTGCAAGATGACGATCAATAATTCTGCCATCACCAAAACAGCTGACTTCAAAGCGCTGGGATGCATGCCATTACGTCATGGGGAATTAAGTCCTTACAGTCCTAATATGGCTGAAGGAACGTCATTGGAGCAGCACGGTAGTGTAGTGGTTAGCACAACGTTTTACAGTACCAGCAACCTGGGTTCAATTGCCACCACTGTCTGTAAGGAGTTTGTATGTGTTTCCCCCCCCCCACCCCCGTCACTGTGTGCGTTTCCTCTGGGCGCTTCGGTTTCCTCCCACAGTCCAAAAGACGTACTGGTCGGTAGGTTAATTGGTCATTGTAAATTGTCCCGTGATTAGCCTAGGATTAAATCAGGGGTTCCTGGCTGGCATGGCACAGGGGGCTGGAAGGGGCTAGATCTCAATAAATAAATATTAACTTCTTCAACACTTGTTTATTTTTCCTTTTTACTTCTGCTGATGACTTTCAGTTCCTCATTCACTCTCGACCCATATTCCTCCACAACTTCCAAGTGGTTTTCTGTGCCTTCTGCAGTGACAGAAACAAAATATTTACTTCCTTTGTCATTTCCTTGTTCATTAATATAATTCCTACCCCCCCCAGTCAGAAAAGACCCCACTCCTGCTGATCTTTATCTTTTCACACATCTATGGCAGCTCCTGCAGTTTTTCATTGTCTCTCAATAGCCCACTCTGGTATTCCACTTCCTCTTTTTTATCAATGCCAGTTAAATCACGAGGCTCACCTATGTTGGATTTACACTTCAGGCTCATAAATTATTATCTAAAGATTATGATCATGTAATTTTTAAAAGTTATGCATTTAGCCTCTGAACTATATTTGAGAAGTTGGGGTAATCATTTATGTATGATTTTCGACAGCATGACCATCGTATGAAATGATTATCCAAACATGAAAGAATTAACCAAGTGACTATTTATAAGATACTTTTCTTAACTAAATTTGTGCACAGCTTCTCAAAAGACATTATATGCATAAAAACCATTGTAATGTAGTTGAATTCCTTAGTCATTTTTAGAACCTTTTTGCACCCAACGTAATGCTCCTCAAAGACAAATTCCACCAAGAGAATTGAATCAAAACAAGATTTTGGTTTGTATCTTGATGGGACAGACCAAGTGAAAGATAAAATGTGTTTTCACTTCTGCAGACGACAAGCAAGGATTCTTCTAGAAGGGCTGAAGTTAGTGCAAATAAAATCTGAAATGAAAAACAAAATTACTTTGAATGACAATTATGAATAACTAAAATACTAAAATAACTAAATTATGAATAACTAAAAGGCCGGCTGGTGGCGCAGTGACATCAGCGCCGGACTCCGGAGCGAAGGTTCCCAAGTTCGAACCCAGTCGGGCTGCTCCCGGGCACACTTTCCATCCGTGCCGGTTGAGTGTCAAGCTTGCAACTCGGCCTCGTTTAAAAAAAAGACTGCGCTGTGAGAAGGACATGGGGGACCACTCACAGAATCATTCCTCCAAAACAACCACTTGAAAAGATAAGTGGTCGCCGAGGCTCTGGCAGAGTATGGCACACACAAAAATAAATACAGAACCTTCAAAGTTTTAACAAAGTTTTAATGTAACATCAGTAAAAATTACTATATAGGAGGCCCACTGAAAAGGTACTAATGGAAACTATAAACAGACCACTCGCCTTTTATACACTTTCTTCCAGGCCTGTGATATGTAGAGAATAACACTAAAACCTAGAAGAATTAACCTAGTGATTAAAGATTCTATAGATTTTTATGTACATTGGTCATCGTATATATGTTACTCGTGTGGGCACATGGTTAAGGCATTGGACTAGTGACCTGAAGGTCGTGAGTTTGAGCCCCAGCCGAGGCAACGTGTTGTGTCCTTGAGCACTTAATCACACATTGCTCTGCGACGACACTGGTGCCAAGCTGTATGGGTCCTAATGCCCTTCCCTTGGACAAACATTGGTGTCGTGGAGAGGGGAGACTTGCAGCATGGGCAACTGCTGGTCTTCCATACAACCTTGCCCAGGCCTGCACCCTGGAGAATGAAGACTTTCCAGGTGCAGATCCATGGTCTCACAAGACTAACGGATGCCTTAATATGTTACTCACATTTCTTCGCATTTTTAAAATTATCTCAATCTGACAATGTTGAGTAATGAATTTTTTACATATCTATGTTGAAATGTGATCTGAGTTCCAATGTTTTCAGCCCTCTGGAGATAGCAGCCCATGTTAACTTCCTTGCCATCTTTGGTTTGCTCTTTGTCTTGGATAACATTTGTAATTGCGTAAACCTTTCAAGCAAAAATTCAAGCTCTTCTTCCATTTTGCATATTTGAGCTTGATTTCCAAGAGTTCTTTGTATCTAAGTTATTTTGATTTTGTATTGTCTTTAGTGTGGTTCACACCATAAATCCTCTATCTCTTGAGTAAATTTTATTGGATAATATTTCTTTGTGTCCTTTTGTGAGCAGTATTGTTTTCCATTCTCTCATTACAGACATTCCAAAAGGTTCAGGTGGATCCTATACAATACAAACTCCAGCAGGCCAATGCGGTAGGCCAGGGCCTTATTCAGAGCGCAGCAAAGAATACCAATACACAAGGACTTGAACACGATCTGGATGAAACTAATACCAGGTGGAACACACTCAACAAAAAGGTCAGTTTTTTCCCTTTTCATTTGTGGAAAGGATTTTTTTTGGGGGGGAGGAGTGAGGGTGGTATAAATCATTCTAAAGGAAAAGTAATTGAAAATATCTTTGATAACCTCTGTATAGTGTGACTGTGTGTAAACAATGATTAGTTCAAAGGAACTTCAATTCATTCCTTTAATATTTGTTGAGTTTCTCTGAGCAAGGTAACAGAGCGTGGAAAAGGTATTGATTAGGAGTGGGTAATGTTTTGCCAAATTAAATATATTTGTAATCAAGTGAAAACTAAGCTGAATGTTTGGCTACACAATGTTGATATCCCTCCATTTTATTTATTGAGATAAAGCCTTCGGACGTACAAACTTGTAGGCAGGAGCGGGAATTGAACCCGGATCACCTGCTCTGCAAAGCGGTGTGCTACCCACTACGCTGCAGTTCCTGCACATTCATATGCCTACCTAGGATCCTCTTGAACAGCTCTATCATACTTGTCTCCACTGCCGCCCTGTCAGTGCTTTCCCGGCATCCATCACACCTTGATATCGGTGTCACAGGATCATAGAGTCACCGTGTTGTGTTGTAACTTGAACAAAGTCATCGGAGAGACACTGAAGCTAGTGGATATAGAAGTGTCTTATTCAACAAAAATGAGCAACAGGCATCATGTTGAGACACTCTTGCAAGCAGAGGCCTGCTCAACCCAATATTACATAACGAGAGATCAAAGGTAGCAGCAGGAGAATTCTATAGTTACAAAGTATCTACCACGCCTGTTTTGAATTTCATATAGTTTTCACACACTTCCATCTTCACACCCTCACCCCAGACACCCAAGATGAACATTAATCAGCACTGCCTGCTTTGCAGTCAACTCCAATCTGTAGCTCCAGGGGTATTATTGTTCGGGGCTGCATTTTAAATTTAATCTACAATCCACGTTCAGGTCTGAAGATAGCTTGCTAGTGAAATTAATATTTGCTATTTACCCTGACTCCAGAATAGGCCCTAACAATGGAAGCAAGCTTTAACGTCCACCACATCCATGCCACCCTTTTGCCTGCATTTGGACCATATCAACAAATACTTAAAGTTTTTTTTTAAGTGCTTACAAATATTATAATGCTTGTATATTATTATTGGACCAGATTTGGCTAGCAATTCTTTAATTCTTTATGGCCTGAAAATCCCAGCCATTTCAGGCCATCCAGCTGCCACTGCTTTGTGTGTGAATTTCAGCAGTGGAGCTGGAGCTTGTTGACACTACCCCACACTTCTAGGCAACCTACTTTTGGATCCAACGTCAGATTATACCTACCTGACACAGAATCTGCAAGCCCCTTCCTTCACGTCTCAGTTGCAGCAAGCTGCTCATTTAACGTGTTTTATATTTTCATTTTGCTCTTGCAAGTTGATAATTTTTGAGCATTCAAAAACTTTGGTGAATGTTGGCAGTTTTGACAGATGGCAGAGCTCGGTGCAGGTTCTGCCATCTGTTTATGAGTTCCAAAACAATTTTATGGACAGGATTTATTCTGGCCCGCTAGTGTTTTCCAGTTACATCACTCAAGGCCCTTCATTCAGTCAAGGCTTCACCGCCTGTCTCTGGGGCTGTTGCAGACAGCAGGTTTGGCATTGAGATTTATAGTATGTAGATGTATGCAAGTAGCAGGCACAGGTAACAGATCCCACTTCGGAAAGTCTAGTCCACCGTATTTCATGACAGTTTGAGATATTTAGAATAGAATAAATTATTTGGAAGTGCAATCACTGTTGCTTTTGAGTTGAACCTTGATGCCATTTTCCACATGTAGATACCAGCAAATCTTCTGTTGAGTCAAAGTAACCCTTATAGAACAGAGAGAGACCAACTTCAATCCAGCCTGTCTGTATAGTGTTCAGTTTTAGTAGGCAGCAATAGTGGCTTTGCCGCACATGGTTTCCACTCCTGAGAACTCTCGAGATATCTCTACTGAAACAGCAAGTGCTTAAAACAGAAGGTGGAAGATCCCAGTGCCCTCTGTGTTCACATGCAATTGAGTAACCGAACGCCTCTCTTTGTAAGCTGATACAAATTGGATGAGCATGTCAGCGCAACTAATAACCATTGCACAAACTGCAAATTTCTGGAAATGGTGCATTAATAAAAATAATTAGATGTTTAGGTTCCCTGATTTAAAAAGTAACATTCGCAATTTTGACAAGGAAGGTGGACCGTGCATCAGATGAAGTACAAAATAATAATACGTGAAAACTATACCTGAATATTGGCCTTGTTTCAGCTACTGTTTTAGACCATTGACAACTATACTCTTATTGTTCCCCCCCCCACCACCACCCTGGTCTAGTCGGTGGAGAGTCATGTTCACCATGATTGTCCATTTTTAATTACCCCATACCCTTTGCTTGGGGTGGGGGGGTGGAAATACGTCTCTACCAAAGGAGGTGTAAGGTGTTCCTTCCCTCCGCTAGCCTCCAGGTCACCCTTGGGCAGAGTGTAGCACCTGCTCTGCCCCCCGATCAGGGTCATGTGAAGCCATGGGAGCAGGTGGTAGATGGTCTTATGAGCAGCTGGTGCATATCACAAGTTCTGGTTATGTGACCACTGATGCCAGGCAGACAGTCTCTGAAGAGTACTGATAATGGCTGGAGTCACCTGTCTTGTGAAGACACTGCCCAGAAGGAGGCAATGGCAAACCACGTCTGCCACCTTATCTCTTCCCAAGCTCCCAACTCTTAGTCGTTCCAGCTCTTTTTCCTCCTTTCCTCCAGTCAGTTTACCCTGAATATCTGTCTTGTAATGCTTCTACTTGAGCAGGGGAATCCGAAATTGGAATTGCTAATACTGTTTGTGTTTCTCCCTCCAGGTGGCAGAACGTATATCACAGTTGCAAGAAGCACTGTTACATCGTGGAAAGTTCCAGGATGCTTTGGAGCCTTTGTTGAGTTGGCTGACTGATACAGAAGAGCTCATTGCCAATCAGAAACCTCCTTCAGCAGAATATAAAGTGGTGAAGGCACAAATTCAGGAGCAGAAGGTATTTTCTGATAACTGAGTGGTGCTCATATGTGCAATATTTACTGTGGTCACACTTGGCTAATCATATTTCAATAGCCAGACACTAAAAGGGTAAAACTTAAAACATAGGGCAAACTTGTAAAGTACCTTATTGTTTTTTCCCCTCATTTCTAGCATATGGTCTACAAAGAGACTATTTTCCGCTTGCAGAGATGAACAAATGGATCCCACTGGATCTTTGCCAAATTAAAGATTTCTGCCGCTATCCTGATTTGGAAAAATGATACATCTTTCAATGCCTGTTTTCTGTCTTTTCCTACAGGATTCCTGGCCTGATGAAAGTATTGGAAAAGTTTTTTTTCTTTTCTACAGATACACTATGTTATGACTTAATCCCATTGAAATATATCTCAGGTTGCTCATGTGTAGCCTGAACGTAAGGAAACAGATGTTCAGTTTTCCTCTTCCCTCAGCTCAAGGGCAGCAGGCCAGCAAATGCTCTCTTCATGGCCATGTCACTGCAGAATCCAGCAGTGTGCATGACCGTTGCACATTGCTTTAAGGAAATAAATTAAACATGGGTCTAGAGGAGGAGAGTGTTATTGAGGAGTAAATCAGTTTGGGGTCTGATTTAGACCAAGAAGTGGAGTTAATTTCCATCGTTCAATATGAGTCATGATCAGCAAGGAAGTTAGACCAAAAACGTCATTCTGAGAGATTGGTAAGGAACTTCTAGATTAAAGTTGGCATCTGAGATATAATAGGCAGACTTAGGGCAAATATCAATTGCCAAGGCTGGATTGAGGGTCGAGACTTGAACCAGAATGTTGGAAAGGTGGTGCGACAGCAGATGGTAAAGAGACTACCTCTAACTTCTGGTAATTTCTTCCCCCTGCCCCATTTCTCTTTTTCCATTCCTCATCCTGTTTCCTTTCCCCTCTCACTCCTTCCCTACCCATCACTTCCCTCTAGTACCCCTCCTTCTTCCCTTTCTTTCATCGTCCACTGTCCTCTCTTCTCAGGTACCTCTTCTGCCTATCATCTCCCAGCTTCTTTCTTCACCCCCCCCCTCACCCACCCACCTTCTCCCTCACCTAGCTTCACCTATCTCCTTCTACCTTGTACTAGTTCCCCTCCCTCCACTTTCTTATTCTGCCTTCTTCCCCCTTCTTTTCCCATATATTGAAGCATCTCAGCCTTCCCTCCCCCCACCAATTTATTCTAGTGTCTTACCCCCTTCCTTTCCAGTCCTGATGAAGGGTCTCAGCCCGAAACATCAACTGCTTATTCATTTCCATACATGCTGCCTGACCTGCTGAGTTTCTCCAGCATTTTGTGTGTGCTGCTTTGGATTTCTGGCACCTGCAGAATTTCTCATGTTTGTGAAACGTTAATTGTTTATTCCCCTCCATAGATGCTACCTCATGTGCTGTGTTCTTCCAGCACATTATGTGTGTGATTCAGGATTTCCAGCATCCACCGAGTCTCGTGTGTGGATGGTAGAGGGACTGGTGTTGCATAGCAGATCAGTGGCTGGAGCATTCAGGCAAGGGAACCAACGTCATAGACGGGGGGAAATTAGAGTTTGTGATAAGGATGGCACAGGAAAAATTATCATTCACCATGAAAGAAAAGTAGGGGGTGCAGTATAGTGGTTAGCACAACGGTTTACAATACAGGCGACCAGGGTTCAATTCCCATCACTACCTGTAAGAAGTTTATACGTTCTCCCTGTGACCGTATGGGTTTTCTCTGAAGGCTCCGGTTTCCTCCCACAGTCCAAAGACGTACAGGTAGATACGTTAATTGGTCATTGTAAATTGTCCCGTGATGAGGCTAGGGTTAAATCAGGGACTTCTGGGCAGCATGGCTCAAAGGGCTGTATCGTAAGAAATAGATAACAAATAATTAAAATCATTAGGTACATTAGAGTTTTCTACCAATGTCCTTTACAAACAATTTTTCATTGAACCTGAGTTGCATAGTGTTCAAATCTGATGCTCCCAGTATTTAATCAAGTGTCTTTTCAAAACGCACTCAATCCTGGGAATATAACCACTCTAAAGAAATCTTAATGAAATCCTAAAAAGGCAGATTATACCAGAATAGATGCGGTGGAAAAAGGATCATAATAGTCATTGCCCCCCCCACATCAAAATTCAGGTGCAACCAAAGTGCAAGTGTGGGCAGTCTGTTTGGTTATGTAGGATAGTCAGTGGGATTCAGTTGGGAAGGAAGGGATCTCATCAGTAGGTTGTAGATTTGGGAAAAGGTGGGAAGGGGTTAATTGATGCAGGATTAGAATTTGAGGGGGCTCCCTCCCATCCATCAGGGACACTTATCAGGAGCGCTGCGTGCACAGGGCCCTTTAGTATTGTTGAGGATCCCACCCATTCATCCAGCATCCTCTTTGACTTTCTACCGTCAGGCAGGAGACTCCGATGCATAAAAACAAGAACAGTCAGGTTGGGAGACAGTCTCTTCCCTCAGGCCATTAGGCTTCTGAACTCCCTGTTGCATCGCATTCACTAATTAATCTGTTCCGTACGTTACAATATTTATTTAATGCACTCTGTTTATTTATGTGTAATCCATCTGTAGATTTCATCCTTACTTTCATAAATTATTGTGTGTTATGTGTCTTACACCCTGGTTTGGAGAAACCTTGACTCATTTGTCAGTCTACATGACAATAGACTTGACGTGATGTGTTTGCCTCAGGACTTGCTTGCAGGCTTCTTAAGGAAATGCTGCATTTTAAGCCCATGTTTTCGAGGGACCACCCAATTAAAGACATCCTTGGGACAATATATAAAGGCAGTTTACACCAGATTGAATCAATTTTCAATTAACTACTTTTTTTTTAAAAAACACTTAAACCATGAGGATATGAGAGATATTGAGATGTTTAACATTGTTGAAAATGGCTTAGCAGTGGGGTAAATGTGATTTAAGATACGTTTATAAAGAACCATTATTAAATCAGTGCTGGAATACTCGAGTTTCACTTGTGTATGTTGTTTTAAGATCAACTTTCCTTTTTGCTGTCTGTTCTATAGTGTGGTTAATTTGTGAATGAGAGGATTCAATAACAAAATAAACAAGCACAGATTTCAAGTGGAAGGGACTTAGTTCCAGGCCGCCAATAAACATTCCTGGTTTTACTGTAGTAAAAGAATGATTTCTCCGCAGTGGAGATGATCAGAGTTGTGTTTATGAATGTCTTTGGATTTAAGGGATGTAGTTCAATAGGAGATGTGATATGGACTGTTCTGGTGGTACTGGAACAGTTCCAGCTTTGGGAAGTGCAGTTTGTCTATTTGTAGTTAGAAAATCATTACTCAAGAATGCCATAAACAGAAGAAATTCTGCAGATGCTGGAAATCCAAAGCAAAACACACACAAAATACTGGAGGATCTCAGCAGGTCATAGATATAACCTGACCTATTGAGTTCCTCCAGCATTGTGTGTGTGTGTGTGTGTGCGCGCGCTTCAATCTAGAATGTTTGAAAAGGTTGACCACAGGTAATGCCCTGCAACCTGTTTGCAGTCGTAAGCTCAAGTGTTAATTTTTGCAATAGATGGTGAAGATCTAATCAATAGAGTGGGATCTTCATCGTGAACCATTTTTGGGTGACAGTTCTTTTGGTTTGTCTGTAGCCGTGCTGCAGGACAAGAGAAAGGAAAGTAGATTTATTTATACTGTGGAATTGAAAAGCTTCCACTAAACAAATGATTATTTTCCCATTAAAATTCATTCCTGATGGAAAATATGGTTGAAGAAATGAGAAAGAAAATTCTGTGCATTTTAAGAAGTTCATAAAACATGAAGGAAAGCTCAGATAATCCAACATCCAGTTATTTAGACTTTCTATTGGTTCAGCAACTGAAAAATCTGCTGGAGGAACTCAGCCGGTTAAGCAGCATTTGTGGAAGGAAAGGAATTTATCAATATTTTGGGTCAAAACGCTGCATCAGGTTCCATATTTGGGGTTTCAAGCTGAAATGTTGACATTTTCTTTCTTTCCCTGGATGCTGCTCTTCCCAGAGTTCCGCCCAGCATCTGCAGTCTCTCGTATCTCGGAATGGTTAGGCTTCCAGCTCACTCAGTCCCGAGCACAGGGAAGGTGTGTTGGCAGAGGCAAGAGTTTGGCACATGGCCAGAGCAAGCATTGTGACGACGGGTCAGGTGTTTACTGGAGTTGGAACCAAAAGCATTAGAGGACAGGAATGTGGGTAGATTTGTGACCAGAGACAGGGTCTGGACTGTTTGTATGTTTGCTACTTTCTTTAAACTCACCAGGTTCACCAGGAAAACTTAATATGTAAGATACAATGAAATGTAAGTGTGCTTAAGCTTTTAACAGGAGAAGCTTCCAGTGGGCCAAGAAATCCACAAATGGTGCAACATCAAAATCCCAGAAGTATTTTACTATATTAAGAGATACTGGTATCTTTAGGTGTTCGGGGCCCATGCTTCATAATATTGTTCTATGGGGAAAGCAAGAACAAATTTAAATCTCAAATTCTTGTAAACCTTTGCCACGTGCTAATTATTTATTTTTCTTACCCCGCCCCCCCCCCCCCCCACCCAGCTCCTGCAGAGACTGCTAGATGATCGCAAATCCACAGTGGAGATTATTAAGGCAGAGGGAGAGAGGATTGCTGAGTCTGCCGAAACTGAAGAGAGGGATAAGATACAGAAACAACTGCAAAATCTGCGAGAGAGATGGGACAACTTGCTCAGCAAGGCTGCTGCAAGGTACGTGGCTCTTTTATTTTCATTCCGGTAGAAACCAAACAAGGTGCTCTTCAAATGGTATAAAAATATTCTTCACTGCTCGAGAGCTAGTCATGCTTAGCCAGGCACTGAATTTGAGGTCCAGATATTTTCTGATTTATTTTAATGCATCAGGTCTGCACCCGTCCTTGTCACTGACCAACATGGTGAGTGCAAACCTATCTAATACAGGTTCGTACTTCAGGTTCAGATTCATTAATTTATCACATGTACATAGAAACATACAGTGAAATGCATCATTTCTGTTAACAATCAACACAACCTAAAGATGTCAACTTGCATTCCCAAACCTGGATGGTAATTACCTGCATGGTGCAGGGAGCTTGCATAATAGAATATCAGCACTTTCCACTATCACTGGAAAATCACTTTGAAGAATTTAAATAATTTTATCAATAAGGACATTAAATGAAACATTTCAAACTATTAAAACCAAATCATGCTTAAGCAATTTATATCTTTTGAAGAATTAATTTATTTCTCAGACCTCATCTCTTTTCTAATGAACTTGTCACTGTGTGTGCACTTGGTGTAACCTGACAAGATTTCAACAGTGAGTTTCCTCTGTAAGTCCTGGAGAACTGTGTTAGACCATCATCTACTGCTGGATTCTGTGAGGTGTCCAGCAGCCGACCGTAGTCATGAAATGACAGCTGACGGATACCCTGCAAGTTTTTAAGATTTTTCACTTTCTGGCTTTTTTTTCACTTGGTGATATTTATGCAGGAAATAGTCAGAAATTCAACTTTGAAATGTCAGAATCTCCTGGCAGAACCCAGCCCCAAAACCTCCTTGCTCAAATAATAGTACAATAATGTGGTAATTGCTAAGATTCTTATCAGTATTATGGGAGGAAAATAAAACATTTATAGATCTTTGCGTTTCTAAAATTATAAATGTCATTATAGAAGCAATGTCAGAGGACAGCATTTAAAAAATTGACCTATATCTTTATTGTTGATTATATTAACTCCATATGTTTGAAAATAGAAATGGCCTTAATAGAAGAAAGCTTTTTCTTTTTGCATTTGAACTCAAAAAATCTCAGTGTCTGCTCACTTTAAAAGCATTTGTACAAGCTCTCTGTGTGCGAACTGAGAATAAGGTTTTGTAATATTTTTTGTGTTCCTACACACATGACTGCATTTCTGGTTTAATAATTTTGTGAATTATGCAGATATGCAGCTGCAGACCAGATCACTGTTGACATCCTTTACAACAGCCTAATGTCAACCCAGAATAATAGTTACCCCAATTTAAGTTCTTTCGTGTACTCAGTGTTCAGGATTTGTAATTTGTAAGAAATGTAAGCATTTCTTCTGAGGAGGATACACTAAAGACTCAAAAGATTAACTTTGATCATCGCACGTACATCGAATCGTACAGTGAAATGCATTATTTTGCATCAATGACCAACTCAGTCCGAGGATTATGTTGGGGCAGCCCACCACGCTTCCGGTGCCAACGTAACATGCCCACGTTTCACTAACGCTAACCTGTGCATCGTTTTGGTATGGGAAGGGAAACTAGAGGGCCTGGAGGAAGGACGTCATGGAGAGAATGTACACACTCCTCGCAGGCATCGGTGGCAATTGAACCCCTATCGGTAGGTGCTGGCATTGTAAAGCAATGCACAACTGTGTCCCTCTAGGAGAACAGTTCATTCATTTGTATGTATTTATTGATTGATTGAGCTACAGTGCGGAGTGGGCCCTTCGAGCCCGCTGCTTAGCAATCCCCCATTTAATCCTAACGTAATCAAGGGACAATTTACAATGACCAGTTAACCTATCAACTGATACCTTTTTGGTCTGCGGGAGGAAACCCATGTGGTCATGAGGAGAACGTACGAACTCCTTACAGACAGCTGTGAGAATTGAACCTGTGTCACTATGCTACTGTGCTGCTCCTGAAAGTTTTATTTTAAGTGCTAGGAATATGAGTAAGACTCGGTTTGAATCTTATGATGCGGCTTTGTAAAAAGAATACCTCTATATAGGCATTTGCAAATGAAAAGTACAGCACAGAGATGCACACAGTTTCTATGGCACTCCTCTCAATCACAGTATTCACATAGGATAAATTTAAAATTAAATGTTCCTTGCCCTGTAGCTCAGTAAAAGTTTCTGAATCCATGATTGTGTAGTAACATTTGGATCTGAGCTATACGTTCTGCAGATCCAGGGCCAGTCTGTTCCTCACTCTCAAGGTATAATGCCACTGGAAGTTTGCAGAAGATGCTGCAATTTTGTGAACTCTCATGCAAAAGCTTTGATGCATTAAAAACTCCAACTAATTGATGATACGTGAAGGATCTAGGCCTGAAACGATGACAGTTTATTCATTTCCATGGATGCTGCTTGACCTGCTGAGTTCCTCCAGCATCTTGTGTGTGTTATTCTGGATTTCCAGCATCTCTTGTGTTTATCATTAATTGACGACCCCATTGATCTGATCTAGTCATGTCTTCATATTGATTTTCTCTTGTGTGGGGTCACGTGATATGAAAGCAGATTTTTTTAAAAAATGTAACTAGTTTAAGCAGTCACCACTCGGTCAGGTAGGGTTAGCTGAGAATTGTTCTTTCTAAATCGGGTTAGAGAGACACTGAAGCTAGTAAATATGGAAGTGTTTTATTCAGCAAAAATGAGCAACAAGCATCATATTGAGATGCTCTTGGAAGAAGCAGACAGCTCGACCCAATACTACATGTTACTTTATATGCTGAAGATCAAAGGTAACAGCGGGACACTTCTATAGTTACAGTGTATTTACAGTGCTTCCTTTGAATTACATATAGTTTTCAAACACCTATGTCTTGACACCCACACTCCAGACATCCAAAATGAATGTTTATCAGCATTGTCTGGTTTGCAGTCAACTCTAGTCTGTAGCTCCAGGGATGCTATTGTTCAGGGCTGCATTTTAAATTCAGTCGACAATCCACATTCAGGTCTGAAAATTGGCTGCTGTTAAAAGTATTATCTTCTATATGCCATAACTCCAGAATACGCCTTAACAGTTTAAGCTGCCACAGCCTGGTCAGGTATCTTAGCTGAGAATCGTTGGTTGATCTTTCTGAATTGGGATATATTAAATGTCACTTCAGATTTATATTGATTTGTGACTCTGTTTATATAAATATTCCCACTACAAAAATACTTCAAGCTAACTTGAACGATCACATCACCTTGCTTTATATATCCATACAGGCAGAAGCAGTTAGAGGATATTTTGGTGATTGCAAAGCAGTTCCATGAAACAGCAGAACCCCTGAATGACTGGTTGACCAGCAAGGAGAAAAAATTAGCCAATTCTGAACCTGTCGGAACTCAAACCGCTAAAATACAACAGCAAATTGCACGCCATAAGGTAAGAGATATTCAGTATCAATTCAAACTCATTTATGGACTACTTTTAATTGACATCGGTGCTCATGGTGCAATTTTTTTTTGTTTTGTTTAAATGTAAAAATGTATAAGAACCGATTAGATCAGGGGGAAAATACCTACAGTACAAAATCCCAGTGATTTAGCATAAGTTTCTGAAGTACACAGGATTCCAGTTTAATTTTAGGTAATTGCAGTCCTGAGATAAGATCGCTAACCTTCATTAAACAAAATGCAACCGATAGAGCAAGTAGCAGAAAATATTTGGGTATAGAAAAGTACAAAGCAACACACATAAAATGCTAGAGGAACTCAGCAGGTCAGGCAGCATCTATGGAAGTGAATAACCAGTCAATGTTTTGGGCCACGACCCTGAAATGTCAACTGTTTACTCTTTTCCATAGTTGCTGCCTGACCTACTGCGTTCCTCCAGTGTTTTGTGTGTGTTGCTTCGGATTTCCAGCATGTACACACTTTCTGTTTAGAGAAAAGTGCTGTCCTTTTTAAATTTTTCATGGATTGCACAGAAGAAAAGATGAACCAGGAGTAAGCCACTTGCTTAATGCCGTTGTGCTAAAAGAAGCAATATTAATATTGTTGCAAATAAGCCAGAATTTGTCAGTTTGAATTAATAGACATTGACTTTATCTTTGGTAAAAGTCTTGCGGCAGTGTATGTGAATTAAACAGTTTTGCAAATTCTTTCAAAAACGTTTATGCGAGTTGCATAAACAATCTACTCTCATATCTTAAAATCTCTTTAGTGCTAACTTCATAAAGGCATATGATACACACCTCCCCACTATTGAAAGAAATTTAATGTGAGGATTTTGTCTTACTGCATTAGTTTTGTTTCAATTAAGAAACTTCTATAAATTTAGCTCCTTTAAAAAACAATATCTTGTAACTTGTGGAGCTCCTCCACCCTCCCCCACCAATTCACATGAGCAACAGGGCTCTAATCAAGACTCTTCTAATCTCTCGTTTCTTGCCTCATTTATTAGTTATCCACAGGGATCCCCTTGTGGTTCATGCAGGTGTCCTTTATTGCAGTGTTAGAGTTGGCAGTAATCGCAGCAGAGGATAAGGAAGAGGTGGAATCAGAATTGAACCAATCATGTCTTAGTTGAACGTTCATATTCAAATAAAATTTACCGTACGGTTAGGTGATAGAATCCAGCTTGTTTTCTCTCCTTCAGAACTGATTCCAGCTAAACTCTACAAAACATTGACCCTTGCTAATTTGTCCTCATCCATTCACTGGCTGAGCTAGCTCATTGGGAATGCAGTTTAAGAATGTAAATAGATTTATAATTATTCAGTCTCCGCTGTGCTAATTGATTTTATTCAAAGGGAATAGCTGAGACGAGCGTTATTTTGAAAAATAGGGAGAACTGTTCACTTACAACTTCTCGCCACGTGCTGGTGATTAAGAAGCAACATCCTTGGGAATGTTGTGAAAATCACAACTCAAAATGGTCCCTGTGGCCAAAGGAATAATCTGTGTTATGAGATACTATACAGCAAAGTATGAAATTATGGATAGGAGTATCTGTTTGGAGTATTTATTTTATATTTATAATGTGTTAAAATAATGCCCAAATTAGTGATTTGAAAGTCTCCAATGTGCAGTTATAAGTAATCTGTACTCAATATTTTGGCTAAACTTCATTCTCTTCAGGTTTTATTTTAAATTGTGCAATATTAATGTAGAATGCTGTTGAATATAAGTGGAAATGTTTTCTGCATTACTAAATTGTGAAGAATTAGCTCCACAGATGTTTGCTTTCTTGCACCAAGAGAACTCATTTATTACAGTTTGCTTTTAACTTGAAAAATGTTTTTAAAATTTCTTTGAAGTTGTATCAAGATCTTTTTGTTATCTGGCCTGGCTGTCATAATTTTTGCTGCAGAACATTTTAAGCCTTGTCAAATTTGCTGGTGTATAGCCTAGATTTTTCTACTAAGGCCTATAAGAATTGTATCAATTCTAAGTTGGAGATTTTCCAGCATAACCTAAATGTTTATTCTCCATTCTCTTTTGCAACGCTTTGGAAAAATTTGCAGTGTTATAGATTCAAACTAAGCACAAGTTACTGTATTTATGTTGATGCATGTCTTTCATATGTTAGTTCCGTTTTGTTTTTGTTCAGATTTTTCAATTCAGTTTCTTCATTGCTATAATTTTATCCTTGGTTCAGGCATTAGAGGATGACATCACAAACCAAACGGAGAGCGTGCACCAGGCGGTCGATGTCGGCCAGTTTCTCATGACGTTGAGTGCAAAACCAGACCAGGAAATGGTAGAGGACAAGTTGGAGTCTATCCAGACTCGGTATAGGGAGATTAGGGACAAGTGCAGCCGAAAGGCAGTCCTGCTCCAGCAAGCCCTTGCCAATGCCAAGATCTTTGGAGAGGAGGAGGTGGAGGTGTTGAATTGGCTGGCTGACGTTCAGGACAAACTGAGTCTAGTGGCCATCAAAGATTACAAACCTGACATCCTGCTTAAACAACACAAAGAGCAGCTGGTATTTCATTTAATTTTCCTTTTCGTTTTATCATCTGTTGTATTAATTTGGTTAATTTAATCTATGTGTCTCGAATTTTATGTTGATTTTCACTTAGTCTGATTTGAGTTTCTTCACATTGTTTCTGTTATAGTTTTTGGTTGAATTTTAGCACATGTTCCATGGTGTCTCCAAGGATTATTAAAGGTGCAATTTTAAAAAAAGCCTTTTCCAAACTAACTTGTTAAGAACCAACTTTATTTAAACATTCCTTAAAAATATGGGCTTAAATGCCTACTTGCATAGAACAATATTTGGAATGGTTCCTGAGTAAATTCATGCCACAACAGAAATTTCAGTTGTGTACATTCAGTTGAAGGGTTCAGGCATTTTCTAAGTCGGGCATATACATGAAAGCTTTGCCAGGTGATGCTAACAGTCTCAGTCCAACAAAGTTATTCAGCAGCAGGATAACTTTAAGATGGCCTGCCTGAGTATGTACCAAACCTGGTGCTTGGAACCTTACAAATCTAAGCCCATCTCCACTACTCACCCACTCAACCTTGTAAACCCTGCTGACCAAGAATTACAATGCCCTGCCTAACTGACCCCACCACCTGTCAACCACTGTTCATGGACCCAACTCACTGCCATGCAAATGTTATCTCCTGCATGTCCCTTCTTCCAATCTATAACCTTCTTCCCCACCACCGCCCCTCTCAAATCAACAGACCGACCGACTGACCAACTCCCCCCACCCCATAAATACCTGGTACCTTCCCATTCTCCCACTTGCCTCTGTGAATGACCATGACTTTCTAGAACTTTTTCTCCGTTTCACCTAACAGAATTTTTCTCTTGAGTTTTATTCCTCATCTACACTGCAAGATGTCTCAATCTGCCTTGACACATTATGCTATCCTTAAATATTAAAAAAAGGTAAAAATATAATGAAGTATTAAGTCAGATTAATGTAGCAGCCAAAAATTCAAATATACAGTGGATTCCAGTTAATTGGGACACATTGGGACCAGTACATTTTGGCCCAAATAAGCAGCTGACCCAATTCTCCGAAGTTTCATGGAAGTAGTTAAAGAAATATAAAAAAAAGATGAACTTATTGTTTAACTGAGTAACGAATGCTGTATTTTAATAAGATACAGATCCAATTAGAGCACTGCAATATTACTACACCGTTATAAAACTGTGTATTAGCTCCTAATGGTTATAGACGGAGGAATTCGTCCATTAAGTGTGCACTGGCATAGTACTCGATTGGTAAGTTATCCACTCTTAGCCCCTTAAAGCATCAAAGTTTCAAGCTATTCCCGATAACCAAAAATTTCTTTTTGTCAGTTCTTGAAGTATTTGAACAACTCAACACCTTTATATGATCCATTGCTTTCTTTGAGCCTGATAGTGTTGCGTGTTTGTAGCAAGGGGAATATTTCGGTGTGGTGCGATTAAAAGGAAAAAGGCCTGTTGGCCTGTTTCATCAGCATTGTAGCTATCATCTGCACAATATTTTTGAAGCAAGTCAGGGAATTTTGGAGTTTCCATGTTTTTTCACTTAAAGCATCAGCACTGCATTTCTTACCGTGTGCTTTCTTGAATTAATTGTGGTGCCTACATTTTCGTGACCCATCTTAGCTAGCTCCTCTGACTTGTTTTTTTAATGGTGGTCTGCTGACACGCACACCTCGCCCAGTTACAATGGAAAACCATTGATTGAGGGCCTGGTCAACACCCGGATGCTTACCTTCACGCTTTTGTTTTTGGAAATGTTTCCCGTTGTCCCTCACGTACTGCCCATTCTTCTCGCAGTTTATCTTGCTGATGTATCAAGCGTGCAGTTATGGATTTTCAGCACTCCAGTTATCTCTGCCAGCTGACGTTGAGTGCGGTTAGGCAGATGGCTTTTAATTTGAATGAGTAGGTTAATTTTTTTTCAGCCAGCGTCAAATCTTTTCAAGGCAAGGGTCTCAAAGTTTAAAAAAAACAAAATGATCAAAAAATCACTGCCTTTCAAATTGGAGTCCATCGACCAAAATGGATAACGTAGTACAAGCACGCACAACTGTTCACTCTAAGCACTGTGTAGAGTCTTAACAGCCACGCAAGTGCACGTGACTAGCCGTCTTCTGTCCCAGATAAGTGGTATAGTGTCCCTAACAAGCGAAGGGAATTGTGGCTGTTTTTTCAGTTTGTGTCTGTTCTTTAAGAGTTGTCCCAAAATAAGTAGCTGCCCTGATTAACCGATGGCCCAATTAACCAGAATCCACTGTAAGCAGTCACCATCATCACACCACCTTGATCATTTTGTAAGTATGTTCATTTGTTTTAAAAAAAGATTATTTTATTTTGAAGTTATCACTGCCTTGATTCTTCATTACATAGTCATTTAATTGTTACCTGCTGAAGACCAGCTCAAACCCACTTAACCCTGCGATGGTAGTCAATTGAAGTAAACACATTTGGAACAGGGGGTTCTGTGGATTTATTTATTGGGATACCGTGCGGAGTAGATCCTTCAAGCCATGCTGCCCAACCCACCAAACCTCCCCCCCCCCCCATTTAACCCTAGCCTAATCACAGGACCATTTACAATGACCAATTATCTTACCAACCGGTATGCCTTTGGACTGTGGGAGGAAACCAGAGCACCCGGAGGAAACCCACGCAGTCACGGGGAGAACGTACAAACTCCTTACAGGCAGCGGCGGGAATTGAACCTGGGTCGCTGGTACTGTAAATCGTTGCTCCCCCTGCTGTAATTAAATTAATTGGAAGAAAAAAAAATAAATGGAAAAGATATTTTAAGTAAGCACTAAGAAATAAATGGTAAGATATTTAGTATTTTAGCTTTAACTATGGATTTTCTAATAAAAGTATATTTCCCTCATTCAAATTGCATTTTAATTGTGAATGACATCAGTTTTGATTCAGAGCTCTAACTTTTGCAAGTTTTAACAATAACAGTTCATAATTGGTGCATGAAACAGCTATGCTACAATTAATTTTCAGGTTAATTTTAGCCTAAGGTAATTTAATGATGTAGCTAGTGCTGAGGAAGGCGTATGTGCGTGTGTTGCAAGCGGAGGTTTAAAGAATGGCTGCTCCTTTCACTGTACTTTCAGCACTGGTAAAAGCAGCTGCTCTTTAATTTACTTTCCTTTGGCTGCAGTTCAATTTCAGTTCCCTGGTGTTAGAACCATGAGAAGTAGGAATGATGTTGCCATAGGAACGAAACCTCACCATCCTTTTACTAAGCAGCTGCAATGATCTTTTTGTAGGCTCTGAATGATGAGATTATATCCCGGAAGAAGAATGTAGATCAAGCAGTTAGAAACGGGCAGGCCCTTCTTAAACAAACCACAGGTAACAGTTCAGAAAAATTTACAATTATTTTGAACATTTGATGTCTAATTTCTACATATATTTTCATGGAGCTGTAGTTTACTGAACTTGTACAATAAATGGCAAAGTATTTTTCTTTGTTTAAGGATGTAAACTTTATTCAAGTCTTTGATTCTATGTTGCCATTGTGTTGTCACTGAAACTCCAGCATCCATTGTGATCTGTACATAATGACACCATCTGCCCAGTTTCTGGCATCAAGAGTTGCAGTTGGAACAAATCCCTTTCATATCCTCAGTGAATGCACTCCCTAAAAACACGTCAATTAATGTTCACCAAGGCAATAAGAGGCCTTTTAAAATAGAAAATTACACTCTAATCATAACTTTTTAAAAACTTTTTATCAATTGAATCTTTTCTATTACACTAGAAACAGAATTTCTGAAGTTTCAATTGTCCATTTCTGATTTAACAAAAAAAGGTCCAAAGCTTTTAAAAAGTTATAATTAGAATGTAATATTTGTTGATCAAATATTTCTATCAAAGAGGGCAAGCGTGCAGCCCAGCAACATCTTTCTCTTGAACTGGCAGCTAAAAGTTGGCAGAATTGAGCACTCGATTATTTTTAAAACTTCCTCCCTAATCTTTGCAGTGCAGCCTTTAATGGCAGAGCCTTATTTGGAAACTTGGGAGAAATTGTGGGTGTGAATTTGCATGTTGTAACTTTGGGACAGGGAGGCACCATGCCATCCAGCAGCACTAAATGGAATGAGATCACTGTCATCTTATGCCAGCAGTAATAGGAGCGTGCCTAAAGCATATTTGATTTTACAGTCAACCTTTTCTTCATGAGGTCCTCAAAATTAGCATGTGTTAATTTGAGAAACGTTTCCAAATATGGTGCAAGATTGTTACCGCACTTTACGAGGCGTTTCAAAAAAGGACCAGCAGGTGTTCAGTTCTGTTTCTCAGATGCATTTTAACTTGAGCAGTTCTCAGGTAACATACCTGCATATTAGTTATCTATGGTTCTCTGAAGTCCATTGCACAAAGCAACCTACATTTTGTTAATTTTGAATTAGTGGCTTCCTATCAAGTTTAGTATTTATAATTATGGTCTATTTTTTAATGAAGTATAAGAAAAACTTTAATTTTGGCATTTTATCACCCCTGTCCTTAATATCCTCTTGACAAATGTTTCCATGGTGACACTGCATACTGTTTTGCTGTCTGCCAACTTCAGAAATGCTTTTGTGATGTGGACTTTTCATGTCTTGAATTGTAACTGTTATTTGGTGAACAAAACAAGTTTTTGTATATCAAAAAATATTTTATTTATTCACACACACAATCTGAGTGCACAATGACGAAGGTTAAGAACGTGATGAGAAAATATGAGATAGAGCACTGCATGCCGTTATCAATCCCTAGTCTCCCTGGTGTATTTTTAATGATACCCTTACCATTGAATGAATTCGATCCCATTCTCCTGACTTTGCAGAGCGATATGGCTATTTGTGAAAAAGCTTTAGGTGCAAATATGCTGAATGAGAACACGTGCCATTTTGTGGTTGGTTAATTTTGAGATGCATACTTAGCAGTTCATCCCTGTTGGTTGTGTTAAATGAGTTATGCCACTGCAAAGGAAGGTTGCTGTCTGGCTCTGAAATGCATTCCACTGAAATGAATTTCAAAGGGAGGGGGTTAACCCCATTCCCCCCCCCCAATGCATTTGAAAATGAAGTCTGAAATTAATTTCTAGAGAAACAGTCTAAATCAGGGGGCCCAAATCTTTTTTAAGCCATGGACCTCGAGCCATTAGCAGAGCAGTCTGTGGACCCCAAATTGGGAACCCTTGGTCTGAATAATGCTCAGAGTCTTGCAAGCAAGACAAAATCTCACATCTGCTACTTATTGCTGAGATTGTAACTTGAGCCAGTGTGGGTAACTTCGTTCACCACTACTCTGAACCGATTGTGCTACCTACAGACCTACTTCAAGAGCTGTTTGCAACTCATGTTCCCAGTATTATTTTTATTTGTGCAATTGGTCTTTCCCATATTGGTGTTTGACAGTCTTTGTTTTACATAAAATTGTATTGTATATCTTTTTTTCTTATAAATGCTTGCAAGAAAATGAATCTCAAGGTAGTATATGGTAACATACAGTACGCGTACTTTGGGAAGAATAAGTTACTTTGAACTTTGAATTTCTCCCTTACTCTGATCAATTATTGGAGCAGTGTTTAAAACAAATGTGTTTTAAAGCACTGTTGAGAATGCAACTTCTAATACCTGGTGAAATAATGTGTTCATTGATTATTTACATATTCCTATTTCTTTGCGTTTAACCACCCAATATTTTGTTCACTAATGTTGTTTCCGTAGGTGAAGAGGTGATCATAATTCAGGAGAAACTGGATGGCATTAAGAGTCGTTATGCAGAGATTACGACTTCTAGTTCCAGGGCGCTGAAAACGTTGGAGCAGGTCCTCCAACTTGCCACAAAGTTCCAGGCCTTCAATGAAGAGCTTTGTGGCTGGCTCGATTCAGTGGAAGCTGAACTTGCTGCAACCACTCCACAGTCACCAATTGGAGAGCAGATCCCACAGCTCCATGAGAGACAGAAGGTAAGCACCTTCTGGGTGTCAGTCACCCAGACTTAATAGCAGCAAGCTATGAGAGGAAGGAAAATAAGATAATATTTAGTAATCAAAAAAAAAATAGCATTAAGAGGTCAAAGAACCTTCCAAGTGTACTCTGCTGTTCAGTAAAATAATATGCATTCTATATCCCAAGTATCTTTACCCATCTTGAATCTCTTGATTCTGTTATCTTCTGAAATCCACTGATCTCAGGCTTGAGTATTGTCAATCACAGAGCACCATCGGTCATTGACAGCCATCAAGATTTTCACTGCTCTGACCAGAATAAAAATGCTTCATCTCATTTGGAAATGTCTAGGATTCTAATTTGACCCACACTGTCTAGCAGGCACAGCTCTCAGCATCAATCCTTTTCAAATGAATTGTTTCACCAGCATCACCTCTTTTCTAAATAGCTGTGCACATGTTCTCCAGTGGCTCTCCTACTTCCATGAATCAATATGCTGCTAATATGAGAGTATCTTTTCTTAGGTGTAGAGTCCCCAAGCTGCATACAATACTCAATCCCAGTGTAGAATGCTTGATCTAGAAGCAGTACTCAATCCAAAACCACTTCAGATGTAGAATGCCTTAAATTAGAACTTCAGATCCTTTGCAATAAAGGCTGGCGTATCATTTGCCATCAGAATTGCTTGCCAAATCCAGACATTAACTGTTTCTATTTCAATAATCTTCTCACCTTGGTTTCATTCTACACAAACATTGGCTGGTTTCTTACAGCTTAAAAAAAAAATTGTCTTCTGTCCTTTGCATTCCTGCATTTCCTGCCACCGCCTCTGTTATGTCTTGGATCTTCAAAGCATAAAACGAATCCAAAGGAAAACACGGGGTCCAGGAATGCAGGTTTAAGCTTTGAGTTTACTTTAAGCAGAGCGCGCACATATTATGTGGTAGAGTGATGACATATGCAATTTTTATATATGACCCATAATTATTTAAATGATCGCATATGCTTAATCAACCTATATACTCAAATATTATTGAATTACTAAATACACAGCAACCTGGTCTAGCACATTTATCCCATGTGGAACTTCAGATATTCTTTTACTGGCTCACTTTCCCAAATGGCTTTGAGTCATTGTTTGGGAAAAGGCAGGTTGCATTTATTTATTACGTTTTCCATGTAAATTCAGTTAGAGCAGAATTTCAGAGTTAATTTATAATCAAAGGATATAAATGTCACCATATACAACATAGAGATTCATTGTCTTACAGGCATACTCAATAAACCCCTAACAGAATCAGTGAAAGACTCTGCACCAACTTGGCTGTTTTATTCATATCTCCAGTTTTTGGATAGTAATTTGTGATTTCCTTAAGGCCAAAGGACTATAACGTGGGAGTCACTTGTACTTGTTTTTGTTTTCTTTAACCATGGTAATATGATAATCCTAACCCCTTGATGTTATATAACAACCATTTGTGTTGGAACTGATGTAATACCTTTTGAAATTTAGGTGTACTGTATCCTATTATCCTTTATCTAACACAGAACATCGATCACCACAGCACAGTGCAGGTTCTGCGGCCCACGATGTTGTGCCGACATTTTAACCTACTCTGTGATCAATCTAGTAGACGGCCGGTGGTGTCGTGGTGTCTGAGGCAAGTGGGTCCGGGTTGGAATCCAGAAGGCTTCTTGCAGGCTTTCCGTCATGCTGGTTGAGTGTTGAGGTAGCAACTCAGCCTTGGCTAAAGAACATAGACGAATGCTAAAGAGATGGCAAGGTTGCCACCTGATGCACCAGAAGGCACATAAAGGAACAGCAACAAGGTCAATCTAGTAGTTAGAAACCTCATAGTTAATCAGAAAAAAGGGAGCAAATAACAGTCTGAGTTTATAAACAATGATAGTTCTGCCAAATTATATTTTGATAAAATTGCCCCACGACTATGCAGGAAATCTGATGTTGAGTTGAGTTAAGGCAGATGGTGTTTTGTCGAACTGATTCACCAACTTTAATGTTCAGGAGTTGAAGAAGGAAGTAATGGAATACAGGCTGGTCCTGGACACAATCAATGAAGTGAGCAACGCATTACTGGAGCTGGTGCCATGGAGAGCGCGCGAGGGTCTGGATCGGCAAGTGGCAGAAGCCAACGAGCGCTACAGAACGGTCAGTGACACGGTGACACAGAAGGTCGAAGCTATAGATGCTGCCATTCAGCGGTCACAGCAGGTAGGTTGAATTTAATATGCACGTTAGTGTAACCATATGAAACGCATATCCAGATGTTCCAAAACCTACTGCTCATAAGTAAAACTGCCCAGAGCAAATATTGAATGCTTCAAGCGTGAGGGAGGCATCCATCGGTCAGCGTCGACCATGGATCCTGTCTCGGTATGCAAGCCTGGGCAGTAAATATAACATATGACACTTGAAGGATGACTGCAAAGGGAACCGGAACAGGAGCTGTAAGATGTTTATTGTAGAAATACTATCTGAAGAGCAGGATTATGCAAATTGTATCCATTACGGTCCAAGAATTGCAGACTGGTAGTTGAGTTGAAACCTGATTGTTTCTTATTCATTGGTTGCTCTTCTTGGAATTTTATGGGCCTGTACTTAGTGGCTTTGATGATGGCTTGGAAACAGATTGCTTGCTGAGTTAGATTGTACGTTGGGACTGTAATATAAAGAGAAAATGAAGAGGGCCCTCCCTTTTAGTGTGTCACTTAGTAATAACCTGTCTAGCATCAACAGTCAGAAATCAGAATCAGGTTTATTATCACCGGCATGTGTCGTGAAATTTGGTAACTGGTATGATTGTGGATCATGAGTAGGGAGTGTTGAACCACGTGCAGAATAACACATCTATAAATGCACAAGCAGAATATGTTTCACCCTGAACTAATTTTTCATATCTTTCATAAAAAAAGTATTGCCAGTTCCAAACTAAATCACCTCTGTGCTCACCAGGATCTATCCGTTAATGAAGTATTTATTCCAGTCTCAAGACTTGATTATGGCAGTCTTCCCCTAACCTGAAATATAAGAGTTCTTAAACCCATTTCTAGCAATCATTGTACATGCTTTCTTTGATATGGTTTCAGTTTTCCTTGCATCCTTGGAGCAAATTAAATACTCCATTGTTAAATGGTGCTAATATCAATACCCTTCCCCGAGAAAAGTAACAACAAAACAATTTGTTAATGCATGTGATCATTAAGGAGTTTATTTTTGTGTGTATGTGAATCAGCTTCCTGATATTATAGTGTGAATTCACTGACCAATTGCTGGGGTGTTTGCATGTTGTGAACATTCAAAATCTGTTTCATATTTGTGTTTTGGTGTCCGTGCTGGATAGCACGTTAACCCTATGATAATTTGCAGAATGTAATGTGTCCTGCATGAGGTGACCCAAATGATTTGTTTCTATAAGCTGGAGGAACAACACAATCTAACTAACAAATAGTAGGTCCATATTGGAACTTAAATCTACCTAATTTAATGTTTCCTGCCCTTGCATGGTAATCTAATACTTAAGCTTGGTGGCCACTTTATTAGGTACAGGAGTGGAACTCGCTGCTGTAGTTGATCCATTTAAAGGTTTGACATGTTGTGCATTCAGAGATGCTCTTCCACACACCACTGTCATAGTGCCTGATTATTTGAGTTATTGTCACTTTCCTGTCAGCTTGAACCACTGACCATTCTCCCCGATCTCTCTCATTAATGAGGTGTTTTCGCCCACAGAACTGTTGCTCACTGGATGTTTTGTTTTGTTTTTTGTTTTTTTCTAACTATTCTCTGCAAACGCTAGAGACTGTTCTTTGTAAAAATCCCAGGAGGTGAGCAGCTTCTGAGATATTCAAGCTACCCTGTGTAGCGCCAACAATCACTCCATGGTCAAAATCGATCAGATCGCATTCCTTCTCCATTCTGATGTTTGATCTGAACCTCTTGACCATGTCTGCATGCTTTTAATGCATTGAATTGCTGCCACATGATTGGCTGAATAGATGATTGCATTAACAAGCAACTGTACAGGGGCACCTAATAAAGTGGCCACTGAGTGTATTTAAAGCTGTGAAATATTTTTGAAAATTATTAGGTGTATTTTTTTTCTCTCAATGAACATACAATTGAAATCAGGAACATTATTTATAAAATTGTGATTTAGTTTAACTGACCAAATTGCTCATCTAAACTAGATCCCATCATTACAAGTGGTCTCCTGTATAACAGGGCAAAAAAAAATCTAGGCTACTACTTTTGCATCAGGAAAATTGGCACCAATTGGTAATTTTTAATATAAACTTATGATTGACTGCAGGGCCTTAAGTCATTACACAAAGATGTCCTTGTTGATGTTGTCCATTTTAATTACTAATCAAAAGGATGGTGGTGGATTTTTACCATGTATGATTTCATTCTACATTAAATGCTATATACATTTGCACACTTAAGCATGTTTGAAAGCAGTCAGTCAGACCCTTGTTTTATGTGGCCTAGCACTTATAAGCTACAAAGTTATTTATATATATTTAATTTATCATGCTTGTGTGAGTTTTATTTATATAATAAGCGGGTCTACATGATCCCAACTGTAGGTTTATATGTAAGTAACTAGTAGACTTGCCCGCAAATAAATCCAGAGAACTTGATGACCTGCATCTTGAGTGTTTAAAGCTGGAGGGTATGGAGATGGTGGAAACAATGGATGCCATCTATAATTTTATAGGTTTTAGAATCAGAATCAGGTTTGTTGTCACCAGCATGTGTTGTGAAATTAACTTAGCAGCAGCAGTTCAATACAATACATGATAATATGGAAAGAAAACAAGTAAATCATTTGCATTTAGAATATGATGGTAGGACTGGATGGAGCCAACGTATTTTGACAAGTCTGCTCGAGGTTTTCAAGAAGGATTTGGAGATGCCTCAGAGGATGTAATCAGACTGAATGGGCTGGGACTTGGCAGATAGAATAGTGCGTGTGGGAAAAAATGTGAGGTCAATCTCTTTGGTCGAAACTAATAGAAGGACAATTTTTTTTCAAATGATGAGAACTTGAAAGTTGTTGGTGGTCAGCGGGACCTTGATGTGCTACACAAATCTCTGAAGGTGAATGTGCAAGTACAGCAGTCATAGTGTTTTGGTAGCTAATCTCATAGAAATGTGCAAAATTCTTGCAGGGCTTATTTGGGGCTGAGAGGGAAATGGATCCGCCATGACGAAATGGGGAACAAACTCAATAGGTCTAATGGCCTAATTCTGCTCCTATATCTTATGGTCTTATGGCTTGACATGGTTGATAAAGTGATGGTGTTCGCTCCGGCTATCAGTCCACTGGGGGTGACCATCCAGCACTGATGCAATTTCTTCACCCAGAGAAGTAAAGCTTTGGAATTCTGTGTCCAAGAGAGCTGTCAGTGCTGCCTCTGAGTATATCCAGAACAAATGCTTAATTATTAAAAGAATTGTAGAAAATGCAGCCTATCCAGGCAGATGGTACCAAGGTCCTCAATCAGCCATGATCTTGTAGAATTGCGGAGCAGGCTACAAGAAGCTATTTGTTTCTTCTGTTCATATCAATGTTTGGCCTCAACTTATTGCTGTGTTGTGTGCTTCATCGGAGTTATGTGTGTACTGTTATTTTGTTTAACCTTTTAAGGGCTAATTATCCACAAAAAATAAATTGCATGAGAAAATACAGATTAGTTTTCTGTTTTCAAGTGCAATTCTTTTTTCACATGACAGATTAAGTCTGTTAAATAGAAATGGAAAATCTGGTTTGCAAGATTCTGTTGAACAAATTCTGCACTCAAAGGGTTAAATCTAGCAATGTTTTTTGTATTCTTTGTTTTTGTGATTTTCTCCTTTAATAATTCAGTACTGTGCAAAGGTTTTAGGCCTATATATATAAAACTAGGATGTGTAAGGTTTTCACGCAGTGCTGTATGTTACTTAAAATAGGAAGATGGTTGGGAAGCAGAAATAAGAATACTTAGCTTTGTAGTAGCTCAGTGGTATTAAGTGTTATTTGGTAACTGGAAGTACATAAAATACTATACTGTGCAGAAGTCTTAATTGCCCTAGCTCTTCCACCATCATCTCCACATCCATCCATCAAGGCCTTTCACCATTCCATAGGCTTCAAGAGGTCACCCCCTCATTCTTCTGAATTCTAGTGAATACAGGGCCTTCATATGACAAGCCATTCAATCCTGGAATTACTATTGTGAATCTCCTTTGAACCCTCTGCAGTTTCAGCACATCCTTCCTAAGATAAGGAGCCCAAACCTGCTTACAGTACTCCAAGTGAGGCCTTACCAGTGCTTTATAAAGCTTCAACATTACATCCTTTTGTTTATATTCTAGTCCTCTTGAAATGAATGATCACATTGCATATGCCTTGCTCACCATAGAATCAACCTGCAAATTAACCTTTAGGGAATCCCGCACAAGGGCTCCCAAGTACCTTTGTACCTCAATTTTTTTGTATTTTCTCTTCATTTAGAAAATAATCAACCCTTTCGTTTCTTCCACCAAAGTGCAAAGTGCACTTCCTGACGCTGTATTCCATCTGCCATTTCTTTGCTCATTCTCCTAATCTGTCCAAGTCCTACTGTAGCCTCGCTATTTCCTTAGAACTCCTGCCCCTCACCTATCTTCATATCGTCTGCAAATCTTTCAACAAAGCCATCAATTCCATCATCCAAATCATTGACGTATAAACTTAAAAAAGTATCAGTCCCAACACAGACTCCTGTGGAACATCACTAGTCACTGGCAACCAGCCAGAAAAGGCTTCCTTTATTCCCACTCTTTGCCTCCTGCCAATCAGCCACTGCTTTATCCATGTGAGAATCTTTCCTGTAATACCACGGGCTCGTGGCTTGTTAAGAAGCCTCATGTGTGGCACTTAGTCAAACACCTACTGGAAATCCAAGTACACAACATCATCCAATTCTCCTTTGTCTATCCTGCTCGTTACTTCTTCAAAGAATTCCAACAGATTTGTCAGACAAGACTTTCCCTTCAGGAAACCATTCAGACTACAGCCTATTTTATCAGGCGCCTCCAAGTACCCTGAGACCTCATCCTTAATAATCGACTCCAACACCTTCCCAACCACTGAGGTCAGACTAACTGGCCTATAATTTCCTTTCTTCTGCCTCCCTCCCTTCTTGAAGAGTGGTGTGACATTTGCAAGCTTCCAGTCCTCCAGAACCATTCCAGAATCTCGTGATTCTTAAAAGATCATTGCTAATGCCTCCACAATCTCTTCGTGCACGTCTTTCAGAACTCTTTGAGGTATACATCATCTGGTCCAGGTGACTATTCTGGGTAAATTGACGTAATTTTCCAACCTTGCAAAATAAAAAAAAAGTGAACTAGCAGTTATCCTACATTTCTTTTACCTGCAAATCATTGAGCTTGCTTTGTAAATCGCCTTAATCCTCCCCCTATTCAACCTTAATGAGTCCAGGCCAGTGTGGACAGTTGATTTCCCTTCCCATCTTTTCTCAAATTGATCTACAACCTTACATGTCCAAATCAGAACGTGTGGGTCAGAGCAAGCTGCTAAGTATAAACTCTGGAGAGGCTTGAGAAGCCATAAGTACTTCCAGCAAGGTTTGTCTTCCATCAAACAGGAGAACTGCTGTTGGCATTCTTGGGATGTAACTTCAGCAATTTTGTAAAGTCTATTCCTCTTAATATTATCAATTATCTTAAAATTGGTCAACAAGTATTGTATTAGAAATAGTGTTAAATAGATTTTTAAGGATGTTTGGCTAAAGATACTTGAATATTTTTCAGCTGCGACAATAATTCAAAGCAGAAATAAACAGCCAACTCATTTAGTTAAATAGACATAGTGCAGTTTTATTTAATGGTCTTGTGACTAATAGAGATGTAATTTATTAATATATTCGAATACATAATTAACAGAGGAGCAAGAGACTGGAATTCTAGACCAATACACAAAGACTCTGAAGGAACAAGTGAGTCACGCGTCTTCTCTCGAGGGAAGCAGACAGCCGACATGTCCATTTGCACTGGTTTATTTTGGAACGTTGACTCTTCATTCCAATGGACAGTCAATGTTTCAAACGAGCAACATACAGTTGGAGTCATCAGCTGTCTATTTCCCTTCATAGACGCCGCCTAACCCGCTGACTTCCTCCAGATAGTCGATGGAAACCAGGCTGCAGATGGTTTTTGAAACTAGCTGGCTCAAAGTGTGAGGTGGCCATTGTGCAGTCCATACTGTTGTTTCTAAGTAGACGATTCATCTGAGAAGTCAAGTTGTTAGCTTTTAATGAATGACTTGGATAGAGCTGGTAGAATTTTGTAAAGTGTGCAAGGACTGTATCTGAGATGACAAAGAACATTGTAGCCTTTTCCTTGACTGGAGAAGGCAAAGAAAAATTCTTGATAAGTAATTTTGAAATTGTATACAATTGAGGCAAAGCTATTCCCTCAGGGTAGTGTTATAAAATCCTACAAAAAGTAGTGGTTTCAATCCAGTACATCACTGGTAAATCCCTCCCAACCATTGAGCACATCTACGTGAAATGCTGTCATAGGAAAGCATCATCCATTATCATAGATCCTCACGCCTAACCATCATAGATCCCTAAACCCCAGGCCATGCTCTTTTCTCATTCCTGCCATGAGGTAGAAGGTACAAGAGCCTCAGGATTCTCATCACCACGTTCCAGAACTGT
This sequence comes from Mobula hypostoma, assembly GCF_963921235.1. Lineage (NCBI taxonomy): Eukaryota > Metazoa > Chordata > Chondrichthyes > Myliobatiformes > Myliobatidae > Mobula > Mobula hypostoma. Next base: position 25,593,652 of record NC_086122.1, read on the forward strand.
TACTACCCTCAACTAACAGGCTCTTAAATAAAAGGGAATACTTGCCCCATCATTGAGATGTTTCCCACAACTAGTGATCTCATTTTACGAATTCTTTATCTCATTATCTCATGTTCTGCTTATTTATTACTATTTATTTATATTTACATTTGCACAGTTTGTTTTCTTCTGCACTCTGGTTAATTTTTCACTGATCCTGCTATAATTACTATTCTATAGATTTGCTGAGTATGCCCACAGGAAAATAAATCTCAGGGCTGTATATGGTGACGTACATGTACTTTGGTAATAAACTTACTTTGAACTTTGATTTGGAAGTTGTTTTGTTATATTAACCCTTGATAACACCAAAGGGTGTCTGTGCTTGATTTCAAAGTATGTCACCATTATACAACCCTGAGATTAATTTTCTTGTGGGCATCCACAATAGAATAATAACCATAATAGAATCAGTGAAAGACTGCACCAAGTTGGGTGCTCAACCGGCGTGCAAAAGGCAACAAATTGTGCAAATACAAAAAGAAAATAAATAATAATAATAAGTAATAAATATCGAGAACATGAGATGAAGAGTCCTTGAGAGTGAGTCAAGGCTGTGGGAACATTTCAGTAATGGACAAGTGAAGTTGAGTGAAGTTATCTCCTCTGGTTCAAGAGCCTGATGGCTGAGGGGTAATAAATATTCCTGAACCTAGTGGTGTGGGTCCTGAGGCTGCCGTGCTTTCTCCCTGATGGCAGCAGCGAGAAGAGAAAGAGTTTTAGCGAAAAGTTTTAAGTAGAAATAAATGTGTCCTGGTCTGCCTTTAAAGTGCTGTCAGGTTATGCTGAACATTATGAATGTTCACATTTAATTTTTAAATTATATTAGCATATCAATTCAGCAATAGTAGCAAGTAATTATAAATGATTAACTCCTGCTGCTGTGGACTTGAATGCAGTGTGAAAATAGCAGTGAAACTACAATAAGCAATGATGGGTCAGGGTGGATTTGGTCTGTGTGGTGTTCTTTTCTTGTCCTACCTGCGTCTGATTGCAGTTGTGCATCGCTCTCATCCGTCTCTTTGTACGTTTGGCTATTTGTCTGCTTTGTTCCCTTAATGTATCCTGCTGCTTCTCCTTTCTGCTAGTATGAGCAGGCCACTGACTCCGAGCTTACCTGGGTGGCCGAAACTGTGCGAAAGTTAACAGCCTTGGGTCCAATAAGGCTGGAACAAGATCAGACAACAGCTCAACTGCAGGTGCAGAAGGTAGGAACGTGTGGTGTGATGGAATCCTTGTATCTGACATAACTTTTCAAACAAACGTGCTTTACTACATTTAGAACATTTGTTCCAAACTATATTTGAGCTGATAATGTAGTTATATTCACTGCATGACCAATGAAACAAAATCCTCTGAAAAGAGCTGTTGTTATTCTGTTGGCTTTCATGCCAGAACTATGAGTAATCAAACAAAGCACTGGTCAAACAAAATGATTTGGAAACATTAATGCTAACAAAAAAGCAAAGAGCAAATATTACTCTGATACAGTTTAATATCTTTCTATTACATCTTAAAAATAGTGGTGGTTACTCTTTTGCATGCTTGCGCTATTGTGGGGTTAATAAGGAACAAATTCTCAGAGATGTCTTATATTCTGTTTAATCTCCATTCTGTAATAGATAGTAAAGCTAATTTCTATTAATGAACTTCTGTGTCTGTTTTAAATGGTAGATTACTGAATCTGGATTAAATGTAAAATCAGATTTGGCAGGTAGAATTTAAATTTCCATTATCAGTTGTGTTCAGTCTTTAAGGATATATCTGTCATCAGATCATATATGATTTATCACTTTTCTCATTATTCCTCCATAATGTTCTATTGTTTAGTAATATTATTCCCTGGGCTGGTTGTTGGCTGCTTTTACCCTTTGGCTACAGACAAGCTGAGTTCATCAAAAGTTTATGCTCAGTTTTGTTTTAAACACGGTCAAATCCAGATGGGGTGTTTGCATCCCCATCTCACTAGCCCTTGCATAAAAGAGTGAAGCCTGGTTTATTTTAAAATTCACAGATAGTTGCAGCGTTCCCAAAATATAATCACAGGAGGGGAGCCCGTCTGTATCCCTGATGAGCCAAATAAGCAACTAACTCAGCAGTTCACATGCATTCCATTTGTATGACAGATAGCAATCTTCTTGCTGTCCTAGACTCTTGATTTGTTTTGATCCAGGCTTCCTTAACTTTGTTTCACCAGCATGCCAAGGAAACAGAATACAAATTAGCAGTCTGGGCATCTTATATCGGAGTTACCAGTTCCTCATTTTAAGAAATTTTCTTTTATCCCTTCAGGCCTTTTCAATTGACATCATACGGCATAAGGATTCCATAGACGAGTTGGTAACTACGCAAGATGAAATTCTTGGTACCTGTGGAGACGAACAAAAGACTGCACTGCAGGTATTATTTTTGTGTTTCTGAAGTGTTCTGCTATGGCACGGTGGCGTAGTGGTTAGCACAACGCTTTACAGAACCGGTGACCTGGGTTCAATTCCTGCCACTGCCTGTTCGTACATTCTCCCCGTGACTGTGTGGGCTTCCTTCGGGTGCTTGGGTTTCTCCCACAGCTCAAAGACCTACCGGTTGGTGGGTTAATTGGTCATTGTAAAAGGCTAGGATTAAATCGGGGGATTGCTGGATGGCGTGGCTGAAAGGAATAGAAGGCCCAACTCCACACAGCATCTCAATAAAGACAATAAGACTCTAGACAAAACAAATACAAATAGCGAACTAAGCAAATCCATAAGCCCAATGGGTGGTTGTGGGATTGGTGTATATACGTATTTTCCATATATAAAATTATTATTACAGACCATAATAGAAAAATGTCAACGAATGGAAGTATTAATATTGAGAAGATGTGTCAGAGTTCTGATGTGATATTTTGCTGTGCAGTGTAGTATTCAAGTCTAATTATTTTTAAATCTGATATTTTTATAATGATCTTAATGACAATGTCAAGTTTCAAATGCATACATCCATGCATTGAATCGCCTGGGACTGTATTTGCTGGAATTCAGAAGGATTAGAGGAGAGCTGATAGAAACATGTACAATTATGAAAGGGATGGATAAGATAGAGGCAGGAAAGTTGTTAACACTGGTAGGTGAGACTAGAACTAGGAGACATAGCCTCAAGATTTAGGGGAGTAAATTTAGGATGCGATGAGGAGGAACTGTTTTTCCCAAAGAGTGGTGAATCGGTGGAATTCCCTGCCCAGTGAAGCAGTGGAGGCTACCTCGGTAAATATACTTGACAAGGTTGGATAGATTTTTGCATAGTAGGGGAATTAAGGGTTGTGGGGGAAAAGGCTGGAAGGTGGAGATGAGTCCATGGTCAGATCAGCCATGATCTTACTGAATGGCGGAGCAGGGTCAATGGGCCAGATGGCCGACTCCTGCTCCTATATCTGATGTGCATGCACTCTTACTTACAGGAGAAGATGAACTTACTACAGCAGCAATACGAGATGGTCAGTCAGATGAACACTGAAAGGTACTCCCAACTGGAGCGGGCTCAGGTGTTGATTAACCAGTTCTGGGAAACCTATGAAGAGTTGTGTCCTTGGCTTGACGAGACCAGAAGTCTGATAGCACAGCTCCCGCCACCAGCCGTTGACCATGAGATCTTGAAGCAACAGCAGGAAGAAATGAGGGTAAGCACAACACAGGTCAGACCACCGGCCACAAGCGGGACTTCCTGGTGGACAAACATTTTAATTCCCATTCCGACATGTTGTGCCAAGATGAGGCCACCCTCAGGGTGGAGGAGCAACATCTTATATTCTGTCTGGGTACCCTCCAACCTGATGGTATGAATATCAATATCTCCTTCTGGTAAACAAATTCTCCCCCTCCCCATTCCCACTCTGGCCTTTTGCCTCTTCTCACCTGCCTGTTACATCCTCCTGGGTCCCCTCCTCTTCCCCTTTCCCCTTAAGGTCCACTCTCCTCTCCTTTCAGCTTCCGTCTTCTCCAGCCCTTGACCTTTCCCATCTCCCTGGCTTTTTGTTCCCAACCTTTTTGTTCTGGAAACTCCCCCCCCCCCCCCGCCCCCCGCCACAGTCCTGAAGAAGGATCTCGGCCCGAAACGTCGACTATCTATTCATTTCCATAGATGCTGCCTGACCTGCTGAGTTCCTCCAGCATTTTGTGGAGGAAGACATATTGTTGATACATATTCTGGTACACATCAGATTCCCTGCTTTGCTGTTGGCATCAGTAGACCATGTGGGATTGACGCAAGACCAAGAGATCTAAGCTCATTGTTTCCACATATCTATTGTATATGCTTTTCTCTTCAACCAACAGAACAGATGATTTAAATAAGTATTTTGAAAGAGGTTTCCTGGTTATGAACTTGTAGTAATTGGCTCATTCATCAATCTTATGTTATACAAAATGAGTATTATTTATATAAAATTATGAGAATAAGATTCTGTGCTCTCAATAGGCACCAATTCTTGAAGCTGGTCCTTGGTGGAGCCTAGCAATATTGTAGTCATTTTCTGATTTAAATTCCCTTTGAGTCTGGCACATCACTTCCTGGCTAAACCTCACTTTAGTCCTGTTTTTTCTTATTATGCTATAATCTGGTCAGAATGTACTGTGCTGTGCAAAAGTCTCAGGCTAGGGTGCTTGAGACTCGCACAGAGCTGTATCTGTCAACGTGGAACAGAGAGCCAGTTTATAAATCTGGTTTGAGAAAAGGACTTGTGGAATGACGGGGGTGGAGCGCCACAGGAGGGGTGTGGGACAGGTAGTAGAGAAGGAGTGCTAGGGGCTGGGTGGGGGGGGGAGGTGGCATGGGTGCAGACAGACCCACCCCTGACACAAGGCAAGGTTGTTGGATTCCAAGCAATTGGTTTATTGATCGTTACAGAGTGTCTCTCTGGTGCTTCCCATTCCCTTCCCCTTTCCCAACCATGATTCCCCTCTCCCCGTCCCCTTCCCACTCTCAGTCCACAGTAGAGACCCGTAGCAGAATCAGGTTTATCATCACGCACACATGTCATGAAGTTTGTTGGGTTTTTTTTGCGACAGCAGTACATAAGATTACTACAGTTCTGTGCAAATGTCTTCAGTACCCTAGCTATATATATGTGCCTAAGACTCTTGCGCATTATATTGCTTCTGGAATCAGATGCTTTAAGAAACTAAGACCTGTGCATGATTTTACAACAGCAACTCCGTGAATCAATCTCTGAGCACAAGCCTCACATTGATAAGCTAATGAAGATTGGGCCTCAGTTAATGGTATTGAATCCAGATGAGGGTAAAATGGTCCATGAGAAACATACCACGGCAGAAGCCCTCTACACTAAAATAAAACACGATGCACGAGAGAGGGCTTTGGCATTGGATGAAGCAATCTCGCAGTCTGCTCAGGTACGTTCTAGTAAATATTGTTGTATATAATTGAGGTTTTTTTATGGTTGTCTGTCAAAAAGGAATCTTGTGTGTTAGTTTCCCACTGTTGCCACAACCTAGTGTGTTGTGGCATACTAATGTAGGCTTATTATTGTTCAACATCAGTGCTCTTTAAAATTCAGAGAAGCATTCTAGAGCCTTTGTGATTGACTTTAGAACCATCATAGTCGGTAATAAAGTAATTGAAGAGTATGAGCACAAGAGACATGTTTGAGGTATTTGCAGTTTTCTCCCAAATATGTAATAAACTCATTTTCCTGTAAGCTGCATTATACTTGCCTATACTGTGATTGGATAGTCCATTTGTTCCCCTTCAACTGCAGACCCAAGGTGGTGTAGCAGTTACCGCGATGCTCCTACAGGTTGGGGCGTCAGAGTTCGGAGTTCAATTCCGACCCTGTCTGTAATTCCTCCCCGCGAGTGCGTGGGTTTCCTCTGGGTGCTCCGGTTTCCTCCCACGTTCCAAAGACGTACCGGTTAGTAGGTTAATTGGCCATTGTAAAACATCCAGTGATGAAACTGGGGTTGAGCAGGCGGGTGGCTAGGTGGTATGGTTCATTGTGTCCTGCACTTTATCAATAAATAGAGATGTATAGATACTGTGAATATTATACAATTCTATGATAGCTGTTAATATCCATCAGTGGAATGCTTAACGAAGTCAACCATAGTTTGACAGGTTGTTCAGCGTGTCATTCTGACTAGTTATTAATCACAGTGAAAACAACTGAGGAAGTAAGACAATCCAATAGAATAGAAACCACACTATGGCATCCAACTTTCTAGATGTATAGAAGCACTACAACATAACGTTAGTCATGTTTGTAAATCGTAATCATTCCATGTTTGTCCTGTTTAAGACACTCCCGTATGTTATCCCTTCAGTTTTCTCATACTAACATGTCATTTGTTTTCCATTCCGACCACCTCGTGGAATTAAATATTTATTTGCCGACACGTCCTGCCACGTTGTGTTTAATTGTTGTGTTCATCAAATCCACTCATTAGTTTACTGAGGTAAGCAAAACTCCTTGCACACTTGCTACTGCTGCACATAGAGGTTGCTTTCTTGTTATTTTGCTAAAGCTGGCCACTGAATAGCTTTGCCGGAGATGAAAAAACAAAGCCTGTGCGTGTTATAGTTGAATTTGTTCTAAGCAGGTTGCTTATTATTTAACAAATAACTTCAAATTCAACTTCACTTTATTTGGGGCGGCTCGGTAGCATAGTAGTTAGCACAACACTTTACAGTACCAGGGTTCAATTCCCGTCACCTGTAAGGAGTTTGTACATTCTCCCCGTGATGGTGTGGGTTTCCTCAGGCAGCTCAGGTTTCCTCCCACAGTCCAAAGACATACTGGTTAGTGGGTTAATTGGTCATTGTGAATTGTCCTGTGATTAAGCTAGGATTAAATCAGGGGATTGCTGGGTAGTGCAGCTTAAAGGGCCCATTCTGCACGGTATCTCAGTCAATAAATTAGTTAACTTTACATAATAATGCTCTGAACTTCAGAATTTGAGTTATTTCTTCTGTAGCACTGAGTTCAAGAAGGGTCATTCTCATTAAAATTAATGTCTATTGATTTTAATATTCAGTAATTTTTAAAAAATCATTATCTAGACTATTTAAGTCTTTATATTTTTGTTGGAGTGCCAGATTAGTTGGAAATGCCTCTCTCAATAACACTTCAACAAAGCCCTCTGAGAAATAGAATAGAGGTTTCATTTTCACATATCACGCTCATTGACTTTTGAGGTGTGATTGCCTAATTATTGTTGGGTTCTGGACTTTTGTCTGTTTGTAACGTCTACTCAGATTGATTTAAGTTGGGATCTCCTTAGTGGTATGAGAAAGTAAAATCTTCTTCCAAACATATGGATTTAATTTGAACCTGGATTTCAGGGTGAAAGAAAATATTTCAAGGCTGAGCTATTAAAAACACAGACTTTTTTTTTCCCTGAGCTAAATTTTTGTTCAAAATAGTATATGCATTTAAAAGTCCTTTTATGGTTCCCTTATTGGCTATGATTGGGTCAACCGGGGAGTATCGATTGCTTGCCCTGTTGCTCTTAGAATATCAATACATAGAAAGGATCTTTTAAAGTGACAGGCAACATTTGGGAATCAATTCCCTAGTTTTAAATTTGTACATTTTTAGTGTTAAGCGAGAAAAGATCCAGCACTTCTTAGACGATAGTCAGTGTTTTGGGCCGAGACACTTTATCATCAACCAGAAACATCGACTGTTTATTCCCCTCCATAGATGCTACTCTTCTGCTGAGTTGCTCCAGCATTTTATGTGCCCTGCTCCAGTATCCCTTGCTTTAAATCAGATGGTTTGATCCAACGGGTTTATTTAGTTTTTGACTAGTTCAATCAAGCACATATATAAATTAGAGTCCTATAGAAGTATTCTTCTCCAGGAAAGGTGGTCTCTAAAGTTTTTCAATTACATATTATAAATGTCAATGCAGATTATATCTCTGTTGACCCAGTCTTAGTAGATAACAATATGCCAACTACATAATGCTGACTAATTACGAGGCACTGCCCTTGTGCAGATCTGCTGAGGGCAACTTGCTGGCTACAGGTGAATCCGACATCAACAGAAAACCTCCCTGGCATAAATCCCAACACTTGGGATGGCTCTTCCCACGAGGGTAAAAACAAATTGACAACCGTCTAATGTGTATGAACAAAAGCGTTGACAAGAAAATTCCAAAGCTGTTCGTTCTCTTAAAAATTAATGAAAATATAGAAGGAATCTGAAGAGTTAACTGCATTTAAGCTGTTCCAAAACAATTAATTGAACTCAGTCCCTTGCAGCCGTTTGTGTCTTCTCAAAAAATAGCCGAGTCTGTTCTGGCAGTGGGTCAGGGGTCAGGCCACGGAGCATAAGGATTCCCTGATGAATAAGTGCCAGTCGTCTCAGCACGCCTATGTTCACTTATGTGTTTTCGCAAATCCTACACTTGCTGCAGCTTATGGGGAAAGGTCTTGCAGAGCTGCCAGAATTTACCCACACAATCTGCTTGTGTATTTTTTTTCTCTGACAATGCAATATAAAATGAGACTGTTTAATGCTTAACTAGGAATTAGACCCTTTTTAAAATAAATGGCAGTTCTGGGAAAATCTTGAGGCAACACCGGCAACTTGTGTTTTTTGGTTTGTGTAGTTTCACGATAAGATTGACCCAATGCTGGAGTCCCTGGGGCACATTGCTGACCGGGTGCGGATGCCTCCTTCAATACCGGCTGAGGTTGAGAAGATCCGAGAGCACATCAGCGAGAATAAAAACATTGCAATGGAACTCGAGAAACTCCAACCATCTTTTGAAGCTCTTAAACGCCGCGGAGAGGAGCTGATCAGTAGGTCATCTGGAGCAGAGGAGGATCCTGCTGCTAAAGGTATTGAATGAACTTTTATTTCCAGATGTGTGTGTGTGTGTATAAATTGCATGTTTGTTAACTTTGCAGTTACTCCATATATCACTTACCTGATGAGAATAAATGACCTAGCTCCTAGATTTCAAATTATAATGTCCTTGGGAATATTGGGTCCAAATTCCTCTAATCTGTTCTGCATATGTTGAAGGTACTTTATCATAGAGTTTTTCCACAAGACCCGAGTTTTCAGACAGTCTGGTTCCATTTGAGGCCGACTGTAGTGAGTGTGAACAGAATTTGTAATCAAAGTTCGAAGCATTAACTTAGGTCTTCATGATGTTTAGTTGAAGGAACTGTCAGCACGGTCATCTCTGGATAACCACTTATTGGAACCGGTGATGAGGTCATTTGAACATCATTAGCATACATGCTGAAATTGACTTTGTCTTCAAATAATGTTGGGAAAGGACGTGAGAAAGAAGACCAGGGTGGGACCAAGCATAGATCCATGGATGATCCCAAGGGGCAGTGCAAATATGCAAAGGCAATTCTTTGCTAGTAATTCACTAAATACAGCTGGAATGAAACCAAAAGAATTCCCCCTAGGGTTCCCATGTCCCCTTTGTATGGCCCTGGTCCCTGCATTTCCTTTAGGCATATTGGGTTCACTTATTGTGCTACTGTGTCGCATCTTTTTGTTTAAGAAACGTAAGTTAAATGTGTGCAGGAGTATTAATTGAATTATCAGTCCAATGGTCCAGAAAATCTTCCAATCCAGGGCCACCAAATTTCCAAGTGTGGCAGATTAACAGTTTTACGTCCGTTCAGTTGACAAGTGACTTGTCTTGTTTCTGCAAAATCAGCTTTAGCAAACAATTACCAGTTGTTAGGTGTAAAATGTTAAAAACTGCCAATCCTAGAAATCCAGAATAAAAGTAGGAAGCACTCAGCAGATCAGACAACACCTGTGGAAAGGAAACACTGCTGACATAGGCAGATTCTGCCTTGCCTCTTGACTCTTACAGCAATTTCAATTTTTATCTCAGTTGTTAGAATTGTTTTTTTAAAGTTTCATTGTATAATGTAGTTATCCCTGCATGCAGAAATGCCTCCTTAAAAATTCTAATTTTTTCCCCCACTTATAACATTAGCCATTCAGGACAAGTTGAATGAAATGGTATTTTACTGGGAAGATATCAAAGCCCGAGGTGAGGAGAGGGATACTAAGCTTCTCGATGTACTTGACCTTGCTGAGAAGTTCTGGTATGATATGGCTGCCCTGATGACTACCATTAAGGACACACAGGAAATAGTTCGAGACCTGGAGAGTCCTGGTATCGATCCTTCAATCATTAAACAACAACAGGAGGCTGCAGAGGTATGGTTCAAGTGCAGAAAACTACACAGTACAGTTTTGTTATATGAACTTTGATTAACTATATCGAGCATGTTCCATCTATTTATTTAGAACATTGAACAGTAAAGGACCTTCATCCCAGGATGTTATGCCAGCCCTTTAACCTACTCCAAGATCAATCTAACCCTTCCCTCCCACATCGCCCTGCATTTTTCTTTCATCCATGTGACTGTCCAAGAGTCTCCTAAATGCCCCTGATGTATCTTGCCTCTACTACCACCCTGGCAGTGTGTTTTATGCACCTTCCATTCTCTGTGTGTAAAAACCTACCTCTGACATTCCCCCGATACTTTCCTCCAAAATCCTTAAAAAACTAATAAACCCACCACTGTGTGTTGCAAAAAAAAAAAACTCCTTCTGACAACCTCCTTATACTTTCCTCCCAACACCCTGAAATCATTCCCCCTTATATTAGTGATTTCGGCCCTGGGGAAAGTTTCTGGCAGTCCACTCAATGAATGGCTCTATCAACCACCTCCCATCCTCCTCCTTTCCAAAGAGAAAAAGCCCTAGCTTGGTCACCCTAACCACAGAAGACATGCTCTCTTATCCAGGCAGCATCCTGGTAAATCTCTGCCTCCTCATCCTTCCTGTAATGAGATGGCCAGAGCTGAATGCAATATTCTAAGTGTGGTCTCACCAGAGTTTTATAGAGCTGCAGCGTTACCTTGTGGCTCTTGAACTCAATCCCCCGACTAATAAAGGCCAAAACACACCGTATGCCGCCTTAACCTTCCTGTCAACTTGTGCAGAATCTCAGAGACATCTATGAATGTGAATCCCAAGCTGGCCCTGTCTCTCCACACTGCTAAGAGCGGAGGAGCAGGGTGACCTTGGGATTCATTTACCCTGTGCTTTGCCTTTTGTGGATTGAATTCCACCTGTCATTTACCATATTTGTCTTATTTATATCACGTAAATCAATTGATGAATAATAGTCTGGGTAAGACTGAGATTTGCCGATGATTTTGTGAATACCTGCTTATTTCAGACAATCAAAGAGGAGACAGATGGACTTCACGAGGAACTGGAGTTTGTGCGAATCTTGGGAGCAGACCTCATCTTTGCCTGTGGAGAACTGGAAAAACCTGAAGTGAAAAAAAGTATTGATGAGGTAAAATGTTAATAGAAATAATAAGTAATTAAGTGGTAATATATGATCTTAAATGTATTGAAACCAGTTTTATATTTTAAAAAAGCATGTTAAGGAAGGAAGGGTCATTATTTCAACAATTGAATAGACAGAGGGATAGATAGGATAGAAAGAAAAAGTGATTGCCCCAATTCTGCCATTCATTAATATGATCCTTAGACCTTGCTCTTTGACCGCACGCTGTCGGAGCAGTGCTACCAGCATAATCAAGGACACGACCCACCCAGCCAACAGACTTTTCGTCCTTCTTCCCTCTGGGAGAAGGCTCAGGAGCTTGAAGACTCGTACGGCCAGATTTGGGAACAGCTTCTTTCCAACTGTGATAAGACTGCTGAACGGATCCTGACCCGGATCTGGGCCGTACCCTCCAAATATCCAGACCTGCCTCTCAGTTCTTTGCACTACCTTACTTCCCATTTTTCTATTTTCTATTTATGATTTATAATTTAAATTTTTAATATTTACTAATGTTAACTATTTTTAATATTTATGATATTTAATATTTGTAATCCAGGGAGTGTGAAGCACAGAATCAAATATCGATGTGATGATTGTACATTCTAGTACCAATTGTTTGGCGACAATAAAGTATAAAGATGTGGTCATCTGGCTGAATATCTCTTTCCATAGTTTAGTGCACGTTAGAACGTTTGTCTGCAGTAAAAGCGCCCGAATGGTGTTGCCATTCTTATTGTTTCATTTACTGTTTCTAGCTCAATAATACCTGGGATAACCTGAACAAAACCTGGAAGGAGCGAATGGACAGACTGGAAGAAGCCATGCAAGCAGCTGTCCAATACCAAGATGCACTGCAAGTAAGGGATGCTTTGCATAAAATCTAATCGTTTGCAAATATGGTATTAATATCGGCGATGGTTCCTAATTTGCTTGTTGTGACTTCTTAGGCAATGTTCGACTGGCTGGATAACACAGTAATAAAACTGGGTGAAATGTCTCCAGTTGGCACAGATATCAGCACTGTCAAGCAGCAAATAAACGAAATGAAGGTGGGTAAATCTTGCAACAGGATCTTGCTGAACAAGCCCAAATCTTTTTTTTAAAAAAAGCATGAAAAGATAAAATTATAATATCTCAGCACTTCTGCTTTTCCTCTGCGACAAGCACAAAATGCTGGAGGGTCTCATAAGGTAGATCTGTGTAAGGGAATAAACAGCTGATATTTTTCCTTTGATTTCTTCAACTATTTTGTAATAGTTTTGATTTGAAATGAGTACTCCATTTATATATATCTTTACTCCATAAAGATAACTTGTTAAAAGATTTAATTATTTAGCTCTGAATGGTTGAAACATGAGGAGCCAGGACTGTGCTGATTTTGGCCTACTTCCCTTAGGAAGTAGCAATGTCATTATTATTGATTGTGTTAAAGAAGAAAGTGCCAACAAGAATAGAGTCAGGCTCACAAGGCTAGTTCCTTCACTTCAGTGGCTTTTACAGATCTGTGAGCTAGAACGGATGGTATGACTTTGGGCTCTTAAGGCTTTGTTCGGGTTACCACGGAGTGACCAACTTTTATCAGAGTCAGGTTTAATATCACCGGCATATGTTGTGAAATTTGTTGTCTCTACTGCAGCAGTACAATGCAATACATAATAGAAAAAAAACATGAAATGCAGTAAGAATATATATGTATTAAATAGTTAAATAAGGAGTGCAAAGTAGAAATAAAAAAACTGGTGAGGTAGTCCATTCAGAAATCTGATGGTGGGGGAGTGGGGAAGAAGTTGTTCCTGAATTGCTGAGTGTGTGCCTTCTGGCTTCTGTACCTCCTCCTGGATGGTAGCAGTGAGAACAAGGCATGACCTGGGTGATGGGGGTCCCAAATGATGGACGCTGCCTTTCGAGGCATCGCTCCTTGAAATTGTCCTGGATACTACAGAGGCTAGTGGCCGTGATGGAGCTGACTAAGTTTACAACTCTCTGCAGCTTATTTCAATTCTGTGCAGTAGCCACCACCAGCCACCCCCGAATACTGTATGGTAATGCAGCCAGTTAGAATGCTCTCCACGGTACATCTGTATCCAGCAACTTAAGAAAGAATAAGGGAAAACATCTGTGGAAGAAAAGTAGGAAAGGAATCTAATCACTATGATTTTAAGATTTGTGCATGAAATGAATTTGCTATTCTGGATGTCATGTAATGTTCCCACTATGTGTGCATGCCACAGGAATTTAAAATGGAGGTGTACCAGCAGCAAATAGAGATGGAAAAACTTAACCACCAGGGGGAGCTCCTACTGAAGAAAGCCTCAGATGAGACTGACCAAGACATAATTCAACAGCCACTCAATGAACTCCAGCATCTCTGGGAAGATCTGGGAGAGAAGATCATTAACAGACAGGTACAAAATCCCCAGGCACTGTTTTTCATGTATTGATCATCTACACGCATTGCCATCATACAAGCCACAAAACTGGTATCTGGGAAAGAATATTTGAAAGGAAGTGGTCAGTGGCACTTGTCCCGTGGTTTAGTTGCTCACACACAAAGTTTTTGTATCTTGGAGGAGAAATTATTAATTTTGATATTAAATAAAACATCAAACTGATGAAGTTCAATCTTGTAAAGTACTTTATCAAATAATTATGAAGCAGTTTGAAGAGATGCATTTTTCTCTTTTTCTGGTGCTTCCTGATAGTTTTGATCAACAGCTGGTATTCTGACGGAATGGGCGGATTTTGCACAGGCAATGATGGCTTTGCACATTTATTGTCTATAAAGAAAATCTCAAAGTCACTGTCTCTTCAAAGCTGAGTGCTCTTCTGTGGCTTTTTAATGCAAACAAGTGAACTAGCCAGACCTGGAGTAAGTTTGGGATAATTTTGAAGGAGAAGGCTATAATACAGAAATCTTACATTTACTTGAATTTCAACTTATTTAAATCTTACATCCGTCCCACAAAGTGAGGGAGTAAAAGTCTTTGTATTGTGACTCCGTCGCGATGTAGACATGTCAACTGGCTTGTAGAAAGAAGCTGTCCCACAGCCTGTTGGTCCTGGCTTTACTGCTGCGGTACTGTTTGCCAGAAGCAGCTGAAAGTGAGAACTAAATGGGTTTTGATGGCTTATTAATCAATAATTATAGTTTGGCAAACTCTGTGGCTCTAAAAATGGATTTTTAAATGTGTATTTCCTTAAGTGCTTCAGATTACAAGCTTTTTATAATAAGTTTTCTTTTTTAAAATATTAATTATAAAAATGAGCTTTTTGTTAGCTTGCAGCTTGGGGAAATTTTAGCTTGATTGGCACTTGAATCAGGTCAGCAACAGCATAGCTGCTGGAAGTCAAGGATCACCTTGAACTGGTGCTCAGAAAAGAGGAAGTTCTCATCACACACGTAGGTGGATAGATCTGTGTGGGGATCTTTGAGATCAGTAGTTGACCTATTGCTTCATTACTGATCTCAAATTATCATCCTAAGTGCTTACAAATGGGAAATGAGGAGCAAATGAGCTGCTGCAGTTACGTTTCTCGCTCAGTGCAATTGCCAAAAATTGAACATAGTCAAATGTGTGTCATAAACACAAGGGGTTCTGCAAATGCTGGAAATCCAGAGCAGCACACTTAAAATGCCGGAGGAACTCAGCAGGTCGGGTAGCATCTGTGGAGAGGAATAAGTATTTGATGTTTCAGTCCGAGACCCTTCACCAGGACTGGAAAGGAAGGCAGAAGAAACCAGCAAATGGAAGGTGGGCGGGGTGGGGGGGGAGGAGTGCAAGCTGGCGGCTGATAGATGAAAGGAAAATGTGGGTGGATTGGGGAGGGGGGCACTGTTAAATATATGTGCCAGGTTGTCACTTCTCAATCACTGTGATTGGTGCCATAAACATTGGCCCATGCCTTGTTAATGCAAAATATATTGGCTTGGCTGATGAACATTTGAAAATACATTTGAATAATCAGTACTCAGTTTTTTTTCCCTTACTCTGATAAATACATTATATGTCCCAGGTATTTCAGGAAAGTGATTAAGTATTTGTTCTGCCCATTTATGAATTCTGAATGACTGAGCTCACTTTTACTCTGCAGCACAAAGTGGAGGGCGCACTGTTGGCACTGGGTCAGTTTCAACATGCACTGGCTGAACTTATGACCTGGTTGAACCATACTGAGGAGCTCCTGGATGGACAAAGACCAATCACTGGAGACCCAAAGGCCATAGAGATCGAACTGGCAAAACATCACGTAATTGCAATATATTCCTTATACCAAGTGAATTACCTGCTTGCAAAATAGCCATGATGTTATCACAGTTGATGGAGTATATTGTTTGTTTGTTATGGGCCGTGTTGTATGACATGGGCGATCATGGTCTTTCCATGACCATGGTAGTCCATGGAATTTTTTTCTACAGAAGTGGTTTGCCATTGCCTCCTTTTTTCTTTCTCAATTTTTTTATTAGTTTCAACACCAAACACATTACAAAAAGTAAGTACAGAGCAATTGGGATTGTATTAATTGATAATAATTATTATTAAGTTTACAGTCAGGTAAACATCCCAAAATCACACAGAGTAACAATAAAATATATAAAGAGTATACATAAAATACAAAAATATCATTAAAAAAACAGAAAAAGAAAAAAAATCTAAAAAAAAACTAATCTACTCAAACTAAAAGAAAACTAAGGAAAAGAAAAAGGAAAGCAAGGGCTATTATGATTCCACAGATAGAACCAATAGTGTCGCCACTTCCGCTCCTCTCCCCATATATTGGAATCACGAAATAGATTTGGCAAGGGTCAAATTACGTCATGTTGAAGTATTGAATAAATGGTCTCCAAGTCTCATCAAATTTAATAGGTGGGTCAAAAATGACACTTCTAATTTTTTTCTAGAACCATTGTCTCCTTCTGAGCAGCATTTTTACGAGACAGGTGACCCAGCCATTATCAATACTCTTAAGAGGTTGTCTGGCATCAGTGGTCACATAACCAGGTCTTGGGATCTGCACCAGCTGCTCATATGACCGTCCACCACCTGATCCCGTGGCTTCACATGACCCTGATCGGGGTGGGGGGGGGTGGCTAAGCAGGTGCTACACCTTATCCAAGGGTGACCTGCAGGCTAGCGGGGTGAAGGAGTGCCTTACACCTCCTTTGATTGAGAGGTATCTCCACTCCGCCACCCTGATGGAATATATGACAGTTCTTATTAGCTGTTATCAGTAAATGAAGACAGAATGTTAGTTTTTATTTGTGTCTTGTGAAAGTTTATAAAGCTGTAAAAGCTCAGCGTTGCCATCATGTCCACTCAGCAACAACATTCCCTCTAAATTTTTATTTACAGCTGCGCAGACCAACCATTGCTCTGGGTAGGACAATTTTACACAGCCTGAAAACTGCGTGACACTTTAATAGGACATTATATAAAAGAAAATTCCAGCTGCGCAGCAACAAAGGCTATGTAGGCGGGAGCATTTCAGTTCCTGCGCGACTTAGAGGGAACAGTGCTCAGCAAGTAGCAGGCAGCTGATCATGTACAGTGTCAAAATTACTAAAGGGCAAATTGACTTTTTTAGAGATTTTAAGACATGAGCTGAAGAGCGGGAAAGTGTTCATGGCAGCTGAAGATCTGTTTGCTTATAATGCACGCAGGCTTTTTCGACTGAGGTTGGGTGGGGACTGCAACTAGAGGTCATGGGTTAAGGGTGAAAGGTGAACATGAAGGGAAACTTCTTCGTACAGAGGGTCGTCAGAGTGTGGAAAAAGCTGCCAGTGCAAGTGTTGCATGCGAGCTCGATTTCAACGTTTAAGAGAAATTTGGATAGGTACATGGATAGTAGGGGTACAGAGGGCTATGGTCTGGGTGCAGGTCGATGGGACTAGGCAGTTTAAATGGTTCAGCGCAGACTAGATGGGCCGAAGAGCCTATTTATCGACTGTAGTTTTCTATGGCTATGAGTTGAAGAATTGGAGGGTATTCTGAAGTTCAGATTAAGGACAGTAAGGGGAGGCTCTGTGTAAGTTAACAGAGCCAATTATACTGAATTTGGCTTTCTGGTGTTCAATTATGTGGTTGAAGTTTAAACAATATGTTGAAGGATAAGATGTTAGTAGTAAAAGACAACAGTTTGTCTTGGATTGTGATTTGGTAGAGGTGGCAGCGGAACATTGAGTGATGAGGGAGCACGAGTTATTCTCTACTTTTTTCCTCATGAGATCTGTTACTTATTTCCTAAAGTGAGTCTTATTTCCTGATATGTGTCTACACTGCCATCATAAAGGTCAATCAGCCGTTACTGCCTGGTTCAGTGCAGCATCCTCTCACAACATATGAAAACTGCAGTGATCTGGCAGGACAACAGAAAGGGCCATTGGCTTCAGTTGACCATCACTGCAGGACTTGTATGTGTCCAGAACAAAGCCGGCGGGAAAAATCGTTAGGACGTTGCCCACCCATCTAACTGCCTTTTCCAGAAGCGCCTCTCTGGAAGGTGCTCTAGGGCTAATAAAACAAAAACTTCATGTCATCTTAAAAGTGTCTTCCCACAGGCAGTTAATCTGATCAACCATTCTCATTAGACCTCTACACCCCCCTCTATCTATAACCTCAGTCACGGCACTGCTCTGTAAACACTTCAAACTATTTGTTACACTGCTATTTACATTGTAAACACATGCTGGTATTTATGCACATTTTATTCCATATTTGTAATTCTAACTTTAATTTTATCTAAATCTTTATTCTGTAAAATTGTTGAATGTTTTTTTGTTGCATGTAGCACCAACATGCCACAATAATTTCCAAACACATGTAAATATGTGTGGCATATAAAGATAATCATTGATCCTTAATGTATATATAGGTTTGTTAATATCCAGTTGAATTGGACCGGAATATTTTAGTAACTAGAACATTAATTTTTCCTTAGGTCCTGAAAAATGACGTCCTTGCACATAAATCAACAGTTGACACTGTTAATAAAGCTGGTAATGAACTTCTGGAATCAAGCGCAGGGGAGGATGCCAATAACCTAAAGCATCGACTAGACACCCTGAATCAGAGTTGGCAGAACCTGCTCAGGAAAACTGAAGGGAGAGAGCAGCAACTGGAGGCTGCCCTGCAGCAGGTAAGCAGCGAGGGGGAAGATGTGAGGATGGAGCTTGGTAAAGATTAGCTGTATTTGTCACAGGTACATCGAAGCGTGGAGTGAAATGGCGTCCAGTGCATCCATGACCAACACAGTCCAAGAATGTGCTGCAGCAGCTCGTGAACCCTGATCATTGAACACTGGTGCTGTAACAACATTATATTGAACGCTATGCTACCGTGCTGCACAGAGCAGGAGAATGCTAGAAAGAGGATACCGGTGGATGGGGGATAAAACTTTTAAACTTGACAAGTTCTGACATGACATTGCTTATGATTTATCTAGTCATTAAAAAGAGTTTAATGCTTAAACTGAATTTAAACAATAGATAATCCCTTGTCAATATCGGGGGGATTTTTTTCTGATAAAATAAACATTAACAATCGTTACCAGTTATATTTTTCTTCGGCTCTTATTTCGCAGGCTGAAGGATTTCATAGTGAGATTGACGACTTCTTGCAATGGCTGAGTCGGGTTGAGAATCAATTGGCAGTGTCAAAATCAACTGGAGGTTTACCTGAGACGGCTCGGGAACAGCTCAATGCACACTTGGTAATGATTTTACCTTTCAACTTGACAGTCAAAACATTGATTGAAGTGGAGTCGCTGTAAGTTTTAATGTGGTGGAACTTGATTACACTTTCTCATTTAAGGCATCCAAATGTAGAGTCATTGAGCACAACAGCACAGAGCAGCTGCTTCTGAAGTAGTCCATGCCGAGCTACTATTCTGCCTAGTCCTGTCGACTTGGACCCGGACCATAGTCTTCCATACTTGTACTTATCCAAATTTCCCTTAAGTATTGAAGTTGAACCCACGTGCAGCTCGTTCCACACTCTCACCACCCTCTGAGTGAAGAAGTTCCCCCGTCAGGTTCCCCTAAATCTTTCACCTTTCACATAAAGAGGGTACTCTGAAAGTGTAATCTGAAAGAGTTTCAATGCTGTCAGTTTTGTTTTGAGTAAATCGTGGTGTTTTATCCTGCATTTCCAATCCAACTCCAAGCTGAAACGTCATTCTAGTAGGCTGCGGTGCATTCTTTGTAGTTTCCATTTACAAAAGGGAGGATCAAAATGAAGGCAGAAAAGAGGATGGAGCGCAGAAGCAGAATTAGGCTTGTTTAGTCTTTTGAGTAATTTCTGTCGTACATTGAAATCTTGACTCGTTGGTGGCATAACACAATTTGCCTTTTCTCCTTCGGTTATCAAATTTGCATTCAAAATTAATGTTTGGCTTACTGTAATTTCTGGAAGTGTCTTTCAAATTTTTGGTACCCTCTGCGTATCAAGTATAGAATTTTTTTTTATATTCCTGAAAGACTGGACCTTCGCAGAGATCGAATAATGTAATTCTGGTTTGTGGTAAATCTGCCATTTACAGCGCTGTCCCTTAAGCAGCATCCTAACCAATACTTGCAAAAGGTCTGGGTGAAGTATTTGAAAACAGTGCTGATAGATTTCTTCTACCCCTTTTATGTTGTTAACTTTTGAAGAAATTGTGTTACAGTCATTCTATTATCTTTTAGCTTAGTGTGCTTATTAGATTATGAGGACACGCAGTCCTATTTTATTGTCATTTAGTAATGCATGTATTAAGAAATGATACAACGTTCCTCAGAATGATATCACAGAAACACAAGACAAACCAAGACAAAAAAAAACTGACAAAAACCACATAATTATAACATATAGTTACAACAGTGCGAAGCAATACCGTAATTTGATAAAGAACAGACCATGGACATGGTAAAAAAAAAAGTCTCAAAGTCTCTCGAAAGTCCCATCATCTCACACAGACGGTAGAAGGAAGAGAGACTCTCTTCCTGCCATGAACCTCCAGTGCCGCAAACTTGCCGATGCAAGTTATAGTATTATAGTATTTTTACAAGTTGCATTGAGTTTATTTAGTTTTATTTTTTGAGATACAGTGGGGAGTAGGGCCTTCTGGCCCTTCGAGCCGTACTGTCCAGCAATCCCCCAATTTAACCCTAGCCTAATCATGGGACGATGCACAATGACCAATTAACCTACCAGCCGGTACGTCTTTGGACTGTGGAAGGAAACTGGAGCACCTGGAGGAAACCCACAGGGTCACGGGGAGAACGTACAAACTCCTTACAGACAGCGGCGGGAATTGAACCTGTGTTGCCTGTACTGTAAGGCAGCGGTCCCCAACCACCAAAGCAAAGCATGTGCGAAGAAATGATATGAGTCAGCTGCACCTTTCCTCATTCCCTGTCACGCACTGTTGAACTTGAACATAGGGTTGCCAACTGTCCCGTATTTGCCAGGACATCCTGTATATTGGGCTAAATTGGCTTGTCCCATACGGGACCACCCTTGTCCTGTATTTCCCCCGCTAAGGTAGAGCGTTCCTATGAAACCTTTTGTGCCGAAATGGCGTAAAGCGAAGAAGCAATTACCATTAATTTATATGGGAAAAATTTAATAACCTACCAAATAATACATAAAACCTAAAATAACACTAACATATAGTAAAAGCAGGAATGACATGATAAATACACAGCCTATATAAAGTAGAAATAATGTATGTACAGTGTAGTCGGGAAGATTAAGCCAAAACCAATTTGTGGAAAAAATCGGCACATACACGCATACGCACGTCACGCATGCGCACACAGGTGCCCGCGCAAGGCTTCATGGTCATGGTAGTCTTTCTCGGGGTAAACACAAGTGTCCCGTATTTGACTGCTACTTTTGTCCTTTATTTGGGAGTGAGAAAGTTGGCAATCCTAACTGTAAAAGACATGTTGAGGTGAGTTTAACCCTACTTGAACACCCCCCCCCCAGTTGGCTGGTCCGCAAGAATATTGAAGAATATTGTCAGTATTAAACCAGTTCGCGGTGCAAAAACAGTTGGGGACCCCTGCTGTAAGGCGTTGTGCGAACCACTACACTCCCATGCTGGCTTTGGATCTTGATTAATTCCTAAGTCAAGGACTCGTATAACAAAATCAAAAGCTTGTAAACATATACCAAATGAATGCACAATATCAATCAATGATTTTTAGGTTGAAATTGTGTTGTGTAATCAGTTTATGCCTTTGTATGAAATGTATCCTGGTTTTATATAAATAAAATAGAAGATAATGGCATTTCATTCAGAGACATTAAGGAGTAGTTTGTAGGTTCTCTTAGGCATTTGAATATTTACATTTTAATGAGTTATATGAGTTACAACTTTAATGAGTTATAAGGTTCAAGTTATAAAATTTAATAAATGCCTACGTTGGAACTCTGAAACTAAAACAATGCTACAATGCTATAAAGTCTCAGCAGGTCAAGCAGCATATGTGGAAGGAAAAACAGTCAGTGTTTTAGATCTGCAACTCTTATTAGAACTCTGACAGGGTCAATTCTATAGATGCTGCTTGACATCTGACTTTGTCCAGCATTTTGTGTTTTCTCATGTCTTTCCCCTATATTAGAACTTTGTACTGAAGTAACCATATTCATGATTCAAAACTAAACACACAAAATACTTGAGGCACTCAGCAGGTCAGGCAGCATACAAAGCAAAAGGCACAGAGTTGGTCTTCTGACAAAAGGTCACCACCCTGAAATTAGTCCATTACATCTGTTTACCACCATATTCTGCCATAAATAAGCTATATAGTCATTTCACAAAGTACACATTTTCGCATGGTCCTTTCTATAATAAATACTAAATTCATCATCATTATGTGCCGTGTTGTGTGATGTCATCATTATGAGCCATATTGTATGACATGGGTGATCATGGTCCCATGACCATGACTGTTGGCAATCTTTTCTGCAGAAGTGGTTTGCCATTACCTTCTACTGGGCAGTGCCTTTACGTGACGGGTGACCCCAGCCATTATCAGTACTCTTCAGAGGTTGTCGGGCATCTGTGGTCACATAACCAGGAGCTTGTGATATGCACCAGCTGCTCACATGACCTTCCACCTCCTGCTCCCATGGCTTCAGGTGACCTTGAACCGGGGGGGGGGGGGGGGCTAAGCAGGTGCTACACCTTGCCCAAGGGTGACCTGCAGGCTGGCAAAGGGAAGGAGCACCTTACACCTCCTTTGGCAGACACGTTTCTCCACCCCACCACCCAAAATATTAAAATAACCAAGGTAGAACCTCAGGGGAGCTAGTTTGTGATTAGGATGATAGAAGTAACATTTTAGCTGCCATAATTTCACAGAAATAATCCCCTCTACTTCTGTAGGACCTTTATGGGGAATTCCATGCTCATGAGGAAACGTACAAGAACTTGCACGATAAAGGTCGACTGTTGCTGAGTAGCCGTGATGACGCCTCAGGATCCAATGTTGAACAGTGTGTGGCCTTATTAGAACAGAAATGGCAATCGATGAGCACTAAGATGGAGGAAAGGAAGGTACGATAAGATATAAGATTAGCTTTATTTGTCCCAGGTACGTTGAACCGTACAGTGAAATGCGTCGTTTGCGTCAGATCAAATCGGCGGGGATTGTGCTGGGGGCAGCCTGCAAGTATCGCCGCGCTTCTAGCCCCAACATAGCATGCCCGCAGCTCACTAACACTAACCATACGTCTTCGGACTGTGGGAGGAAATAGGGGCACCTGGAGGAAACCCACGCGGTCACGGGGAGAGCGTATAAACTCCTTACAGACGGCAGCGGGAATCGTACCCCGATCATGAAGCTGGTTCTGTCAAGTGTGCCAGCAGCATTAGCAGTGTCCATTTGTCTGGGAAAAGGGGAATTCTCCATAGTTTCAGCCTGGTGTGTGAAGTCCTTGCCATAAAGGCTGTGTTCACTCCAGGTGTATTAATTTTTTTCTCGGCAATACTTAAGGATTTTACTGAACTTGTCCTGTTTTTCCTATTTCAGACCAAGCTGGAAGAGGCTCTCAATCTCGCAACAGAATTCCAGAATTCTTTACAGGATTTCATTAACTGGCTTACGCAGGCAGAGCAGAGCCTGAACATTGCTGCTCCTCCTAGTCTTATACTCGATACCGTCCTCTTCCAGATGGATGAACACAAGGTATTAAAGTTCTGCATTACATTTGGTGCGAAGGGAACCTCTGCTGACAAACCTACCTGTGGAGTTCTGAAGGGTGGTCACAGAAATCGCCTCACTCAAGGAAATAAGGGATAGCAAGACACTTTCATCTCAGTTCCTTGTATAGGAAGGTGGTGGGTGCACTGATCTTGAGGACTGTTACTGACTCGATAATGCAGAACAGGATATTGTGAGTAGTGAAAACGGTCTTTGATTTAGGAATGACCATGATTTGACCACCTTGAGCATGGGAAAAAGAATGAATTGAATGCCTGGAGGCAGGTGGCCACACGATACTGGGAATAGTAGTGGAGGAGTTCCTAGATAATGGGACTGGGCTGCCTGCTCAAATCCAGGTCTGGTGATTTCTCACTGCTGGAAGTGGGTGTGGGCTCCATTGCTGGGGATCAGTTCTGTGTGACTCATGGGTGTTGTGAACACATACACCAGGGGTTCCCATCCTGGGGTCTATGGACCCCTTGCTTAATGGTATTGGTCCATGGCATGAAAGAGCCTGGGAACCCCTTGGCATACATAAAGTTTGTCCAAGGCTCAGGTTACTGACGTGTCAGTGGCCTCCACTGGGAATCGGGTGGCTCGTTGATATTGAGTACAGGATCAAGATGGCTGTCCTCCCCAATCAGTCAGTAAGCTTCTAGCAATTCAGTACAATTGATTGACGATCGGAAAATATCTAACTTCAGGGCCTTCTGATTGAGTTAGTAGCGAGCAGTCTGTAAATAAAAATGGATGATAACTGTAATAAGCATTTACATAATGTAGGAATTTTTGGGAAGAACTTCGCTTACATTTAAGAATGCAATTCTTTAATAAAAATAATATATAGTTAAGCAAAGTCTTAGTCATCAAGAACTTGATTCCTTAATTTTCAATCTCAGATGTATATTCTGGAAACACGGGTGTCTGTTCCACAGTGAGGAACATGCGATAGTTACACAGCAGTAATGATGGATGGCTTGCATCATCGCTGCCTCCTACCTGAGCTGTAATGTGACCTGAGAATGGAAAGAACTTCACCTAAAGGGCAAAGCAATGGAGATTAGTTTTAATTTATTGGTTCTTGTTTAGCTAATACCTGCTACTGTTTTCCAGATTTTTGCCAATGAAGTGAATTCTCATCGAGATCAAATCATTGACCTGGATAAAACTGGAAATCAGCTGAAGTTCCTCAGCCAGAAACAGGATGTGGTCCTGATAAAGAATCTTCTGTTTAGTGTGCAATCACGCTGGGAGAAAGTGGTGCAGCGCTCTGTTGAGAGAGGAAGGGCGCTCGATGAGGCCAGGAAGCGTGCAAAGCAGGTATACAATATCAAAGAGTCTAGCTTTTCACTTTGCCATTTACCAAAACTGCACGAGGGAAGGTTTGTTGGTTAACTATTTAGAGACAAAAACAGAGTTAACGTTTACATGTAATCATTGCATACAAGCAGATACACCAATGGCCTTCTAGTTTTTCAATTCAATCTGATCAGACGCTACAGTTAATCCGAGGACAATGTGTAAATTGAGTCATGGGTTAGTGTGAAAGCTCCAGTATTAAATTTTGGCTGCGCTAGTCATTGTACTGTTTAATCTTTTTTAAAATTGATAAGCTTGTTAAGAAAATGTTCTTTTTAAGTAACATAGTAGCATATTCGGTAGAGCAGGGGATCCCAAACTTTTTAATACCATGGGCCCCTACCATTAACTGAGGGGTCTGTAGACTCCAGGTTGGGGAGCGCCTGCTGTAGAGGGTTCTGTGAGAAATGGGCAGATTGAATAAATTGACTGTAGCAATGGGTGAAGTGTACGGCATGAATGTGTTTGATCAGTTTGCAGTTCCCTATGGTGGCACATATCTGGGGGTTGATGTTAGCAGTTGAGAGCAGCTGTGGTAGAAGAGTTGAACATAGAGAGTTGTTGTGTTCACCCGGGTATTCTAGGACAATCACGATAGCCATTGCCACCATTGCTGAGATCTGAGATGTTTCTGCCTCGGTTCCACACATTGACTCACCAGGATAGCTTAGTATTCTCCAAGCAGCACACACAAAATGCTGGAGGAACTCAGCAGGCCAGGCAGCATCTATGGAGGGGGAAAAAAAAAGTGCAGTTCCTCCAGCATTTTGTGTGTGTTGGCCAGATTTCCAGCATCTGCAAATTTTCTCTTGTTTATGGTTTGATTAATATTCTCCAATGTGCTCACAGCTTTGCAACAAAAAACTCTCTGGTTTCCCTGAAGCTGCTCGGATAACAGAACTGTTTAAGCTATTGTGACACATACTAAAGTCATTTAAAAGGTCCACAGATCATTTTCTGTGTGTTTACTATCGGAATATATTTAAGTATGATTTAAGTCTCAGTACTACTTCCATTTTACTACATCTTGTGCTTATTCAGATTTAGTCCAACACTGCCTTTTTTGAACTTATTATAATGTCCTAAGCACACTTGTTACTTTCTAGACTATTCAGAAACTGAGAATTTGGAACATCAGATTGGTTGGAATAAGCCCATGTATTCCACAGGCAGAAACAAATGATCTCATCTAGATGTCTGCACGGTTAACATACCAAAACATTTGAAACATTATTAGTTTAGTAATTCTATGAAGAGTGTGTTTAAAGGTTTCTTAAAAGCAGTGTAATTTAATTATACGTTTTATTCATGTAATTTCAGCCTATTTCACTGATTTTGTGGTGGAACTGGAAATGCTTTCCTTCCATCTTTTGGCTAAAATCTTTAATTCCTTTGGGTTTTCAGTCATGACCAACAGTCTGTTGTCCCAGTATACCATGGTAACTAGCTTTTTGCCCATTCTGTCAATCTGGGAAGCAAGCAAAAATGGTCATTTTCAAAAAGAAAAATTGTTGTGTGCAGTCCCTAGTATTGGGTACTCGAAGAATAGCTCTCGTTCACAGTAGAAACCACAACTGTATTTAAAGATATAGAATTCTAATAGGGGGGGGAAGCATTCAATAATGATGTTACGTTTAGAAATTATTCTGAAGATGTGCAAGAGGATCATAGTTTCTTGGAAGCACTGAACTTCTGTTCATATGCTATAATGCAGTGGATTCAGCATAGATGCTATGACTGACACCTCAAGGAGATGGAGTGCTTGATTTTACTGAGATCCATTTTGTTTATTTTAATTATATCTTGTGCTACATATATAGTACCATTTGGATATTGAACAAATCTACCTGTAACTTCCAAATATATCAGCATTTAACCCCATTAATTAGATACACTGAAGAATGTTACCTATTGCAGTCCATGACGACTGGTGGTTATATTTGAAAGTATTTCTCTCATCTGCAGTATGCACTCTGTATTTCTAACTGAAAGTCATGAAATGTACATTTGATTTTGATCCAAGTGAGTTTAGTCCAGAATATTTTGTGTTAAACCCAGTTCTATGAAGCATGGAAAAAGCTGATCGACTGGCTGGAGGAAGCGGAAAACAATCTGGATACGGACCTTGAAATCTCCAATGACCCGGATAAGATCAAACTGCAGCTCACAAAGCACAAGGTAAGAAATCGGTTGTTCCATAAGAGTGGATTGAGTTTGTTTTATGAATCAAATTACAGCCTCCTTCGGTATTCCTATCACTGGTGAAGAGGATGAATAACTTTGATGTCCTTTCCCATGAACAACTTCACCTCATGAACATCTCTTAACTAAAGTAACCATTTTGATTTCCTAATCTGAGGCGAGGGCGTTTGTGCCATCGGTCCAGTGCAGTAGAATCCAATCCAGCAGCTTGATGTCCAAACATTCTCACTGTGGATGAGTCACCGACTAACAATGAGGTGTAGGAGCCCTTGCGAATTTTTTTTTTTTGCCATTTCTTCAAGAATATTAAGGTCCTTGTGACATTATGAACTCTGCTTCATTTGTGAATGCCTAAATGAGCTTGAGAGTCATTTGATTTTTGAGTGTTTCGGTCACACAGTACCCAACAATTGGAGAAAATTGCAGAAAATTAGTATCAACCTGAGTAACAAAAGCAAAATTTAAAAAGGGAACAGAAATAAAAGAACATCGTTTATGTATTAATACTTACCAACATCATCTCAGACTGAAGCTTGGAGGAGAGGGTCACTTGCTTCTGCTTTGGTTTTGTGGGTTCTAGGGTGACTGATGAAGCTATTATTGGATCCATGGCACTTCCACAAGTTGAACAGAGGTGCCTAGTGAGGCAGATGGATCAATAGTTTGTGAGATGGTTGTCCCTTCCTTCATTTATGCAAGGCTCAAGATATTCAGTACCATCTCAAATGCTCCTTCTCTATTTTAGACAGTCTTGCACCTGGAATCTAAAGAGTTGCTGGGAAATAGCATGTTCTCATGTAGACTTCAAAGTGTCTCATCTTCAATTCTTCCTGAATGGAGCCTGGTGCGCAGTGTCTGCTTTGTCAGATAACGTCAGGATTGCGGTTGCCCTGGCTGTCTCATGGAGCCATCGGAGTGAACTGGAGACTCAGTGGCGGGGAGGTTGGTCTGAGAGGGAACACAAACATTATTTTGTTCGTATTCAGGTGCCAGAGCACTTTAGAGGGCAGGGATGGCTGCTGCTTATCAGACTGAGTTTAGTGCAGGGTCTGAGGTCTTTACACATCTTCTATTGACCGAGCGCCACGCTGCTACATTGAAAGCAATGGTGAACCTCACTGTTGGTATCTTACTTCGCTGAGAGAGAACTCCCAAGAGATTTCCAGATTCTAACCATGAATCTTTATTGTTGGTAGTAGTACTGTATAGTCGTGGGTTGGGGGGGGGGGGGCGGGTGGAGCAGTTGGGTAGACTTCTTCAGACTTGCAGATGTTGAATGTGCCCAGCTTGTATGCTTCAATGAACGAATCAGCGTGTAGTAAAATTCTGGTATAATCTAACTTTTGATCTTCTTTTTCATTTTGAAATGTGTCTGAAAACTGTATTAATGCAAGCAAGAGGTTGAAATCATCCAGAAGGTGCACTTTAGCTCGCCCAGAGATGAAGTGTTGGCATTGCTGTCAATGGTGATCGCTGGTGACAGAGAAATAAACGTTGCCAAGCCTTGCATACCAGTGAATGGTAAATTGCTGAGTGGATAAAAACTCAAATGCCTTCATCATCCAGCCAGTATAGCAGTGAAGTCCTTTGCTTGCTCTGTGCTTACATTGGTAACATTAGTAGGTGGCAGATTTCATGGAACATAGAACATTACAGCTCAAGAGCAGGCCCTTTGGCCCACAATGTTGTGCCACACCAGCAAAAAAGTAAATTTTTAAAAAGCCCCCCAAAACTAACCCCTCCTACCTACACAATATCCATATCCCTCCATCTTCCTCATAGTCATGTGGTTATCTAAACAGCTCTTAAAAACTTGTAATGTATTTGCCTCCACCACCATACCAGGCAGTGCATTCCAGGCATCCACGACTCTCTAAGTAAAAAAAACTTGGGTAGTGAGGTCATGTTCATAGTTCAATGTCCATTCGGAAATCGAATGGCAGAGAAAAAAAAGGTATTCCTAAATCATTGAGTGTGTGCCTTCATGTTTCTGTGCTTTCTTCCTGATGGTAGCAATGAGAACAAGACATGACTGGGTGATGGGGGTCCTTAATAATGGACCCCTCCCCCCCCACCGAGGCACTGCTCCTTGAAGATGACCTGGATACTATGGAGGCTAATGCCCATGGTGGAGCTGACTATAATTCTCTGCAGCTTATTTCGACACTATGCAGTAGCACCCCCTCCTCCCCCCATACCGGATGTTGATGCAGCCAGTTAGAATGCTCTCCACAGTACATCTGTAGAAATTTGTGAGTGTCTTTGGTAACATACCAAATCTCCTCAAACTCCTAATAGAATATAGTTGCCGTCATGCCTTCCTTGTAGCTGCAGTGATATGTTGGGTCCAGATTAGATCTCAGAGATGCTGATACCTGGGAATTTGAGATTGCTCACTCTTTCCACTTCTGATCAATGAGGACTGGTGTGTGTTCCCTCCCTGAAGTCCACCATCAGTTCTTTGGTCTTTCGTGCATGTGAACTGTTGAACTGATTTCTGTAGTAAACATTTAGTTTTTGCAGAAGCCTTTGCTCTTTGCAGACATGAGCACCTAAAGACCTTGTAGAGAGCACCAAACTCTATGAATCTTAACACAAATTAAAAGAAATCACCAGTAGTCAACTTATGAATCATTGATGTTTCCACGTAAATATGACTGGTGGGTAAGTCTTTTGCTGCTGAATGCCTGTGAAATTGAGAGAGCATTGGGTGCAGATCTGAATTCAAAATGACAGTACTGGAGTCTATCACCGTCACGTGCCAATCGACATCATGATCTGCTGGAAAGCATACAATCTATGCACTCTACTGTCCTGTGCAAAAAGATGTCAGCACAATTAATCCCACAGAAGTGTGTCCCCACCCAATAAAATGGTCAAGTTTATTGTCATCTGACTGTACATGTATACAACGAAATGAAACAAAGTTCCTCCAGACCACAGTACACCCACAGAAGTTATCACCCACAGTACATGAAACGAAATAGTACTGTAAGTAATTTAATAAAATATAATTCAAAATGCATGCAGTGAGCAGCACAGGTAAACAGTTCGTTAAAAGGTAAACACCTCGGTGGTGGTAGGATATTCATTAGTCTCACAGCCTGAGGGAAGAAGCTATTACCCAGTCTGACAGTCCTAGTCCTAATGCTTCCACACCTCCTTCCTGACAGTAGTGGGTCAAAGAAATTGTGGGATCCTCCACAAAGCTTCGGGCTCTCCATACACAACACCCCTGGCAAATGTCACAAATTGGTTGGGAGAGCGGGGGAGAGACCTCAGTGATCCTCTTGCAGCTTCTGTGCTACGCAATGATGTAGTCAGTCAGGACACACTCGATGGTGGTCCTGTAGAAAGTTGTTAGAATGGGGGCAGGGAGCCTTGCATGCCTAGGTCTCCTCAGAAAGTGTAGAACCTGCTGTGCCTTCTTGACTACAAGGACGTGTTGTGGGTCCAGGTTAGATTGTCTGTTTTGTGCGCACCAAGGAACTTGGTGCTGTTCACTCTCTCCATAGCAGTGTCATTGATGTGCAGTGGACCTTCCTGAAGTCCGCAGTTAACTCTTTTGTCTTGTCCATGTGCAAGACTCACATCATTTGACGAGTCTCTCTACCTCCTGTCTGTCTGCCGACTCATCATGGTCACTGATGAAGCCAACCACAGTTGTACCATCAGCGAACTTGATTTTGTGGTTTGAGCTGGATCTGGCAGGGTAGCTGTGAGTCAGCAGCATGACCAGCAGTGGGCTCAGCACACAGCCCTGGGGGTGGGGGGGGGGGGGTCACCAGTGCGCAGTGTGATGGAGCTTGAGATGTCACTGCCAACTCAGACTGACTGGGGTCTGAAGAGATTGTGGCGGTATTAGGAATGATCTTCCAAGAATCATTAGATTCTGAAATGGTTCCAGAGGACTAGAAAATTGCAAATGTCACCGCACTCTTTAAGAAGGGAGGGAGGCACATGAGAGGAAATTATACACTGACCTCAATGGTTGGGAAATGTTGGGAGTCCATTATGAAGGATGAGGTTTCAAGTTAATTGGAGGCACATGATAAAGTAGGCCAAAGTCAACATGGTTTCCTTAAGGAGAAATATAGTCTGATGTATCTGTTGGAATTCTTTGAGGAAATAACAAGCAGGATAGACTAGGAAGGTGTTGGATGTTTTTTCACTTGGATATTCAGAAGGCCTCTGACAAGGTGCTGCACATGAGGCTGCTTAACAAGATAAGAGCCCATGGTATTACAGGAAGGATACTAGCATCGATAGAGCATTGGCTGATTGGCAGGAAACAAAGAGTGGGAATAAGTTGCTGCCAGCGACTAGTGTTCCGCAGGGTCCTGTGTTGGGACCAATTCTTTTCACGTTATGTGTCAAAGACTTGGATGAAGAAATTGATGGCTTTGTGGCTGACTTTGCAAGTGGTACAAAGTTAGGTGGAGGGGCAGGTAGTGTTGAGGAAGCAGGGAATCTGCAGAAGGACTTGGACAGACTGGGAGAATGGGCAAAAAAGTGGCAAATGGAATACCGTGCAGGGAAGTGTATGGTCATGCACTTTAGCAGAAGGAGTAACAATGTAGACTATTTTATAAATGAGAAGAAAATTCAAAAATCAGAACCGCAAGGGGACTTGGGAGTCCTCATGTGGGATTCCCTAAAGGTTAACTTGCAGGTTGAATCAATGGTAAGGAAGGCAAATACAATGTTAGCTTTCTTTTTGAGCGGACTAGAATATAAGAGCAAGGATGTGATGCTGGGGCTTTATCAGGTACTGTTAAACTGCACTTGGAGTATTGGGAGCAGCCTTGGGCCCCTTATCTAAGAAAGGATGTGCTGGCATTGGAGAGGGTCCAAAGGAGGTGCACGAGAGTTATTACGGGAATGATAGGGTGAACATATGAGGGGTGTTTGATGGCTCTGGGCCTGTACTCGCTGGAGTTTAGAAGAATGAGGGGGATCTCACTGAAACCTGATAAGCATTGAAAAGCCAAGATTGAGTGGATATGGAGAGGATGTACATACAGTGGGTCAGTCGAGGACCAGAAGACACAGCCTCAGAATAGAGGGATGTCCATTTAGAACACAGGTAAGAAGAAATTTCTTTAGCCAAAGGGTGATGAATCGAGGAATTCATTGCACAGGCAGCTGTGGAGGACAAGCATTGGAGTATATTTAAAGCAGAGGTTGATAGGTTCTTGGCTAGAGTCAAAGGTTATGGGGAGAAGGCTGGAGAATGGGGTTCAGTGGGAATAATAAATCAGCCATGATGAAATGGCAGGACATACTCAATGGGCCGAATGGCCCATTCTTTTATCTTATGGTCTTATGGGTCTTTCCATCAAGAAATCCAAGCTGCAGTTACAGAGAGGGGTGTTGAGCCCTAACGAGGACAGTTTACCCACCAGTCTCCGAGGGATGATAGTGTTACACGCCGAGCTGAAATCGGTGAACAACTTCCTGGCGTACGAGGCATCGTTTTCCAGATGGGACAGGACGGAGAGGAGGGCATCATCAGTGGACTGGTTTGAACAGAAGGCAAATTGGATAGGGTCAAAAATAGCTGGAAGGTGGGATTTTATACAATCGATTATTAGCCACTCGAAATGCTCCGTGACTGTTGAAGTCACTGCCACTTGGCGGTAATTGTGTAGGCCAGTTACCATCACTCTCTTTGGCAGCGGAATGATGTTGGCTGACTTGAAGCCTGCAGGGACAGTGGACTAAGATATTAAAGCTGTCTATTGAGACCTCTCTTAGCTTGCTGCATGGTTCCCCATCCCTCAGCATCTGACCAGGTATGTTGTCCAGCCCCACAGCTTTGTGTGGGTTTACCCTGGCTAGGATCCTCCTCACCTCGGCTATAGCCAGACAAGAGTGCCTGTTCCTCAGGAGGAGAGGTGGCTTTAACTGTGGCAAGTGATGCATGGAGGGCATTTAGCCCATCAGGATGGAAGGTGTCACCGACATGCAGGGTGAACTTGTAATCTGTTATGGCCTGTATACCTTGCCACATGCACCATGTGTCCCTGGTGTCATAACAGTGTCTATGAATTTTCTGTGAGTACTCCCACATCCACATCTTAAGAAAGACTTTTACCAATCTGAGGTGGTTTCTTCAGGAATTAGTCAGGGAAAGAATTAAATTCTTCAAATGGCAGCTGCAACTGTAATCAAATCAACATATTATTCTAATTGGAAAATCAATTCTCCTTGTAAAATTGTTAATAAAATAAAGATCTGTAAATGAGTGGTTGAAATGTTACCAAAGATCTGCTGACCTGAATTATTATTGTTTTGAACCATTTAGATTGTACAAATATAATTTTGTGAAAACAGAAAATTTGTTGCCAAATCCTAATGGGCTATGAAGTCCCAATGGCAACTAAATTAAGCTTTCTGCATGAACACAAAAATGTGGATGCCTTACTGACCAAACTAGTGATTGCCAGCACAAGATCTAATGTGTTGTTCAGAGATGTGCAGTCTATGCCCTTTTAGGTCTTACATTGCTGTGGTTTTCCTTCCAATTAAAATAGGATTTTCAGAAAACGCTGGGTGGGAAACAGCCAGTGTACGACACCACAATCCGAATGGGCCGCTCAATGAAAGATAAGGCTTCCCACGAGGATGATCGGCAGAAATTGGATAATCTCCTTGGAGAAGTCCGGGACAAGTGGGACACCGTCTGCGGCAAATCAGTTGAAAGGTGAGATGGGAAAATTGAAGTTTTGACAATTAAGTGAGATTTTCTAGCTAAAATTAGCTTAGCATTTGGTCACAATTTGTGGCTTCAGACTGGCCAGTATTCTACCTTAAAAAAAATAAATTACATTTATCATAATTCAAAGGTTCATTTTAATAGCAGAGAATGTACACAGTATACAGCCTGAAATTCCTATACTTCACAGACATCCATGAAACAAGAGACCCCATAGAACGCATGATAGAAACATCAAAGCCCCCCCCTTCACACAAGCACCAGCGGAAGCATTGACCCTCCCCTCACTTCGCCAGCAGAAACACCGACCTTTCCCCCTGCCCCACCCAACATGCAAGCAACAGCAGAAACCTCCCAAAAGAGACCTTGCTCCACAGTCCATCAAAACTACAGTCCATAACCCAGCACTTCGGTATCTCAGACGGGCTCTCTCTCTCCACTGGGGGGGGGGGGTCACTCCTGCAACAACAAGAGCAGAGACCAGGAACTCGCTGTCCGATGTTATAATCCTTCTGTGTCACATCTCCAAGCCCCCAGTCCTGAGGACCGACAGGTTCTCATTCTCCATCAAAAGAGACAC
Organism: Mobula hypostoma; assembly: GCF_963921235.1. NCBI lineage: Eukaryota > Metazoa > Chordata > Chondrichthyes > Myliobatiformes > Myliobatidae > Mobula > Mobula hypostoma. Next base: position 25,628,085 of record NC_086122.1, read on the forward strand.
AGAGAGAGATCGCTCGAGCACAGGCATCTTCTTCCGACAGCAGCCGGCAATTTAGCAAACACACACCGCCTGCTGTCTCGATGCTTCAGTCTCTCATGATGTTTCAGTCAGCGAAATCAGCGAGGAGCCATGTCATCCATTTTAACATGTTAAATAGAATAATTGTTTGCATATAGAATTGGTATGCTTTATCAATAGCTATTCATGCTTCTCTAGAAATCTGTTGCTGAGGGATTATTTATTTATTAATTGATTTATCGAGATACACTGTAGTGTAGGCCTTTCCGGTCTTTCGAGCAACCAATATGCCATGACCAATTAACCTACCAACCGGTAGGTCTTTAGACTGTGGGAGGAAACCCACACGGTCATGGGAAGAATGTACAAACTCCTTACAGGCTGCAGCGGGAATTGAACCCGCGTCACCTGTACTGTAAAGCGTTGTGCCTAATCATGGGACAATTTACATCCTACTAGCCGGTATGTCTTTGGAATGTGGGAGGAAACCAGAGCCCCTGGGGGAAATGTGCGTGACCATGGGGAGAACGTACTGACTCCTTACAGGCAGCGTCGGGAATTGAACCCGGCTTGCCTGTACTGTAAAGCGTTGTGCTAACCACTACGCTACCGTCCCACCCCATGATACTACATCAAAATGCAAGTGAAAAAAGTGTTTTAAATTGGGTATTTACTGACAATGTCCATTTTGTCTGGCTCTGAGGTGACATTACATAATTGTATGCTTAATATTTAGATGTAACTTCCCCAAATATTAAGGACTGTTGATTTCCTAATCCTTTCTAGGCAGCACAAGCTGGAAGAGGCTCTTCTGTTTTCAGGACAGTTTACTGATGCTCTCCAGGCATTAGTGGATTGGCTGTACAAGGTTGAGCCACAGTTGGCTGAAGATCAACCTGTCCACGGAGATCTTGATCTGGTGATGAACTTGATGGATGCTCATAAGGTAGAGCTTTATTGTTAACCATTCATCATTGAACAAGTTTGCATGACCTGGCATTCATTACTAATTCAAAACGTACATTTTTTTAATTTGTGCTGAAAACTTTGAGCAATAGACGTTGAAAGCTTCACTTATTTCTGGATTTTGCACACAGAAACATCTTGGTTATCGTGTTTTTTTTGTAGGTTTTCCAGAAGGAACTCGGCAAGCGCACAAGTAGTGTTCAGGTCCTGAAACGGTCAGCTCGTGAACTGATTGAGAACAGCCACGACGACACAACCTGGGTGAAAGTTCAACTACAGGAACTGAGTATACGATGGGACACAGTGTGCAAACTCTCAGTGTCTAAGCAGACACGGCTTGAGCAGGCTCTTAAGCAGGTGAAGATAATTCCATTTTAACGTAAACTTGGTGAAATAAAAAGGAATCCAGTTGCTACTGTTGCTTTAGCTAAACTGTAATACATGGTTTCACATAGCACTGATAGATAATAATGTCATTTATTAGTCATTTAACAGCTGTTGTAGATGAAGTGAACACACTGGTGAGGGAAGAGGGAGAAGTGGAGAGTCCATCGTCGTGCCCGACACCGGCCCTCTAGGCCTAAGTCGACGTAGTAGTAGTTGTGTGAGAAGTCTGGAGTAGCATCTATATTTTCTGTAAAGCATTTCAAGCTGTTTATCTGTTACTTAGTATGTCGGTCAGAACCACAGATGCTTTATGTTATCCGTAATTTTCATTCCATGCTAACTTCTTATAAAGAAATTATGAGCCAGTTCCTTCGTTCATTCAGATGATATTTTTATATAAATCTCCATTTCAATTGATTACATTTATTCTATTACTCCTGGTATCCTAAATTTGACAAAAAAAAATCTTTTGATCTAAGTGTCAGAAGCTTGTATTGTTCCAGCATTTGCAGACATCTTTGATACGTCCATGTACAGCGATCTTCATTCAAAGTAAATGCTTTCTCCTGGGGATAGCTGCTGTCGCAGAATCCAGGATTTAGCTCACTCACTTCACTCCAAGAAACGGCCGAGAGGCACGGGATGTAGTAAAGGCTATAAGACAGGGCAAGGGGAAACCATTACAGTGATGAAGACTTCTGTTCCAGTACTAGTCGCAATCTCTAGCCAAGCTGTCCAGTGTAGTTATAGCACTAACATTTTACCCAACCATGCATACAGCTTCTGAGATATGTTCTGATCACAGAAACATGACATTATTTTGCACCTGATTGGTCTGCCCTCCGTCATTAGCGAAGTAATTGACAATGGCGGCATGAGGCATTTACTCAGTGTAGACAGTTTGGGTTTCAGGACCAACAGTTCTAACCATCATCACTCCCTGAACCCTAGGAGTGAAATCCAGAGGGAAAGTGAGAGTGCCGAAGGAGTCTTGGCCAGAAGTGTCGACTGTTTATTATTTTCCATAGATGCTGCCTGGCCTGCAGAGTTCCTCCAGCATTTTGTGTGTGTGTGTGTTGCTTGGATTTCCAGCATCTGCAGATTTTCTCTTGTTTTGGAAAGTCAGAGTGACTGTGTTTGGCATTAAGGCAACGTTTGAGAGTGTGTGGCATCAAGGAGCAATGTTAAAACTGAAATATGCAACCTGAATTTGGGGGGAGAAGATCTCCAGTGCACAGAGAAGGAATGTTCTGCAGGTTGGTGACCATCTCCAACTGTCCTATGAAAGATTGACTTTGCATTATAGGATCAGAATTAGGAATACATGTTGGTGATTGCTCCGTGTTCGGTTTGATCCACAACTCTTCAGGAACGAGACCTGGACAACATTCAACCATAGGCTGATAACCGGCAAGTAACAGACACATCACAAAAATGCTGTCATCTCCAACAACCTACCCTTGACTTTACCATTGCTGAACCCACCAGCATCATTCTGGGTAGAGAAATGTAGTTGGCATCATTCACCACAAGCTCAGTTGCACCAACTTCACATGTATTGTCGTGATGTGATCCAAGACTGGATATCCTCTGAGGGATGACTTACCTCCTGACATCGTAAAGTCTTTCCCCTATCTACAAGCAACAAGTCAGGAGTTTGGTACAGTAATCTCCACCTGCCTGAGTAAATCATGAACCATCATCAGGAAGTTTGACAACATCCAGGACAGAGCTTGACTGGCATCCTGTCAACAGCCCTCATTCCCTCCATCACCAGCAAACAGTGACTGCAGTGTGTGTCAGCAGCAAGGTGCACAGCAATTACTTGCCTAGACCGTCTGACAGTACCTCCCAGACCCTCAGCCTGCACTGTCAAGGGCTTCAGATGTATCCTGACTCTGGAAGTATGCTGCATCTAATTGTTGCTGAGTTTACATCCTGAAGCACCCCCCTCCCCCAAACAGTACCACAAGCAGGAGCATGCACACGTAGATGCTGGAAATCCAAAACAACACACACAAGATGGTGGAGGTCAGGCAGCATCCACGGAAAAGAGCAAACAATCAATGTTTCGGACCAAGTCCCTTCATCAGGACTGTTGGGACACCTTTGCCTGAAGGATTGCAGCAGTTCAAGGCAGTGGCTCACTTCTGTCATTGAAAGATAAATTAGAGATGGTCAGTAAATGTTGGCTTTGTTAACAATCCTAGATACAGAAAATGAAAATAAACTGCAAATGACCTAGCTTGCGTTTTTAAGTTGGGTGCTTTGTTTTTGTTCATCTCTTAAAGGTCCACTAAGTTTATGAAACTTGCACGATACCTTTTGAAACATCAGCTTAGATAATTACGTACCACCAAACCATTGATGCACCTTCCCCTCTTCCATATTCCACTCTCCTTTGGGATAAAGGAAATATGCCATTTTCCAATTTGAGTAAATTCTAAACATGAACATGATCTTTGGTGATCTACATCCTTCTTCATCAAGAAAGAAATCTGATTCCTTATTTAAATTACCTGTTCAGTGAAATTTGGACAAGTCGAAAGACAATGAGAAATTTGTATCCAAATTATTTTCTTCTAATTCACTGTAATCTGCAGTATGGTAGAGCTTGCAATCTGCTACCTTTCTTACCACTATTCCAAAGTAAAGTGAAGGAATATGCATATTGAATATTTTAGGAACAAAACCTTTAGAAATACACAGTAATCTTTTGAAAAATTTGACGTTGAATGTGAGAAAGTAGCCGATGTGGTGATAATTTTTGAATTCTATCCCAGGCAGAGGAGTTCCGCAGTGCTGTCCATATGCTACTGGAGTGGCTTTCTGAGGCAGAGCAATCGCTTCGATTCCGGGGCGTCCTACCAGATGATGTGGAAGCTCTGCAGTCCTTGATTGATTTGCACAAGGTGAGTTGGCCAGTTAAATGTGATTTTCTTAAAAACAAAATCAGTATGTTCATTTAAAAGGGCTAAATATTTAAACTCTGGAATGCATCCATTGAAATATATGCATTTGACCTTCTGTATGTTCAAAAGGTAAGTATTTCAATCAAAATTCAAAGTTACTTTACATTAGACCATTACTTATAAATTATTTAAAGTTAGAGCATTAAATGCTGAAGTAGTATTAAAAGTATTAGAAAGGATTGTCTAAATCCTAGGATTTAGGGAAATTGTCAGAGAATTCCATTGAAAGTTCCAGGAAATAATATGCTACAAAAGCTCTTTTTAGACTCCTCAAAAGACATGGCATTGTACAATTGTGTAAAACAAAGCTTTAATAAAATACTTAGCACAAAGTTAATGCTGATTCAGTGACTTTGCTTTAAAAATGCACAACTGAATTTCTTAAAGAATGAACTGATTGTACATTTGAATACATTGCTGGAGCATTTATATCTTTTGATTTAAATACAGTAAAATTCATCTTTAAATCACGTGGCATATAACACACAGTGCTTTTAATAGAATTCTGGGAAAATTGTTTATTTTGGGACATATTTTAGTTGACGGTAATGAAATTGATGCAAGGTCCCTTGTATGGTTTAAAAGTTTTTGAATCCATTGTACGTGTGCGTTTTTTAAAGAAGAACATTGTGTATTCAATATCTCAGGAATTTATGAAGAAAGTGGAGGAGAAGCGTGTCGATGTCAATAAGGCAGCTGGCATGGGGGAAGCCATTTTAGCCGTGTGCCACCCAGACTGCGTCACGACCGTCAAACATTGGATCACCATCATCCGAGCCCGCTTTGAAGAAGTAAGTGGGAATAATGCAGCAGTTCAGAGCAGTGACAGGAAATATTATTGTGTAAAATATAAATAAGATACCTAAGCTTAACTGAACTATTAGGAAAATGCCAGTTGTACAGGAAGTATTCCCTTCAAGAATTTAAATCTGTTATGCCTTTCTGTCAAAGGATGAATTTATTAGTCTTGAAAACTTGTATGGGTGATCAGAAGACATTCAGTAATAGAACCACTTTTAGTTCAGGCAGTATTGATGAATGTTGTATTTCCACGTGCTGAATTATTCTAGTATAAACAGGGAAGTACCGGCCAATGGTGTAGAGGCATCTGCACTGGACTTGGAGGCGAGTGGTCCCAGCTTCAAAGCTGGCCGACTCCTTGCACGCTCTCCATCCGTGCTGGGTCGAGCATCGAGCTTGCAATTTGGCCTTGTTAAAAAACAGACAAATGCTAAAGAAATGGCAAGGTTGGCATCCAAAGCACCACAAGGCGCGGAGAAGAACAATAAGCGGGGAAGGTTGATGGGACAAGAATAAAAGATGAAGTACACAATTGCATCTCCTTATAGGATTTAATATCCAGTTTTCTGGATAATAAAGAGGTAAAGCATGCTGATTCCCTTCCTAATTTGTAAACACTGCAGGTATATAAATAATTTGTCAATAGACTACAACTGTCAAGTAGAAAATCTAACCTTTGAGGATAACCGATGCCATTATAAATTTGGGAAAAAGCGCAGAAAATTGCTAACTCAGCAGTTCCATCGTAGGCACTGCCCTCCCCAACACTGGGGGCATCTTTAAACAGCGATGCCTCAAGAAGGCAGCATCCTTCATGAAGGAGCCCCATCACCCAGGACATGCCCTCTTCTCATTGCTAATGTCAAGCAGGAGGTACAAGAGCCTGAAAACACACACTTCTTAAGTTTTAGGAGCAGTTTCTTCCCCACCACCATCAGATTTCTGAATGGACAATATATACTACCTCACTATTTTTTCTTTTTATATTTGCTCCCTTTGCTCTAATTATTTAGTGTGTGTGGATGAATATATAATATGTGTGTGTATAAATGTGTCCTATTGTAATTTAGAGTTTTTGAATGTATTGCAATGGTTAACCTCAAGGTTGTCCATTTTATGAACAATCACCTCATAGTTGTTATAAAGTATCTATTACATATATAGTAAATAACAAGGTGCCATTTCCTTTTAAACTTCATAGTTGACATCATCAACGAGAGAATATTGTATTTTCAGAATCAGGTTTAATATCACTGTCGTGAAATTTGTTGTTATGTGGCAGCAGAACATTGCAATACATAATATCTGTAATTTACAGTACGTATATATATAATTTAAGAGGAGGGTGGTTATTTACTGTGTCACTTGGAATGAGGACCTTCAGTTATAAAGAATGGTTGCAAAGGTCAGTGTATAGAAATTTTAACACGAGGTCAAAATTTTCAGAATCAGATTTACTGTCACTGGCACTTGTTGTGAAATTTGTTGTCTTTGCAATTCAATACAATAGGTAATAGAGAAAAAATGTGAATTATAGTAGATATATATAGTTAAGTACTTAATGTAAAAATAGAAATTAAAAAAGTAATGGGGTAGTGTTCACGGGTTCTATATCCATTCAGAAATTGGATGGCTGAGGGGAAGATGCTATTCCTGAATTCTTCATTGTGTGCCTTCAGGTGGCTGTACCTCCTCCCACAGGGTAACAATGAGAAGAGGGTGATGGGGGTCCTTTTTGTAGCAACGCTCCTTGGAAATGCCCTGGATGCTGAGGAGGCTGGTGCCCATGATGGAGCTGACTGAGTTTACAACTTTCTGCAGCATATTTTAATCCTGTGTATTTTTCCCACTCTCCCTTCCCCCCGATACCAGACAGTGATGCAGCCAGTTAGAATGCTCTCCATGGTACATCTGTGGAACAGAAGGTTCCCACTGACCTCACAGAATTTGTACATCAGTTCAGTATAGAGAGAAAATGAAAGGCTACAACTAATTATGATTATGATTTACCTCATTTAGCACCACAGGAAATACAATCAAGACCCCATTTTTTGGTGTAGTACCTCTGTGGAGTGAGGCAGCTCATTATTGCTTTGTCCAGAGGGGTTCAATAAGGTGGACAGTTGCAGGGTCGGTCTTAAGGATGGAGAGGAACCGCTGAATTACTCCCCCTTCTGTTGAGTGCAGATCAACTCATCTGGTTAAGCCTGAATCTCTTGCAATCTACGTAAAAAGGGAACTGGAGTACCCACAATATGCTGGAGGAGCTCAGTAGGTCGGGCAGCATCTTTTGATGGGAATGAACAGTTGAACGTTTTGGGCCGAGACGCTTCCATCAGTCCTGATGTGTGCGTTGCTCCAGAATTCCAGCATCTGCAGTAGTACCTCAGGTGTCTATTAAAGGGAACTGCAAGTTTTCCAGGACCAACCAAGTGTTGGTCTCAGTTTGCTGGAATCCAATTTTAATTATAATTTAGTAAGGACTGATTATGACAACATGTTTGTAACAACTGGTGGTTATACTGCAGTGTATGGTCTTAGTCTCTTTCCTGGGCTATTCTGGAGTAGGATAAGTAATTAGAATCGCTCCTCAATGTATATCATGCCTTCTAATAGGAAGAAATAAATCTTTAACTTCTGAAATGGAATTCCACTTCATAGACTTGAATACAGTGATTATTTGTCTTAAATACTGTACTTAGTGTTCATACATATTTTGTTCCTGTGTAGATTTTAATGAAGAAATGCAATCCAAAAATTCAGACTTACAATATACTGCAAAAAAAATCTTTTACAAGAGATTGACCTCTTCAAAATCAGCTGTCTCTAATATAGAACTTAGTTAATCAAATAAATATTTATAGTTTTCCCTGTCAATTTTGTATCTAGGTGCTGACGTGGGCAAAACAGCACCAACAACGGTTGGCATCTGCACTGTCAGAGTTGGTTACCAATGCTGAGCTGTTGGAAGAGCTGTTGTCCTGGTTACAGTGGGCTGAAACTACACTAATACAAAGAGATCAAGAGTCTATGCCAAAGGAAATTGAACAAGTCAAAGCAATCATCGCAGAACATCAGGTACACACAAAGCTGAACAGCCAAAGAACAAGTATATTAATAGTAATAAGATGGCTTCTGAAACCTTGTGAAGGAATTTCTGCATTTTGTCTTCAGCCACTCTTGTTCCTTTCCAAAATTCATAACTGATCAAATGTTGTTTTCTTCTTGCTGACAATAAACAGCTCAACTTAAATGTTGCTAAAAAGAACGAAAGAGTGCACTGGATTCCCATTGTTGAAGATTTGTTCCAAGCGAATGGCCAACTCCTATAAAACAGCAGTATTGCTCATTCCTGATAGTCCTAAGCCTTAAGAAGTTAAATCACATTATGAGAGTCTGGAATCTACATTAGGCGAAACTCAGTGGGGGTGGAGGTGTGAAAAGGGCGGTATGGGGTGACAGGTTCTTACTGGAGCAAGTACATAGACAATTTTAAGTTCAAGTATAAACTGGCAATTGTTAATCATTTTCTGTTTCCAGCTCATAATTTTCACGGCAAACTCCAGAAGGATTTTAACAACATCTTTTGGTTCCTTAACACACCCAGCAGACCATAAGACCATAACATATAGGAGCAGAATTAGGCCATTTGGCCCATCAAGTCTGCTCCACAATTTCAACATGGTTGATCCATCTTCCTCTCAGCCCCAATCTCCTGCCTTCTCCCTGTATCCCTTCATGCCCTGACTAAAAAAGAACCTATCAATCTTTGCCCTAAATATACCCAATGAGTTGGCCTCCACAGCCACTTGTGGCAACAAATTCTGCAGATTCACCATTCTCTGGCCAAAGAAATTCCTCCTCATTTCTGATCTAAATGGACATTCTTCTATTCTGAGGCTGTGTCCTCTGGTCTTTGAGTCCTCCACCATCGGAAACATCCTCTCTACATCCACATTCAATATTCAATAAGTTTCAATGAGATTTCCCCCTCATTTTTCTGAATTCCATAGCCATCAAACACTTCATATGATAAACCTTTCAATCCTGGAATCATTTACGTGAGCTTCCTTTGAACCCTCCTCATCAGCACATCCTTTCTTAGATAAAGAGCCCAAAACTGCTCACTATACTCCAAAAGAGACCTCACCAGTACCTTATAAAGCCTCAACATTACATCCTTGCTTTTATATTTTAGTCCTCTCGAAATAAATGCTAACATTGCATTTGCCTTCCTCACCACCAACTCAACCTGCAAATTAACCTTTAGGGAATCCTGCATAGGGACTCTTCAAGTCCCTTTGCACCTCCAATTTTTGAACTTTCTCTCCGCTTAAAAAATAGTCTATTTTAATTCTTCTACAGAAGTGCATAAGCATACACTTCCCGACACTGTATTCCATCTGCCAATTCTTTGCCCATTCTACTGCAGGCTCCTTGCTTCCTCAACACTACCTGCCCCTCCACCTATCTTTGTATCACCCGTGTCTTAATTATCAGATGAGGATTAATGTCTGGAAAGATGAGTTATATTTTCCTTTTCTCAGAGTGGAAGAGTCTACCATTGATGACTAGTTCATTCAATCTTCTGCTTAGATTAAGTAAAGGTGTCGAGTATTTTTAGCTATTGAGGCCTGTTCACTTTTCCTGTTTAAATTTTTTTTAATCCTTTTTTTCAGTCTTTCATGGAAGAAATGACTCGGAAACAGCCGGATGTGGATAAAGTTACAAAAACATACAAGCGGAAGGCAGTGGAACCATCACACGTGCGAGGAAGTAAGCCTCTTTCATTCAAAGGAAGGGGGAAATAGATTGCAGATTAATCATGGAAGAATTCTGCAAAGCTATGATTAGGAATTTGGTCATTGTTTACAAAATGAATGGGTGAAGTGTCTCATGTAGTATAACTGCCGAGTGTTGTACGATCTCATTGACAGTGTGGTCAGGAATGAGAAAAATTACCTCTTTATTCTCACACTGGACGAAAACATCCACTGCAGGGACGAAACTTGGTGCAGGATAGCTCATGAATCACTACTTTGAAATGTTGCAGACTTTGTGCTTGTGATGCTTCCACAGTGCAGCTAATTAGGGAGCTGCAATTTTTTAATCCAGCAACTGTAGATTAAGGCTTTGGGAACTGGAGGTGAGCTGCACGTCACTGGTTCCCATTCCCTAACCATCTCGTGTGTACAAACTATTTATGAAGTTGCTCCAGCTGAGTTTCTGGGTAATGGCAATCCCAGGGTATCGATGATGAGTAACTAAAAGTTGACAGCAAGCTGTTCCTTAGCTTGCTTCATAGTCATAGTCATACTTTATTGATCCCGATGGAAATTTGGTTTCATTACAGTTGCACCAACCAAGAATAGAGTATAAATATAGCAATATAAAACCATAAATAATTAAATAATAATATGTAAATTATGCCAGGAAATAAGTCCAGGACCAGCCTATTGGCTCAGGGTGTCTGACCCTCCAAGGGAGGAGTTGTAAAGTTTGATGGCCACAGGCAGGAATGACTTCCTATGACGCTCTATGCTGCATCTCGGTGGAATGAGTCTCTGGCTGAATGTACTCCTGTGCCCAACCAGTACATTATGTAGTGGATGGGAGACATTGTCCAAGATGGCATGCAACTTGGACAGCATCCTCTTTTCAGACACCACCGTCAGAGAGTCCAGTACCATCCCCACAACATCACTGGCCTTACGAATTAGCTTGTTGATTCTGTTGGTGTCTGCTACCCTCAGCCTGCTGCCCCAGCACACAACAGCAAGGATGATAGCACTGGCCACCACAGACTCGTAGAACATCCTCAGTATCGTCTGGCAGATGTTAAAGGACCTCAGTCTCCTCAGGAAATAGAGACTGCTCTGACCCTTCTTGTAGACAGCCTCAGTGTTCTTTGACCAGTCCAGTTTATTGTCAATTCGTATCCCCAGGTATTTGTAATCCTCCACCATGTCCACACTGACCCCCTGGATGAAAACAGGAGTCACCGGTGCCTTAGCCCTCCTCAGGTCCACCACCAGCTCCTTAGTCTTTTTCACATTAAGCTGCAGATAATTCTGCTCACACCATGTGACAAAGTTTCCTACAGTAGCCCTGTACTCAGCCTCATCTCCCTTGCTGATGCATCCAACTATGGCAGAGTCATCAGAAAACTTCTGAAGATGGCAAGACTCTGCAGTAGTTGAAGTCCGAGGTGTAAATGGTGAAGAGAAAGAGAGACAAGACAGTCACCTGTGGAGCCCCAGTGCTGCTGATCACTCTATCTGACAGTGTTGCAAGCAAGAGGTGAATAACGTTCATGAAGTTGAATTTTTCATAAACACCAGCTGCATTGGTCTATATTTTAGGACAGCACAGTGGCGTAGTGGTTAGTGAACTATGCTTTACAGTACCAGTGACTAGGATTCAGTTCCTGCCTCTGCCTGTAAGGAGTTTGTACCTTCTTCCCATGACCACATAGGTTTCCTCCAGGTGCTCCCACAGTCCAAAGATATACAGGTTTGTAGGTTAATTGGTCATTGTAAATTGTCCCGTGATTAGGCTAGGGTTAAATTGAGGGATTTTGGGTGGCGCGGCTTGAAGGCCTATTCTGCACTGTATCTCAATAACAAAATACGTATTTTTATTAAAGTGTGTTTTTGAAATGCTGTAGCCTCACGGTACTCGGTCAGGGTGGCTTGGTAGCATAGTGGTTAGCACAATCGCTTTTAAGCTCCAGCAATCACTGACCGGGGTTCAATTCCCACCACTGCCTGTAAGGGGTTTGTACATTCTCCCCGTGACTGCGAGGGTTTCCTCCGGGTGCTCTGCTTTCCTCCCACATCCCAAAGATGTACAGGTTAGGATTAATAAATTGTGGGCATGCTATGTTGCCGTGGAAACATGGCAACACTTGCAGGCTGCCCAGCACAATACTCGCTGATTTGAGTTGACCCAGACAACACATTTTACCGTATGTTTTGATATGCATGTGACAATCTTTACTATTTGGGAATAATAAGACCACAGATTCCTTGAATATGTTAGCAATTGGAATATTGAGCGCTCACAATCTTTTTCTGCGTGTTGCAGGAAAACCTTTAAATCAAATGACTAATCCACCCACACCCACGGCTATTGCAGCACAGACAGAAGCAAAAAATCCCCAGATTAATCTACTCTCCGGCAGATGGCAGCAAGTTTGGTTACTGGCGCTGGAGAGACAGCGAAAGCTACACGACTGTCTGGACCGATTGGAGGAAGTAAGTCTATAACTTAGCACTTCTATTTAAAGGCTGTTGACTCAAAATGTAAACTTTCTTCTCTATGGACGCTTGAGGTTTTTATTTCAGATTTCCAACATCTATGATCCTTTACAAGGTTAAGAACTGGAAGACACAATAAGGCTCTTGGACAAAGAATCAAAAGCAAGAGACAATTAATTCTCTGTCTTTGTTTCATATCCACAGTTGCTACTTAACCCACTGAATATTTCTAGAAGTTCCTTGTTTGACTTGTGCGAGAAGAAAGTATTCCTGTTTGTTTGTTCTATTAAAATCATTCCTTATGTAGACAGTTGCATAACCTATTTTTCTTAAAAGGGAGTAATCAAACTCCACACAGCTAGTAATTCTCGGTGTCATACTTTTATATCTCTTCTCCATGCTTTCAAAGGCTTTGCTGTCTTTCCTAATTTACTCAGAAGTGGACACGGTGAGATGAATTGTAACAAGGATAAGCATGAATGAGTGGGTGTGGATAGCCATCAGAGGGAAAGGGGAATAAAACAAGCTAAAGTTCAAAGTCAATTTATTATCGAAGTACATATATGTCACCATATACGTCACCATATACAACCTTGAGATTAATTTTCTTGTGGGCATACTCAATAAATCTATAGGATGATAACCATAACAAAATCAGTGAAAGACTGCCTAACCAAGACTTTCATCCAGAGTGCAGAAGACAACAAACTGTGCAAATAGAAAAAGAAGAAATAATAGCAGAAAATAAATAAGCAATAAATATGGAGAACATATATGAGAAGAGTCCCTGAAAGTGAGTCCATTGGTTGTGGAAACAGTTCGGTGATGGGGCGAGTGAAGTTGTCCCCTTTGGTTCAAGAGCCTGTTGGGTGAGGAGTCATCAGAAACTCAGCTGCACTGACCGTCTTCGGTGTTCACTGGAGCAGGGTAAGGGATGGGAAGACAACCACCTTACAGAGAATGCACTGACATTTTCAGTGGTTTAGTTGACTTGAAGCTCCTAATTTAACTGGCTCTGAGAGTTGTGGTTAACCTAATTTCCCAAGATGTGGGACACCTTTGGAGAGGTGGGGGGTGGGGGTGGGGAGAAGCAAGTGTGGGCTAGGAAATCTTAAACCCGGCTATCAAACCTCTCCCAGCTGCTACATCCATGTGTTTCCCTTCCCTTCTCCCACCCTTCGCAGATCCATCCCAGTCCACACCATTCATTCACACACCCTCCTGCCAATGACCAACCTGAGTAATAGTCTTCCTTCACTCCCAGATAACTCCCCACCATTCTGGGGGTTGCAGCTCCTACGCACTGTGGAGGGTACAGCCCGGTACCTCACCGGCAATTGAGCATATTTACACAGAGTGCTGCCACAGGAAAGCAGCATCCAACATCAAAGACCCTGACTGTCCAATCCATGCTTTCTTCTCGTCACTGTTAGCAGGCAGAAGGGTACAGAAGCCTTGGGTCCCACACCACGAGGTTCAGGAACAGTATTACCTCACAACCATGGGTAACTTCACTCACTGCAATTCCGAACTGATTCCACAACCTGTGGACTCACTTTCAAAGAATCTTTGCAATAATGTTCTCAGTAGTTGTTCTTAGTTACACAAATTGTCTTCTTTGCACATTGGCTATTTGCCAGTCTCTATGTATAGTTTTTCATGAATTCTATTGTATTTATTTTCCTATAAATGTCTGCAAGAAAAGGTAGTAAATGGTAACATATGCATACTTAGATAATAAACTTTACTTCAAACTTTTGTGTGTCACGGTTGAGCTCTACAGTATTGTGCAGAAGTCTTAGTGATGCTAGAACGTTTACGAACCTTGTCGAATTTTCTCTATTTCTGCATAAATATGACCTAAAATGTGATCAGATCTTCATGCGTCCTAAAACTAGATAAATTGAACCCAATTAAATAAATAACACAAAAGCGTTATACTTGTTCATTTATTTATTGAGAAAAATTATCCAATATTACATGTGTTTGTTGAAAAAAGTATGTGAACCTTTGCTGTCAGTAACTGGTGTGAGCACTCCTCCCCCTTGTACAGCAATGACTTCAACCAAAACGTTTCTGGTAACTGTTGATCAGTCCTGCACATCAGTTTGGAGGAATTTTAGGCGTTTCTCCTTGTAAAACTGCTTCAGCTCTGGGATGTTCGTGGACTTCCTTGCGCGAGCTGTTTGCTTCAAGTTCTTCCACAACATTTCTGTAGGGTTAAGGTCAGGACTTTGACTTGGCCATTTCAAAACACAAAATTTTCTTCTTTTCAAACCATTCTGTTGTTGATTTATCTCTGGGATCATTGTCTTGTTGCAACTTCTATTAAGTTTCCCTGCTACCCTGACATTCTTCTGTAAAATGTCTTGATACAATTTTGAATTCATTATTCCCTCAACGATTGCAAGCTGTTCAGACCCTGAGGCAACAAAGCAGCCCCAAACCATGATGCTCCTTCCACCGTGCTTCACAGTTGGGATGGGGTTTTGGTGTTGGTGTGCAGTGCCTTTTTACTTCCAAACATAGCAATGTGTATCTCTGCCAAGAAGTTCAATGTTTGTCTCATCTGTCCACAGACGATTGTCCCAGAAGCATTGTAGAGTATCCAGGTGGTCTTTTGCAAACTTGAAACATGCAGCAACGTTTTTTTTGGAGAGCAGTAGTTTCCTCCGTGGTGTCCTTCCATGAATACCATTCTTGTTCAGTGTTTTTCTTATACTGGACACATGAACAGAGACTAGCAAGTTGTAGAGATTTCTGCATATCATTTGCTGTTACTCTTGGGTTCTTTTTCAACTTCTTCATCATTGCACATTGTGCTCAGTGTGATCTTTGCAGGATCTCTCCTAGGGAGAGTAGCAATAGTACTGAGCTTCCTCCATTTGTAGATAGTTTCATTTTCTGTGAACTGAGAACAGTTAGGACTTTAGTAATGCTTTCATAACCTTTTCCAGCTTCATGCATCTCTACAATTCTTCTCAGGTCCTCTGAAAGTTGTTTCAACTGCGGCATGGTGCACATAAACAGATCTTTCTTGAGCAGAGCAGCTTCTGTCAGTAAGCTGACTTTGTGTGACTTTTTTTATAGGCAGGGCATCGCTACAACCCACACCTCCAATCTCAGCTCATTGATTGGAAAACCTGACTCCAGATAGCTTTTGTAGAAAGCATTACCCCAGATGTTCACATACTTTTTCCAACAAATACATGTAATATTGGACGCAAACATGAGGAAATCTGCAGATGCTGGAATTTCAAGCAACACTCACAAAAAATGCTGGTGAACACAGCAGGCCAGGCAGCATCTATAGGAAGAGATCTCTTACTATCTCTTCTTTCAGTTAGTCCTGACGAAGGGTCTCGGCCCGAAACGTCGACTGTACCTCTTCCTATAGATGCTGCCTGGCCTGCTACGTTCAGCAGCATTTTTTGTGTGTGTTACATGTAATATTGGGTCATTTTTCTCAATAAATAAATGAACAAGTATAATGTTTTTATTTCATTGGGTTCTCTTTATCTAGTATTAGGACTTAAGTGAAGATCTGATCACATTTTAGGTCATATTTATGCAGAAATAGACAAAAATTCTGCAGGGTTCACAAACTTTCTAGCACCACTGTGGGTACCCCAGATTTTATGTGGTTTTAGATGGTACGGCCTCCGCAGAGCCCTGATCTCAACGTCGTCAAGGCTGCCTGGGATTACCTGGAGAGACAGAAGTAAGAAAGTCTGCAGAAGAACTGGGGCAAGTTCTCCAAGATGCTTTGAACAACCTACCAGCTGATTTTCTTATAAAATTGCACGAACGTGTACCTTGGAGAATTGATGCAGCTTTAAAGGCAAAGGATGGTCACACCAAATATTGATTTGATTTAGTTTTTTTTTACTGCTCACTGCTCTTCATTGAAAAATTATTTTGATATTTAGAAACCTTTCATTATCTTTGAAAGCATCTTTGCTTTACAGAATTTTTTTACATCTGCCTAAGACTTTTGCACAGTACTGTACCTGGCTCTGCAAGAATATCAAGAACTCATCCCGTCCCACGAGGTATCTCTCAAGTCAAGTGTATTAATCAATTCGATTTATATCCAGCACTGTGGTTATGTAGTTTGTCCCCATAAACGCTGAACTAAACCCCGTATCAGGCCTAAACTAGTGATTCCCACGGATTCTTTTCATTTGTGTTTCGTCTGTTTTAAAGCTGAATAACTCAAACCTTCTGTTTTCTGTTTTTTATTAAATCTGATATCATTAGAAAATCTTTTTAACAGTAATAACCAGTTGTGCTTTGGCAGTCAATTACATTTTCAGCTCTTGACTAAGACTCTTCTTTAAATTTCAGCTGAAAGAATTTGCCAACTTTGACTTTGATGTGTGGCGGAAAAAATACATGCGATGGATGAACCATAAGAAGTCCCGAGTAATGGACTTTTTCCGGCGCATTGATAAGGATCAGGATGGAAAGATCACACGGCAGGAATTCATTGATGGAATCCTCTCTTCAAGTAATTGGAATATTTTCCACCAGTTTATTAAATTATAAAGTGTTTAGATTCACGAAAATGTTCCTTTAAATGTGCATTAGTTGGACCATATATGATTATTTTACATTGAAATTTAAAGTTCATTGCTAATATTAAAGAGGGCATAATGCCTTTTTTTTTAAAAAAAGGCAGGGCCTAGATTGAACAGAAATGCTGTGTTTGCACACTAGGTTTAGCAAACTGCAGTTCACTCTGGATGACGCAAAAGTTGTTTTAAATGTGGCTCAAGATGGCAGCTGAGCATTTAGAGGGTGGTAACTGAAATCCCTGCCATTTTCTCCCAGCAGTATCGCTTTCCTCACCTACCACCACCCACACTAACACACAGCAGTTCCATCTCAGTGGTTCACTGTTGATCATCTCTCTCCAGTCCCCACAAATAGAAGGAATATCCCTTGTTTAAAGAATTATCAGTGATGCTGAGAAAAGTAACGGTTATCGCTGCTTGCGTTAGATCACTTGTTTTTTTTTTATTTTGCTTCTTTAAGGCCATATCTGTAAGTACTATAACATTCCGTCTTACTCCAAGTTAAATACGGTATCTAATTGACTCTACACACTTTGTCTCTGGAGCAATAGCATCACACTTCCATGAAATCTGGTATTTTAAGTTGTCTGGTCTTGTGTTTCTATTTCAGAGTTCCCCACTAGTAAACTGGAAATGACTGCTGTCGCTGACATTTTTGACGGAGATGGAGATGGTTACATCGACTATTATGAATTTGTGGCTGCACTTCATCCCAATAAAGATGCCTACCGGCCTGTTACTGATGCTGACAAAATCGAGGATGAGGTTCAGGATTCACTATTTTTACTTGAATGTAGTTGTTGTTCTGGTCCTGCTTTTAGGTTAAGTAGAAAAATGAATGAAAATATTTCAGATTGGAAAAGGGAAGTAAGTTGTTATTCAGAAGACAGAAATTCTTTAATTTTGTATTGGAGGAATTTTAAAGAAACAGAAGTCATGTGTAAATGAAGGCAGGAAAGTATCAACTGGTCCATCAAATTTGTGTAATTCAACCACAGTGCAACTTAATCAAACTTAAATACCATAGACCCATCTGTCCTGCCTCACCCTATTTTCTCACCAGTGTCTAGAAGCCAAACTAAACCAAACCGTCACAGGAAACCATGGTAACTGAGCCTGAGCTCCTGCGTGTGCTGAAACTCTCTTCCCTGCTTTACTCTTCTAACTTCAAAAAATGTAATTGCATTATGGAAATCGGTCACTTACAGAGAGCTATTGCATCCTGCCAACGTGTAGACAGTTTTTTTGTCTGTAGGTAATAACATCTGAACATTTTTGGTTTCTAATTTAAAAGTCTCTGCTTTCCAGGTGACTAGACAGGTGGCACAGTGCAAATGTGCAAAACGTTTTCAGGTGGAGCAGATTGGAGAGAACAAGTACAGAGTAAGTAAATAACTTCAAACTTTGAAATAAATGCATCATTAACATCTTATCAAGTTTTATAAAGCATATCTATTAAAATAATTGAAGTTGAGATTGATTAGGTTTGAGCATTCTTTAACAGGAACTGTTTGAAGGAAATAATATATGGAATGGGCTGAATTTCAGAACTTTATGTTTTAAATGGGCTGGTAGTTCAGATTCAGCTGAGACAGGCATGAGGCCCGGAGTTGCTGCCCACAATCCCTACGTGCTTACATTTCGCTGGTCCTGATGGCCAAAGGTCATCTGTCAAAGATTCCATCATATTACTGGGACATTTAAAGATAATTAAATTTGAAATCTTTTTGGAAAAAATGGATTTATAAGTATTGTTAAAAGTAATAAAACATTAAAGCAAAATTAATTTGTTGCCTCCTTAACTGCAAGCCTAGAATCCCATTTGAAATCGGTTGCATTTTGGACCCTCTGTCAGCTCTGACCTTGTGGAGGAGCTGAGTGACACTTTTCCATTATAATGCTGAAGAACACCTTCACAACTGGGCCGTGCTTCTGAATTCCATGAGGAATTGAACGGCAAAGTGTGGAAACAGATTTGGTCTCCCAGATTTTCAGCATGCGAGCATAAATTCAGGAGTTACCCTAGTTCTAGATTTTTCCACGAGAGGAATTCTTCTCTCCACATCCACCCTGTTGAGATCTTAAACATTTCAGTCAAATCGCCTCTCATTCTTGCAAATTCCACTGGATACAATCCTATCCCTGCCTAATCTTTCCTGATAAGATAATCCACCTATTCTGCCCACTGAGGGTCATTATCAGTTGTTTGAGACGTGGGTCAATTAAACGTTTTAAAAAGACAGATAATGCTCTAAGCATATGGTACATATTCTTTGAAGTATTCTGTCTACAGAAAATATACTTCAAAGAAAACAACAAACACTGTAGGTAATAAATTATGCATTCCAAGTCAATAAGGTCATTATCAGTGAATCTGTTGTGCTTTTGAAACGTCCGAATACATGTTGAGCTCCTTTGAAATCGGTGATACTCCTTATGATCAAGCAACACACATAAAAGTTGCTGGTGAATGTCCTGACGAAGGGTCTGGGCCTGAAACGTCGACTGTACCTCTTCCTAGAGATGCCGCCCGGCCTGCTGCGTTCACCAGCAACTTTGATGTGTGTTGCTTGAATTGCCAGCATCTGCAGAATTCCTGTTGTTTGATGAACGCCGCAGGCCAGGCAGCAAATCTCCAGGAAGGGGTACAGTGGACGTTTCGGGCCAAGGCCCTTCGTCAGAACTAACTGAAAGAAGAGCTAGTAAGAGATTTGAAAGTTGGAGGGGGAGATCCAAAATCCTTATGACGGCTGCTCTCTGTAATTAAGTGAAGCAAGGAAAATTTAAATGTCCTCCTCCCGCCCTGATAGGATTTAGAAATAGAACATAGAACAGTACAGGCCCTTCGGCCCACAATGTTGTGCTGACCCTCAAACCCTGCCTCCCATATAAGCCCCCACCTTAGATTCCTCCATATACCTGTCTAATAGTCTCTTAAATTTCACTAGTGTATCTGCCTCCACCACTGACTCAGGCAGTGCATTCCATGCACCAACCACTCTCTGAGTAAAAAACCTTCCTCTAATATCCCCCTTGAACTTCCCACCCCTTACCTTAAAGCCATGACCTCTTGTATTGAGCAGTGGTGCCCTGGGGAAGAGGCACTGGCTATCCACTCTATCTATTCCTCTTATTATCTTGTACACCTCTATCATG
This sequence comes from Mobula hypostoma, assembly GCF_963921235.1. Classification (NCBI taxonomy): domain Eukaryota; kingdom Metazoa; phylum Chordata; class Chondrichthyes; order Myliobatiformes; family Myliobatidae; genus Mobula; species Mobula hypostoma. The sequence goes on from NC_086122.1 coordinate 25,648,221, forward strand.
TCTCCTGTCATCCTCCTTCTCTCCAAAGAGTAAAGCCCTAGCTCCCTTAATCTCTGATCATAATGCATACTTTCTAAACCAGGCAGCATCCTGGTAAATCTCCTCTGTATCCTTTCCAATGCTTCCACATCCTTCCTATAGTGAGGTGACCAGAACTGGACACAGTACTCCAAGTGTGGCCTAACCAGAGTTTTATAGAGCTGCATCATTACATCGCGACTCTTAAACTCTATCCCTCGACTTATGAAAGCTAACACCCCATAAGCTTTCTTAACTACCTTATCCACCTGTGAGGCAACTTTCAGGGATCTGTGGACATGTACCCCGAGATCCCTCTGCTCCTCCACACTACCAAGTATCCTGCCATTTACTTTGTACTCTGCCTTGGAGTTTCTCCTTCCAAAGTGTACCACCTCACACTTCTCTGGGTTGAACTCCATCTGCCACTTCTCAGCCCACTTGTGCATCCTATCAATGTCTCTCTGCAGTCTTTGACAATCCTCTACACTATCTACAACACCACCAACCTTTGTGTCGTCTGCAAACTTGCCAACCCACCCTTCTACCCCCACATCCAGGTCGTTAATAAAAATCCCAAAAAGTAGAGGTCCCAGAACAGATCCTTGTGGGACACCACTAGTCGCAATCCTCCAATCTGAATGTACTCCCTCCACCACCACCCTCTGCCTTCTGCAGGCAAGCCAATTCTGAATCCACCTGGCCAAACTTCCCTGGATCCCATGCCTTCTAACTTTCTGAATAAGCTTACCGTGTGGAACCTTGTCAAATACCTTACTAAAATCCATATAGATCACATCCACTGCACTACCCTCATCTATATGCCTGGTCACTTCCTCAAAGAACTCTATCAGGCTTGTTAGACACGATCTGCCCTTCACAAAGCCATGCTGACTGTCCCTGATCAGACCATGATTCTCTAAATGCCTATAGATCCTATCAATTTAAATGTAACTTTTGTTGAATGAGATCATCAATTTATAATACAAGATGGAATAATTTGAGAAAAAGTAGTTTCTTTGAGAGAGGTGCTGATGGGAAAATGTATTTTCTGATAGACAAATCCTTATTTCTCCCTAAAATGATAATCATGGAAAAAGAAGAGGCTGGTCCTTGGGTTAAAACGAGGAAGGCTGATTTCAACCATATAACTCGGCAGGGTAAAAGTAGACTGGGAACAGCTGCTAGAAGGAAACACTATGTCTGATAAATAAGTGCTTAAAGGCCAGGTGGGAAGAGCTCAGCATCAGCTTGCCCCTGACAAAGCAAAAGTGGGCAAGATCAGGGAACCTTGTCTTTTCAATTTCCATTGCTCAGACATAGAAGGAAGCCATCGGGCGTGGGCATTTGGTTTCAAGTGAGTCCTTGGATGTTTTCAGTAGTGTAGGAGAGATCTTAAGAAAAAAAAATATGAGGGCAAAAGGAGGACCTGATATGTCCTTGGTAAGCAGGATTGAAAGAATCCCAAAACATCTTGGTATGTATATTGTGCGTAAGAGAGTAGCGAGGAAAAGAGTCTGTCCCCTCAACCAATAGGGAAGGTGGATAAGTTCCCAGGGCCTGATGGGATCTATCCCAGGATGCTCTGGGATGCAAGGGAGGAGATTGCTGAGCCTCTAATGGAGATTTTCTTCATCTTCATTGGCTGAGGGTGGGGCACCAGCAAACCAGAGGTTATTTCCTTATTAAGAAAGGGCAGTAGGGATAAGCCAAAGAATTTACACCCAATGATCATTTTATCAATGGATAAAGGGAAAATATTCTAAGAGGCAGCATTTGTGATCACTTGGAAGGCGTTTGGGAGGACTCTGTGGTTTTGTGCAGAGAAATCCTGTCTCATAAGTCTGAGTTGTTTGAGGAACTAGGAAAACTGATGAAGGCAGAGTATTAGAGTTCTGCAATTTATTGGTGTTTAAATAGTTTTCTCCTCCTGTCAAAGTGGGTAATTTAAAATTTCCCCAGGTTGTATTTCACTCACCTGACCTTTGCTCATTCACTTGACCTATCTGTATCCCTCCAGAGCCACCTTACATACACTTCACTTCACAATTTCCCTACCTATCTTTGTGTCATCATTGGCAAATTTAGCAACCATGCATTCCTCCCAATTCATTAATGTCAATTGTTGAAAGTACCCGTTACCTTGGCACACTGCTTGTTACATCATGCCATCCAGTAAAAGACTCATTTATGCCTTCTCTGTTCCTTGTTAGCCAACTAGTATTTTATCTCCTAAACCATGAATTTTATTTTCTGAAATAACCTTTGATCCAGCCGGTTAACTGATGCATTCTGGCAATCTATACATAATGTGCCCACCGGTTCTCCATTAACCACTGCACAGGTTACCACTTTGGAGAACGCCAAATATATTGTCCATTACATTTCAATTTTCCTGGTTCATTTTGCTCTTGTATCATTGCATTTGTAATCCAAGTGATTCATTGTTAAATATTGTACCAGAATGTTCAGTCATAGAACACCACAGCACAGAAACAAGCCCTTTGGTCCATCCAGTCAATATTCCTCCCTTCCATGTTGTCATTTAAACTTCTCTTAAATGCTGCAATCAAACTTGCAAGCAGCTGGCTTCTTGCTTGCATCGCCCTCTAGTAACAACACCCGTTGTCCAGTGTGTATGTAATTCGTTTTATATGCAAGTGTTTTGGAATTTATAATTATGAACTGCTGTAATCCCTTATGTGGCTACAAGATCGCTATTACTGAGCTTTGCCTTGTCAGTGAGAGTTTAAAAAGTTGCAAAAGCACATACACCACTCGCACAATCTAAAAGGTTTGCAGAGATGGAGCTGGCTACAAAATTCTTCCTTGTAGAAACAATTAATATTTCTCAGATTGATCGTCCTGAAAAAATCTCTTTTTTAAGCAGCATGTTTGAGATTTCAACATGGTCTAAGTTCCTGTAAAGAAGGGAAAAAAAACTAGAAGAAATATGAGATTCTTAATTGAGTTCAGTATGTGGGCAGAAAAGCAGAACTTACTTTAGAACAAAGCAAGTTTATTTTGAAACTGCTTCACATTGAATGTTGCTCAATGTAGATAGATTGAAGTGATTCCTTTGTGAAATATACAACCAAGTCATTCTGGTGACAGCAGATTAGTTTGGTTAAATTAAGTGTTCAAAGTTAAGTTGAGAAAGAAGCATGGATATCATAATTTGTATAACCATTAGCCTGATAAATTCAGTGGTGTATGTTATGTCACTATGTTAGAATCCTACTTTTGAATGTGCTTATTAGTGTGTCTAAAATATATTTTTTTTCATTTTCTTCATATTCTCTTGCTGCAAATAGTTCTTCCTTGGAAATCAGGTATCGTGTACTCAGTGTGCTAATTATATATTTGTGGTGTGAATCTGCACTTTGATCTGCATGTAAATAGTTTTCCTGTTTCCCAGAGCACCTAGAAAAATTCTGTCAACCTTTCCAATCCTATTTTGACAGAGTGTAAAATAAAACTTTGATTACTTATGAAATAATGATTAGGGAAATCAATATTAAACATGCAAATGTTGTCAGTAAATAATTTTCTTTGTGCTAGGAATTTGTTTACTGATCACAATACTGAACTATATCCTAAGGCACTCAACATCCAAACAAAATACTGCAGCAGGTGTTCCAATACAGCTTTAGATCATTTCAGATTCCTTCTATGTCAAAATATTGGCTAATATTTTATCCCACTCCTAATTAGTGCCTAAAGGAATAAAATTTGAGTCCTTCACGTTAAACATTTATAACATCAGTAAGGAACAATAAAATCGGTAAAGAACATTTTGACCGTTGAAGGAATTTTCAGATGCTCTTAGTTTTATTCTACTGGAGATCCCCTGTATAACTGAACGGTGGTTGATCCCATGGTGAAAATGCTGACACACAAATTCAGTTTACTCTGTATGCGTGAAGTTTTGATCGTTGATGAATCAGGAGGTTAATTAAGATTACTAGGTTGATTTTAAACACAAGAAAGTCAACAGATGGTGGAAATCCAAAGCACCACACACAAAAAATTCTGGAGGAACTCAGCAATCAGCAAGTAAGGCAGCATCTATGGAAGAGAATAAACAGTCAACCTTTTGGGCCGAGACCCTTCTTCATTCCTGACCTGCTGAGTTCCTCCAGCATTTTATGTGAAATTAGAGTAATTTTACAGAATCCTTCTGATTCAATATACTGGATCTTCACGTATGTGAGATAAACTATATCACACAGTGTTAGATCGAGCTTTGAAAAGCTATCCCTTTCAGACATGTGCAGTTCACAGCTGCATACACAAGTGTATCAACTCAAGTAAAAAGTTATGCATGTTGAAGTAAACTGTTCAGAAATTTTAATTTGAAGTGCACATCATTAGTTGAAGTGTTTTAAGATACTGATTTTTGAAGCTTATTATGACAAAAGTCTCTTCAAAATTTGTATATATCTACATGCACTCCTCAAGATGCTAATAAGACCATAATGAGACACAAGTTTGCTTGTAGGGTTGTATAAAGGTTATAAATTGTTTTGGAACACTGTGTGATATTTTGCACCTCACTAGTTTTTTAAAAAAGGAAAGAGCTTGCTACCAGATTTATTCATTAATATGGAATGAGCAAGAAATGTCATCACGTTCTATTTAGCTAAAATTAGAAAACTCCCTATTGAGATACACACTACGTAAATCATGTATACGATTCATCATCTATGGATTGAAAAAAGAGTACATTAGCAGTATGACGTTGGATAATTCTGGTGGCATATCTTCAGTATATAAAAAAAGATTTCTTACCCACACTAATTATGAATTTGCAAGCCTTGTTATGCATGCATAGAAACGCAGTCTCAAAATCAAGGTTATTAGGCAACTAAGTTTATCCCCTCCTCTCTCCACATTCCGTAATATAGTCTTGGATCTAATGATTAATAGTTTGTGCTGATTGTTACCTTGGACAATACAAAGTATGCTGTTTCCAAGCAATACCAGGGAGCAAAATAACGTTTCCCTACTTTAGAATGTCTATAGAAAATAGCTCACTGTTATTATAATCATTCTACCTTGACACATCACGTGATTGCTGTGAGTTCCACACTGTGCGAAATGATTTTAATTGACATCTGTACAGAAAAGGAAATCAAAGGCGCTTTTCCCGTTCTTTATGAATATTTCGGCCAACACTTCTTGGAAAAAAAAATCACTATTTGAATGCTTTAATTCTTTTAAAGGGTTCCGGTACAATAGCCCTTATAGGAGTAAGTCTGTTTCTTTTACGTTAATAATGAGAGGAGCTGTGTACAGAAATTAATTATCCTCCATTATCTTTATATGTTATTATATGGGCTTGTTATCAAATGGCTATTGAGAACTCCTGCAGCTATCGTTTGTTATTTAGTTGTCCTTTTATTTATTAACCAAAATACTTAATTTTTTAAAATTTGTCAATGACCCTTCTTCATACAACAATGTCCTGGGCAGCTAGGATTCTAAACTTTTGAGTTTGTACGTCCAAGGAATGCCATGGGCAAGATCCTTTGATGCGTGAAGGAAAAGTGGTATCATCACCAGTGGTATTAATACAAATTTGCAAGTCAAAATGACACACGATTCAGCATGTTCGACAGACACAACAGTATTTGTAAATAAGTTACTGCAAATCATGGGGTAAACTTGCCACAGAAAGGTTCATGTGGCAATATTCACAATTACCCACTCCCCTTGTTGCATACAGACTGTGAAATAATTTTGTTTGGTAGCTCAGAAACAGTCACATAGGCAATGCAGGTGCCATTTGTACCCAAGTAATAAAATCTGTTAGTCGACCTTTTCCACGACCACAAATTCATTGTGATTTGAATTTAGCTTTGAGCTGCAGTTAGTAAAAATCACATTTTTAAAAAAATTTTCAAGTCTTTAGAGTGATAAATATGCATGGCACATTGGGTGACAACTTGTAAAATCTATCACACAACCTCTTGCATGAAGTGAAATGGCTGATAAATGAGTTAAACCAGCATTGTGTAATTACACGGCATAGAAATGCCATCTTTGTGAATTGAATGGAGAAAATTTCCATTCAAAGATCACTGTAAAGTGAAGCTTCTTCAAACTTAATGTTTCTGAATCTAGGCATGTGAATTATGTATGTTTTTTCATATATTAAATATTATGAAGCATAATATTTGGTTAAACTATGAAAAGAAAACAGCTTTCAATATGGCAGCAATTGCTGGTTTAAATCATTACTACTCACTTGGAATAACCTTGGATGTGGTGTAATGGACTTTCTAATTCAATTCTGGTTTTTAAAAAATCACCCAAGGCAATAGTTTTCCACTGGCCAATTAGGCGATTTTCAAATTGGAAGAATTTCTCCCTTTTTTGGCTAAACACAGAGCGCAACAACTCACCAGGAGCTTCTAGACTTACCTTTCTGATGCTTTGACAGGTCATGTTAATGATCGTGATTTTTTAAATATCTAAACAAGTTATTTGTCCTTTTTATTGGCAATGTCACTGGAAAGGGCTCAGATCTTTTCAAGTATTGGTTCTACATTGCTGACATGAGGAAATTAGCTATAGCAAATTATAAAAAAAAGAATTCCCATGCCCTACTTGTATTTTGAAGCTCCAGTGGTCATCTTGTTGTACTGCCTTTATCTTAAAACCACACTGGCTTTCTAAATTTAGCTCTGACAAGAGTACATTAATTGAATGGAAATCAGAGATTGCCTCTGGTCACTGTAAACCTATCAGTTTGCTAGTTTGAATGGCATTGGCAAAACCTTGGCAGTAGTCGACCCACTTGCCTTTTTAAGAAAAAGTAGGTTGGATTTGCTGCACTTGGCCCGTGGAAAACTGGGAAGTGGCAATTGCTGATCTTCAGAATTAAACTTCATGTTTTTGGTTCCCACAGTTTGGGGATTCCCAGCAGTTGCGCCTTGTGCGTATTCTGCGAAGCACTGTGATGGTCCGTGTTGGAGGAGGTTGGATGGCATTGGACGAGTTCTTAGTGAAAAATGATCCCTGCAGAGGTAAGGCTGAATGGCAGCAGAGGCCCCTAATCTTTTCCCACCCTACCATGAGGAATTATTTGAACTATTTTAAGTTTATTTGGTAGTGTTGCTACTTCTAAGGCAAATGGAACATTACTGTACTAAATTATTTGTTAATTCTTGCATTCTTGTTAGGCTGGAAAAATATAACCTACAATTTGTGAAAATTTACAATATGATTATTGTTGCTAGAGTCTAGTGAGTTGTAATGAGGATTATCTTGAGGATTTCACCCAAGTTCTCTTTCTTTTAGTGCAGGATGTAATAATGGCTTCAAGAAATGTATTTATACTGACTTAAGAACTTTCTTGTAATTGCGTACAAGTTAAATTAGAAACTATGCAATATTGACATTTATTGTACGGGAGGAGCACAAGCTGGCAGGAAGGAGATGTCAAGGTGAGGAGAGGGGATGAAAGTGAGTGATGTGAGATGCTAGGAGGTAGTAGGTGAAAGAGGTAAAGGGCTGAAGAAGAAAGAACCTGATATGAGAGGATAGACCATGGAATGAAGGGATGGAGGTGGGAACCAGAGGCAGGTGATGGGCAGCTTGTGAGGGCATGGGAAGGGAAGAAAAGGGCTAAGAGAGCCATCAGAAAGACGGGGAAAAGTTGTGGGGTGGAGGGGGTAAACAGAGGGGAATGCTTACCAAAGGTTTTAGAAATTGACATTGATGTCCTCGTATTAGACCCCAATCCGTGTCAGATCTCACCGGTATAGAGGAGGTCACACTGGGAGCATTGGTAATCTCCAACCTGACTCTAACTTTTAGTAACCTTTCCTTTCTGTTTTCCATGTTTCCCCACCTTTGTTTTCCCTCATTCTGGTGGCCCTCTCACCCCTTCTCTTTCCTTCCCACGTCTTCACAATGTTCCCCACCTCCTTCCCTTTTTTCGATGATCTGCTGGCCTCTCCTATCAGATTCCTTCTCCTTCAGCCCTTTGTCTCTTCCACCTACCACCACAAGCTTCCTATATCATTCCCCTTCATCTCCGCTCCCCCTTCCACCTACCTTTCCCTTCACCTGGACTCATCTATTTCCTGCCAGCTTGAGCTGCTCCCCTTCCCCCTCCCTTTTTATTCTGGTTTCTGCCGCCTTCCTTACCACTGCTGATGAAGGGTCTCAGCTGAAACGTCAGCTGTTCATTTCCCTCTGTGGATGCTGAGTTCCTCCAGCATCTTGTGTTGAGCAATGTTCCCTCTAATTTGTAATAACCAGTGTCCGCAAAAACCTTGTGCTGTGCAATTTTTTGTGACCAGTGACGACAACAACACGTACTCACTGAATTTTTGAATGGAAGGAAGCCTGAGGCTATTTTAAGGATAATAAACTACCAAGTCCAGTTTGTTGTTCATTGTTTAAAAGAAATAAAATAATGCACATCAATTAGTCTTATTCCTCAAGTATTATGCAGCAGTATGTAATAATATTCATTTTTTCATGTTATTAAAGTATACTTAAAAATATTTAACATGCTCATGAGGTAGAGGGTGATAACCTTTTGTGCGCAGTTTAAATTCCTTTGTGTGCTGGTAGCAAAAGATGTGATCGCGTACACACCATAGAAGGAGCATTGGAAACAAGATAAAGCAATAATTCACTATAGCTGGAAAGAAATGGGTTAGAGGCTTTAAATATATGAAGTTTTCAAATACAGTGATAGAGAAGGGTTGTTTTCTGTTTTGGAATTCAGGTGTCACATAAGAGTGAGAAAAAAGTTATATTGTGAGTTGTAGCGGGCTAAGTATTAAACAGAGAAAGTTTTATCCTTTTTAAAAAAAAGAAGTGGATTAAGAAGAAACTGGAAGAAAACAATTGTGTGAAGGGTAGGTGGAGAGCAAGACACAAGGGTTTGTTTGCATTGCCACAGCAAAGTGGGCATGAATTAAACAGCTGTGTGCTGTAGTGGTGGCTGTGCACTGTGACAATGATAGAACCCGTGCAGGAGAGTTTTTACAGTGGAAAAACCATGCTCTGGGGCAGTTGCACTCTCTCAACCTCAGAATTCCAGGTCCAGTGGTACGAACAAGTGTCACAAACTGGATCTCCCTTGGCTGCAGTGGACGACCGTGACGTCTTCTGTGCCTTGTCAAGCCGTTTGCTCTCCACGGAGTGTTGTAGTACAAGCTTCCTGGCTGTTGGATCTCACTCCATGGACTGAATGCCCCCAGTCCGCCAGAGCTAACTTCACATGCTCGGACAGGCAGGAGGATGAGGCTGCTGCCTGCCCTCACCTGGTTTAGTCTGCCTGTTGAAGCGGAGTACCGGGGTGTGGCCACTGTCACATGCATTCAAGTATAAGCCAGGGTAACAAAAGAATAAAATCAGTGCCTTCACTTTGAAACGAGAGATGAAATGGTTCATAACTATCAACACTAAGCTTCTGTTTTCTAACTCTCTAACAGTGTTCAAACTCCTTTTAGTTGCCTTGCTAAGACTCTTATCTGTTTATTTCTCTGACTGAAGATAATTTTCTACTTAACGCTCTTGCACATATTCAGCGCATGGTTACAAGACACTAAAGCAGGGGTTCCCAGCCTGGGGTCCACAAACCCCTTGGTTAATGGTAGGGGTCCATGGCATAGAAAAGGTTGGGAACCACTGAATTAAAGGTATGGTAAAGGTCATTAGATGTCCAACCTTAATTGAAAGAAATCTTTCAAAGATCTTTTCTGTAAACTTTTAATCAGGAAATTGGTCGCAGAATTGACCTTTGGTGTCTATCATACTCACTATTGATTAGCAGTCTTTTTTTATATTAAAGAAAGTATCTTTGTAATTCCATTTGACTAAATTGCTGTAATCTGCCCTCTTTAATTGAGAAATTAGGACAGGCAATTATAGATGTTTCTACCTCTTACTGTTAAAGAATTTGAAGTGGTCTGTTACGTACCCCGTAACTGGGTTGCCAAACCAGCAGAAATGGATCACTCAGTTGGAGTCTGGAGTACTAGAACTAAGAAAGTTTTATTAAAGAAACAAGCAACACAGTAATCGAAAGGATAATAAATGCAACAATTCAACAATGATAACCACACATGTGCACAGAATTAAGATAACAGCATCAATCAAGCTCTATCGTTGTCTAGGGGTTAAATGACCAATTTCAAAATGACTCAAAGTTCAGTCCAGTTTGTAGTTCAGTTCGCAGTAATCGTTGCCATGGCGATGGACAAGGTGGGGGGAGAGAGACAGAATAGGAACAACTGATCATTCAGAACGGCTTCACTCACAGACCAGCGGGATGGCTCACAAACAGCTTTTGGGCAGGTCCTTGGTGATGTCACCTGAGGTCACCGACTGTGACCCCTCCTCCAGATGCGGTCGATCCTCTGCAGTGAACCCGGCACCCAGGCAAGGGCGGACACACACCGGGTTCCCGCTGATCGTACCTTTCCACCCTTGTCGTTGTCTGGGACTTCTCACCCACTCGTGAGAAGCGCACCGCTTCCAGGGTCTCGTTACCTCGGGTGGCGTGTGTGTCTGTCTTAGCGAACCTGTCCCTTTTTATCCCCCTGCTGGGGTATCGCCTGTCCATCACTTCAAACAGTTCAGGGTTCAAAGGGGGGAGCCGCTCCAGACAGCTCTTCCTCCCACATCCCTTCATTACACATCTCCAGACGCTGCTCCATTGTTCCTTATCTCTCCTTCCCCTGAGGGCAGGTGGCAGACCAACTGCTGATGCCACTGATGCTAGCCCAGGCCAGCAAACATCTTAATTTTATGTGTATTCTCGTAACACTTCCCCCCTTTAAGGATTTTTACCGGGAGGTAAAAATTACAAACATGACTACATTATCTGATACATACACAATATACATCTTTAACAGTTATTTAGCTAATACAGAGAATTTGAAATTGTCAACACCTTGACAGACAGTCATCACATTTTCTGTTCCTTTTACACGTGTTATTAATAATCCCTTAGACCAGGCTCCAACTCAGCAAACTTCATAGTGGCCAAAAACACTGATGAATTGCGACCAATGTAACCTCTCATTTGGTTTTGTCCCGGACCACAACAACAAGGGTCGTCCCATTCCGACTCAATTTTCCCTCGCAAGGGCTTAGTAGGAGGGGGACGGGTATTGACCGCAGAGTTATTGCAAAACTTCCTGCAGTACCCCACCATCTCCAAAAGCCTTCTGAGGGCCCTCTTGTCTGTCGGGGTTGGGAGGTCAGCGATAGCCTGCACTGTAGCTTGCATCACTGCCAGCTGCCCCTGTGTCACCACAATTCCCAGGTAAGTGACATTCGTGTGGCCGAATTCATTGTTTCCAAGGTTCACTATCAAGCTGGCTTCAGACAGCCGTGTTAAATTGCCAATACACACCTCTGTGTTCATCAGCCCTTTAGTCACTGAATTACTCGAAAAATATGGGTGTTGTTTACTTGGCTGCCCTATTGTAACAGACATAACCCAACGTCCCAGTTCTTTGCATTTCCTCGGGACAATCAAACACATGGGTGCGAGTCGTTTAATTACTCCTTCGGGGATTAAGGGAGAGACCTTATCAGTAGACCTGGCCAAAACAATAGCCTTCTCCCACCTGACCGATCCCATCCTAATCTTTTCAAAATGGTTCTTTCTTCTTATCAAGGGGCCCCTAGCTTCATTGATTTCCACGCTAACACCGACCAGGTTTGTTAGCATATCAAAAACCGGTGACCGTCTCAGTTCGCGTCGGTCATGATCAATAACATTTTTCCCCCTGGGCAGCCGGTAAATCTCTTTCATGATTCCACCAACTGTTTCCTCCAGCACCGCAAAATGTCCACCGGGGGGTACCTCGTGGGCCATGTTAAAAACCTCATCCCCATAACTCTTTTGCACCACCCCCCACTCCTCATCTGCGGATGCTGTACTTGATTTCCCTTTCTTCCTTAGCACCTCCTTATCCGCACAATAGCTTGTCAAGGCTGTGTCAGAGAGAGCGGTCTCGGCAAAAACCATCAGCCCCTCGTCTCGCTCCTGCGTCTGCACAAATTCTTTCCTGGCTACTGCTACGTCCGTCCCAGCTCCCTCACTACCTCTTATCTCACTACACCCTGTCTCATACAAGGTTGGCAGAAATGTTTCAGCCAAATTCACCATCGCGGGCGGGGCCTCCATGCTGGCAGGCTGACCCGTCAATCTCACGACTGGGAACACGATTCCTCCGGCGATGTCATTACCGAGCAAGACTTCCACGTCTTTCATCGGTAATTCGGACCTCACCCCGATCGTGACTAGTCCAGAGACCAGGTTGCTCTGTAAATGTATCTGGTGCAAAGGGACTGACTCTGTCCCTTCCCCAACACCTTTGACCTCTACCTCCCCAGTCTGGGTCTCTGAGCTAAACTGTAATACACTCTTCAATATCAATGACTGACACGCTCCCGTGTCTCTCCAGATCCGCACTGGAACTGGTTTTAACCTCTTTTTCACTGACACCAGTCCGGCCGAGATAAACCTCTCGCGCCCTTCCTGGACTTTTTCAGACCTGTCCTTCCCTAGCGGTTCGCTTAACAGCTCAATACAGCCATTCCAAATTTCCGCTTTTCCTTTCCCCGTCTCCTTTCTTGGGGCAAAGCACCTGGACGCAAAGTGTCCGACTTTCCCACAATTATAACAGACGACCCCAGGAGACTTCCTACCAGACTGCTCCCGGTCTACCTTATCCTTTTCACTAGTCCCCGGCTTACTTTCTGACTTTTCCGGTGGACTCTCCCCGCCGTCCTGACTACCCTTCTGGTAGCCTTTACTCGGGGCAACCTTCATTTTATGCGTCAACGCATACTCATCCGCTAACTTAGCAGTTGCGGCTAACGTGGCTGCCTCTTTCTCATCGAGGTAGGGTCTCATACCCTCAGGGACACAACCTTTAAACTGCTCAATCAGAATCAGTTGCAGCAGTCTGTCATAATCCCCCTCTACCCCTTTCGAGGCGCACCAACGCTCACAATATGTTTGCATCTCACGAGCAAACTCCAAATACGTGCGGTCCCACCGCTTCCTCGCATTCCGGAACCTCTGCCGGTATGCCTCCGGGACCAACTCATAAATCCTGAGGATGGCCTCCTTCACCACCTCATACTTCTGGGCATCTTCCGCGGATAAGGCGGAGTACGCTTGTTGGGCTTTCCCTTTCAGTACACTCTGAAGTAAGACAACCCACTTATCCCTCGGCCAGTCCTGACTTATAGCTACCTTTTCGAAGTGGAGAAAGTACCGATCCACATCGGTATCGTCAAATGGGGGAACCAGCCTAACCTCCTGGGTCGCCCGGAACCCTCCACCTTGGTTCGGCACGAGCCCCTGCTCGGCCCTTATCTTTAACTTCTCCAGCTCAAATTCCCTTTCCCTCTGTTTCTCCTCTCTCTCCAACTGTCTGTCCCTCTCTCTCTCTTGCCTTTCTACCTCTCTCTCCTGCCTTTCTAACTGCTTCTCTTCGTGTTCTAACTGCCGTACCCGGAACTCGTGCTCGAGTCTCAGTTTTTCAAGCTGTACCTGTACCGCATCTCCAGCAGGTTTTTCAATAGACACCTCCCCCAGCTCACCTTGGGGAAACACACCTTTAGATACATAGTGCTCTACAATAGCTCTGTGTATCTCCTCTCTCCTCATTGTCGACTTCACCTTAGCAAGATTCACCCGTTTTGCCACAGCTATCAATTCCGATTTCCTGGCATCCTCTAATGCCTCCAAGGTCGGCGCCTTTATAAATTCCTCAACCTCCATTTCTGCTGTTTGTCTTTTCTTTCTTTCGGGAATTTTAACCCAATCAATTTACTCCGTCCCAAATTTAGCGTTCAAAATCGCGGACGAGAACCCCACTTATGTTACGTACCCCGTAACTGGGTTGCCAAACCAGCAGAAATGGATCACTCAGTTGGAGTCTGGAGTACTAGAACTAAGAAAGTTTTATTAAAGAAACAAGCAACACAGTAATCGAAAGGATAATAAATGCAACAATTCAACAATGATAACCACACATGTGCACAGAATTAAGATAACAGCATCAATCAAGCTCTATCGTTGTCTAGGGGTTAAATGACCAATTTCAAAATGACTCAAAGTTCAGTCCAGTTTGTAGTTCAGTTCGCAGTAATCGTTGCCATGGCGATGGACAAGGTGGGGGGAGAGAGACAGAATAGGAACAACTGATCATTCAGAACGGCTTCACTCACAGACCAGCGGGATGGCTCACAAACAGCTTTTGGGCAGGTCCTTGGTGATGTCACCTGAGGTCACCGACTGTGACCCCTCCTCCAGATGCGGTCGATCCTCTGCAGTGAACCCGGCACCCAGGCAAGGGCGGACACACACCGGGTTCCCGCTGATCGTACCTTTCCACCCTTGTCGTTGTCTGGGACTTCTCACCCACTCGTGAGAAGCGCACCGCTTCCAGGGTCTCGTTACCTCGGGTGGCGTGTGTGTCTGTCTTAGCGAACCTGTCCCTTTTTATCCCCCTGCTGGGGTATCGCCTGTCCATCACTTCAAACAGTTCAGGGTTCAAAGGGGGGAGCCGCTCCAGACAGCTCTTCCTCCCACATCCCTTCATTACACATCTCCAGACGCTGCTCCATTGTTCCTTATCTCTCCTTCCCCTGAGGGCAGGTGGCAGACCAACTGCTGATGCCACTGATGCTAGCCCAGGCCAGCAAACATCTTAATTTTATGTGTATTCTCGTAACAAGTCATAAAACAGTATTATCAAGTCTAATTAGCTGAATTACAAAATGGGCATCATGGTAGCAAAGTGGTTAGGGCGATGCTTTACATTGCAGGCGACCCAGGTTCAATTCCCGCCGCTGCCTGTAAGGAGTTCATACATTCTCCCTGTAACTGCATGAGTTTCCTCACACAGTCCAAAGAACCTAATGTAGGGTAATTGGTCATTGTAAGTTGTCCTGTGATTTGGCTAAGATTAAATTGGGGGATTGCTGAGCAGCACAGCTCAAAGGGCTGGAAGGACATATTCTGCATTGTATCTCGATGATGGTAATAAAAATTCTGGAGGTGAGCAAATTCATCTTAAAAATATTTTCAGGGTCTAAATTTGATTAAAGTTTCATCAGCCAGAAATGACAACTGTTTATACCTCTCTATAGATGCTGCCTAACCTGCTGAGTTCCTCCAGCATTTGTGTATGTGTGTGTGTGTGTGTGTGTGTGTGTGTGTGTGTGTGTGTGTTGCTCTGGACTTCCAGTATCTGCGGAAACTCTTGCATTTAACATTTGAATAAAAGTTGAACAGTCAAGTCTAACATTGTATGTAACCTGATGATTGAATAAACTTCAAGGTTCCCATTGGTGAAGCGAAATTGACTCCTCCAATATCATAGTTACCATGGGGAAAAAGAAACTAAAAAAAAAGACACAGGCCTGCCCACGTTGATGGACTTGTTGGGGTTGACTTTAAATTAACCTTGAATTTGAAACGTGACACCTGGATTGTGAAGTGAATGACATTGTTAAACTAAACAGAGAAGTGAACTTCAGTTATATGAGTACTTAAAAGAATTGATACACAAAACAAAAATTAAATTCAAATAGTTACTCATTAATCAACAGTTTGATTGTTAAATGACTGGGAGTTGTTTCTAAGTTTCCACAAGCATTGCTCTATAACCAACAATACAAAATTCTTCAGGGTTGTCAAATCTTGGATTATGTTTCTCAATAGTAGAATGATAGAGATCAAGGTTTCAAATGTAAACTGAAGTTTGAGACCATATCCTTCTGATCCATGGCTGAATATAATTGTTAGGTCGTTTTTCTCAGGTTCTAATTTATTTTAGCATTGGACAACAAGGGCATGCATTGAAGGAAAATGGTCAAAGTATTGTCATGTGCATGCCCACTAAGTAAACAACTCTGTTGTTCTTTTCCAGTCTGTCTTGTTGAGTTTCAGATTTTGTGTAATTTTTTTTTTCTAGTTCATCATCAGGGGAATAAACTGTTACGATCGGAGTCAAATTCTTCAATTTCCAGTCATTCTCCGATAGGTTGGCAATTCTTCTCTGTCCAGATCTTTCTTTCTTTTTTTTTCCCTCATTCCTGCTCCTCGCCATGAATGATTTGACCTTGTTACATTAGCAAGGTTGACAGGCTATTCTCTGCGCACAGTATTACAGCCAGGCTATTAGGATACAATCCTTTGTTTTCTTCCTTTGACTCCTTAGTCAATTTTCCATAGTTTCAATCTGATATTTAGGAACTAATTCTCTATTTTTAAATTCAGATTTTGTTTTAGAACAGACAGAAAAAAAGCAAAACTGATCCAATTAAAATCTACATTATAATTCATGTTTCAAATTGTAAGTGACATAACTTGAAAGTTGAAGATATTAGCAATATTTTGGGCCAAGAATATGCAACAAGTTCCTAGGAACACCATACGTTCAATCGATCATTATAAAAGTTCCAGCAAAGGTTGAGTGTCTAGATGAGAAAGTTGATCTATCAAGATATTCAGTCTGTGGAGCATTTGATGGAATGTGATTTTGTATTTAATTGACTAGTATGTGCCATCGACTTGTATGTTTCCTCCATTCCCAAAGTACCTTTGGTCTTCAATAGTCTGAGATGGAGTTGAAAGCTGCAAGGCAAAGTTGCAGCTCTATAAAACTCTGGTTAGACCACACTTGAATATTGTGTTCAGTTCTAGCTGCCTCATTATAGGAATGGTGTAGAAGCTTTAGAGCAGGGGTCCCCAACCTTTTTTATGCCAAGGCTGAGGTCTCCGTTGGTCAGCGTTGACTCCTAGCTAGATAGGCAAGCATGGGCAGTACAATACGGAGATTAAGCTATTGCCCATGTAGCAAGTTCTGCTGGGCTTAGTAGCTAAGCCACATGTGAAGGCCAGGAGCTGGACTTAATTGTCAGAGGCTATTTAAGGCGAAGACCATTGGGAGCATTTAATAGACAGTGGGAGCTTGTCTCCACCCCTGGCTACAACAACCTGAAGGAATCTTGGACCCCTACCATTAACTGAGGTGCCTGGGGACCCCGGGTTGGGAACCCCTGCTTTACAGAGAGTGCAGAGGAGATCTACCAGGATACTACCTAGATTAGAGATTATGCCTGATATGGAAACGCTGAGCGAGCTAGGACTTTTGTCTTTGGAACAAAGGAGGATTAGAGGTAGACTAATAGAGGTGTATAAGGTGACAAGAAGCATAATTAGAGTTGACTGCCAGCACCTTTTCCCAGGGTGGCAGGGGTTAATATGAAGCATAGCTTTAACATGTTTGGAAGAAACTATTGGGGGGGGGGAGGGTGTCAGAGTTAGGTTTTTTAACACAGAGAATGGTTAGTGCTTGGAACAGACTGCCAGGAGTGGCAGTAGAGGGCAGATTAATTTAGGATAGTTTATAGACTCTTGGATAGGCACATGGATGAAAGAAAAATGGGGAGGCTATGTGGGAGGGAAGAATTAGATTGATCTTATAGTAGGTTAAAAGGTTGGCACAAGATCGTGGGCTCAAGAGCTTGTAAAGTGCTCTACTGTTCCATGTTCTGTGGTCAGAATAGTATCCTCAGATATTTAACTAGTAAAGCAAGGTCAAAGCTATCAAAACAAAGACTGTTTAGATTATTGGCATTTATTATGATCTGATAGTTTTCCTTTCTCCTTTAAGATGGAAATCCCAATTAAATATCAAAATATTCATCTTACTTCAATATTTCTGTCCTTTCTATTACAAGGAATAAAGTTTCAAAATCAAAAGACAATTAATAACCATGAACATGCTATTTGTTGCAATGCTCAAGTATAAAAAATGGAGTATCTTTAAACAACACAAGTTAGTTTTGAAAAGCCAGGCTGTACTGTGTGCTGAGGCAATTGCACTGATTTCTAACTTGCATGTAAACTGTTCACCACTTTCACTACCTAGATTCTCCTTCACAAAAGTAGCCCTAACTTTTATCATGCAATTCTACACTTGAGTTGAATGTGACTATTAGATTTTATTTCATTATAGCTGTGTTATTTTGCAAAACTTATCACAAAGATTGGTCTGAAGATGCATTTCTTCAACCCGTCTGGTTAGATTATTTTACTTACATAATTTTTAATGTTCAATCTAATTTGTTTCACTGGTGTAATTTTTTAAACATCGGGGAAATGGATCTTTTAAAATTGGTGCAAAACAAAATATTTTCCAGAAGTTTAGATTTAAAAGAAAAAAAATATAAGATACAATGTACAGAGGATTAGTGAAATTAAACATATTAAATCAAATAATCTAATAACTACACTGTCCATGATTGAAACAGTATATCAATCGCCCTGCTTATGTCAGTGGTTGTAGCGATGGGGACAAGGATGGGAGGGGAGAGTTGAATGCACTATAGAGAAGGCATGCACAAGTACTGCAATCCCACCCTGTAATCTCTTTGACCATTTCTTATGCCCTCGCAACTTTCCTTTAATGTTTTATAAAGATTCGGAATAACTTCCCTGCTTTTATACTCTATGCCATTTCATAAAGCCTAGAATTGTGATTGCCCCATTTAACAACTTTTCCACCTATCCTGCCATTTGTGTACATTTATCCAAGGGGCCATCAGTTTCTACACTCCTCTTTAGAATGGACTTCTTCAAGTGAAGTTTAATGTGAAGAAATTGGAGTTTCTGCATTTTGGCATCTGTCCATTCTAACAGCTTGTTTATATTGAACTGTAGTCTGTGTAGTCCTTTTCACAGCTCACACTACTGCCAGGTTTTGTGCTGTCTACAATCTTAGTCACTTTGGCTTGCACTTCCAAGTCGAGATTTCTGATATAGCTAGAAAGAAGTCAATGTCTATAAGGCAGCACGGTAGTGTAGTGGTTAGCACAACACTTTACAGTACCAGTGATCCAGGTTCAATTCCCACTGCTGTCCGTGTGTTCTCTGGGTGCTGTCGTTTCCTCCCACAGTCCAAAGACGTACCAGTTTGGAGGTAAATTATAAATTAGGGTAGGGTTAAATCGGGGGTTGCTGGGCAGCCTGGCTCGAAGGGCTGGAAGAACCTGTTCTTCACTGTATCACAATAAATATGATCAATCTCTGGAGAAACACCACTGTTTGACTAGCTTCAACCCAAAAAACATAAGTGTTTACCATGATGCTCTGTTGTCTGTTACTTAGTCTAAATCATATCATATATTTAATTTATTTTAATGCATAGTCTTCAACTTTGCTGATAAGCCTGCATCCAAAGTCAGTGTATATCATAACAACTGCAATACCCTCATCAAGTCTATCCATTACCTCATCAAAAAAAATTCTATCAAATTGATTAAGCATCACTTGCTCTCAGCGAATCAATGCTGTCTTGAATGAAATCGTCTCTATTTTTCATCAAAGTAGCTCTTAATCCCTTCCCAAGTTAATGTTTTTTAATATTTTCCCACCACTAGGGCTAAACTAGTCGACCTGTAGTTACTGAGCTTGTCTTAGCATTCAAAGTTCGGAGTAAATTTATTATCAAAGTGCATATATGTTTTCCATAAACTACCTTGAGATTAATTTTCTTGCAGGCATTTAGAGAGAATAAAGAAATACAATAGAATCCTACTAATAAAATGCATAAAAACTGACAAACATTAATGTGTAAAAGAAGAAAACTACAAATAAATATAATTCTGAGAACCTGAGTTTTCAATGTGAGTTGTAACATTTGCCAATCTCCACTCCACTGGTACCATCCCCATACCAAAGAGGTCTGGAGATTAATATATCATCTTGAAGTTCAGACAACTTTTCTAATACCTTAGTACAATCAAACTTTAACATACTTAGTGTCTCAACTGTCTGTTCTACTTTTAATTTGGAAGCGCCACTTCCCCTGGTGAAGATATATGCAATTGACTCAGTTTGTACCTTAAGAGTGCCTTCAGCATTCAATTACAAATTAGCATGTTTGCCCTTAAGGTGCTCCATGTACTAATCCTTTATTTTGCATGTGTAGAACATGCTTTAATTCCCATATATGTTGGCAGTAATTCCCAGCCTTTTCTCCTAGGCTCTCTTTGCCTCTCTTACTTTTCACTTCCTCTCCATTCCTTCATAATCAGCCTCATACTTGTTGGTATTTGCAAAGTGACACTTGTCACCCACAGTCTTTAATCACACCATCGCTTCATTTGCAACAGGGCTGGCGGCCAGCCATTTCAATTCCGATCTCCATTCCCATCGCAATAGGTTGGTCCGTAGACTCCTCTACTGCCGCGATGAGGCTGCTCTCAGGTTGGAGAAGCAATACCTTGTATTCCATCTGGGTAGCCTCAAACCTGACAGCATGAACACCAATTCCTCTTAACTTACTGTAATTACTACCCCCCACCCTGTTTTTGCATTCCCCCATTCTAGCTCCCCTCTTAGCCCTTCTCCTCGGCTGCCTGTCTCTGATGCCCTCCTTCCCTTTCTCCTATCGTCCACTGTCCTCTCCTATCAGATTCCTCCTATCACCTCCTAGCTTCTCACTTCATCACCCCACTGCCCCACCCACCTACCTTCCACCCCACCTGGCTTCACCATTACCTCCCAGCTGGTGCTCCTTCCCCTCCCCCCCCCCCCGCTGTCCTAATCTGACTTCTCCCCCAGCCCCCTTCCTTTCCAGTCTCAATGAAGAATGTAGGCACGAAATGTTGCCTCTTTATCCCCTCCATGGATGCTGCCTGACCAGCTGAGTTCCTCCGGCATTTAGTGTTTGTTTCGACGGTCTCTTGTGCTTTTCCTTCACTTGTTTTGTCACCACCCAGGAATTAGCATTTAGCCGTGACATTCTTCAGAGAAAAAAACAAACCGAAATAAAAGGGAGGATAATAAAATCTGCTGCTAACCTTGAATGGGATAGATCCACAGACAGCCTGGTTTCAGCTAGAATGAAATTTTAGAAAGAGGTGGTTAAAATTAGCCCCATACCAGTGAGTAACTAGGACTGTAAGTGTGTGGTCTGTGCCCATTAGGGTGGACAGGTCATTTTCTTATTGCAAGTATAAGTAATGCTTTATATCACAACAACCCAATTAATTATTTTTTCCTCTGCCTTTCTTCTTCACCACAGCTGGCCTAATTTTAATGTTAGGATCACCTTCTCCTAAATATTTCCCTGCTGAAGCATAATGCATTTGACCCACCTCAATCCCCCAAATCTGATTCAGCCATTCTCTAAAAATTATTCCAGACACATTTTAGAAACTCTTCACCTTCTGTACCGTTGTTTACGTTGAGGTAATTAAAGTCCCCCTATAGTTTCTACATTTATCTGCAGACCACTGCTTGAGTGGATAAATTCATCTCTGCATACCGCAAAATTATTTTAAAATTATTAAGTGATCCTTTATTTAAGGATATTTTAAAATTTGTATCATGTTGCAAATTTACCTTTGGATAGAAATTCATCTCTGATTATAATGTGCACATCGTTAGTCTCCTGAACTCAGTTCCACAGAAATTAATGGGACCAAACTTGACAAGTAGAACATGACTCACCTACTCTAATGTTATTCCCAGTTAGTATAAGTAACTGGGAAGAAACCAGTGGATGTAGTGCATCAGTCTTCCATAAGCTTAAGGCTCTTATCTGTGCCAATAATGATTAAATGAAAAAAAAAACATTATAGTTGTAGATAAGTGGTTCTGTTTCAAGTTGGCAACCTGTAACTAGTGGGGTTCCAAATAGATCAGTGCTGAGTCAGTTAATGAGAATTTATATTAACGACTTGGAGAAAGGCTCTGTATCCAAGTTCAAGGATAGGTGCCAGGAAAGCGAGAAAAAAAACTGCAGACTGGCTAGGTAAATGGACTGAAGAAAAACAGGTGGAGTATAATGTAATAAAGACCCTCCACAGTTGCAAAGAGTTTAATAAATCTTGCCCGCATGTATGCAATTCTGATCTCGTTATTTAAGGAAGGATATACTTGGCAGCAGTGCAGAGAAAGTTCATATGGTTCCTCTGATAAAGGAGGTAGTCGTCTAAGAAAATACCCAAGGTATAAAAATTCTGGAACTTTATTTATGAGGTAGTTGAGTGTGAGGCAAGGTCTCAGGGTAAGGGTCTGGATAAGGATGGAGACCTGATGGAATTTCTTGGAGGAACTGTGAGTGTTTGAAATTCCATATCCTGGAGACATATGAGCGCAAGTCATTAAGTATATTCCAGAAGGAGATAAATGGAGCTTTAGACGTCCAGAATTCAGCGCTATGCAAATCAAGCAAGAAAATGAATAAGAAAAAGGCATATAGTCAGCCAAACTCTTGTTAAAGAACTGATTGTGTTCAAGAAGCATTGAGGCCTGTCACTCCCCACTCCTTACATTCAGATGAATTTCAACTCTGTCCCTCAACTAGTACATGTGTGCACTATTTTGGTCTTCCAAATTGAGTTCAGTGCTGACATTGCAACCTACACACCACAAAGCCTCGCCTGTTACATTGTAGCCACCTCCTCCTTTGTCAAGTTCACCTTTGTCTATCATATAACAAAAGGTGATTGAAGTTTTGTTTGTTATTCTTTGTACTTTATTTATTGTGATTTTACTTTAATATTTTATTAGTAAAAGTTTTTATCATTTGCATCTAAGTATGTTTAGACTCAACAACCAGTCAGCCAAAGCCACTGGACTCATAATTGAGAAACAAGATCAATTCGTTGCCATTTTTAAAAAATTGTTTATCAATTGAGTTACAGCGTGGAATAACCCCTTCTGGCCCTTTGAGGCACACTGCTAGCCCAATCGCAGGAAAATTTATAATGACCAATTAGCCTACCAACCAGTATGCCTTTGGACTGTGGGAGGGAACTGGAGCACCCGGAGGAAACCCACACAGTCACGGGGAGAACGTACAAACTCCTTACAGACAGTGGTAGGCATTGAACCCAGGTCACCTGTACTGTAAAGCGTTGTGCAAGCCACTACATTACTGTACCGCCCTGCTTTATCTGCTTTATTTCGTTATTTCAATTCTTTGTTATCAGACCATTCTAAAATTCCTCACATCATCATTAACAGCTCTCAAACTTCAGTTTTTGTTAATGACTTTGCCTATTCTTTATGGACTATTGGTGGTGTCAGCCTCAGTAGGGTTGTGTCAGTATCACCCATGACACAGTCTGCATTTCAACAAAAAGTCCAAAGCAAATTTATTATCGAGATACATACGGGCCCGCACAGTAGCACAGTGGTTATCACAACGCTTTACAGTACAGGTGACCCAGGTTCAATTCCCGATGCTGCCTGTAGGAGTCGGTACAGTCTCCTCGTGATTGCGCAGGTTTCCTCCAGGTGCTCCGGTTTCCTCCCACATTCCAAAGACATGATTAAGCGTAAAGGAATGCAATGAAAAACAGTGGATCTTGCATTTCAACTGAGATCTCAGTAACACATACATTGACATTGACATTGAACATGATTAACCATGCTTTTTTATTGTGAATAAGAATAGAATTTGTAAAGTTCTCCTGTAACAAATTCCCAAAAAAAATACCAAGTTAGTTTAGTTTCTTTGTAGATCCAACTGTTAAAGTGGCAGAGGTCTCTTCCCAATTACTGTTCATTTTTACGGTCCTCTTCACAGTGAAACACAGATTTGTTTTATTGTTTAAGTGGTATTGGTGTAACCAAGTTTTACTTGGCAATTTGAATAAACAGCTAAAAGGCCAGATGGGTACGGTAATGTTTAGTAACTTCAAAACATTAAACTAATTCAAAGGAAAATACAGAGTCGGAAAACACGAGGTACGCACGTATCACGTGGTAGTGTGATGACATATGCAATTAACATATTTACATATAAGCCATAATTATTTAAATGAACAAGAATGCTTAATCAACAACATATTTACCAGATTACTCAAATATTATTGAAATGTTAAATACACAAGAGGTACACAGATAGACAGATTCAAAAGTATCTTCCTTACAACTTTTGAAAGTTTATTTTAGAATATTCCTATTCGCTCTCTTTTACAGTGAGTAATTAGCAGAAAATTGGTCTATCAATCCACTTGAAAATGAACTGTGAGGATAAATTTGGAAGCGGACCGTTTTTCCTTGACACTGATAAATAAAATGATAATAGTCAAATGCCCAGCTTGTACCTGTAGGGAAAGCCTTTTTCAGAAAGTCATCCACCCCTCTCATGCATATTTTGCTGCAGCTAGGAAGCTGTTTTAGTGTAGGCTGTGAACAGTGCGGGAATTCCCATCGTGTTGCCTTGTCATCGGATCAGAGATGTGCATGCAGCATGGCAAAAATGGCAACTTTGGCCTGGCATTCACTTCTTCCATTTTTCTCACAAACCGTTTGCAGACTGAAGCAAATCCACCCCATAATCTCGTCTCATGACTGAATAAACTGTTTTGCCTCTAGCAATCTTTGAATCTTTGAGCTTGTGAATATCCTTACAGAGAACCAGCTACATTACAACAACTGCATTTGAGGAAGAATATAATCTATATCATTTAAATTCATAATGCTATGTTGCTGAACTTCATAGTATTGTAAAACAAGCTTTACTGTGCTGCATGTTCAGCAGTTTCAATACAGTTGCTGATGTGAACTACAATTTTGCAATTTTTAGGTTTAATTGTACTGATATCATTGGTAGTTAGTTTGAACTGAGATTTGTCTGCTTTCCTGCAACAGCTATATAGATTTTGGCTTCATTATTTTCTCATTTTTATGTTTTAATTTTCCTTCAGCAAGAGGACGAACCAATTTAGAACTGCGAGAGAAATTTATATTACCAGAGGGAGCATCGCAGGGTATGGCACCTTTCAGGATTAGAGGTCGCAAATCTAAGCCTTCGTCCAGGGCTGCATCTCCAACCCGATCAAGTTCCAGTGCCAGCCATAGTAACCACAGTTGTACATCTGTGCCTTCGTCACCCGCCACTCCAGCCAGCGGAAATAAGGTAAGCATTTTTTTCTGTAGTTTTAAAGTAAACTCTTTTCATTGTAGTCCTACACCTAATGAAAATATATGAATTGAATCAGTTTTCTATATTTCCAAGTAAAATATATCAACAGTGTACTATTTTTGTAACCCTTCATTACAGATACAATGCCATGAAATCAATATTAACAAAAATTGTGTTCTCTGGGATTTAATAGTATAATATCTGTTAAATGCACAGAGTAAAACAGTACACAAGAAATATTAAAATGAAAACTCCTTTTAAGACGTAATGGTAAACTTATTGATACTAACAAACACGAGGAGGTCTGCAGATGCTGGAAATCCAAAACAACACATACACAAAATGCTGGAGGAACTCGGCAGTCCAGGCAGCATTGATGGAAGAGAGTAACCGACCGACGTTTTGGGCTGAGACCCTTTATCAGGACTGGAAAGAAAGGGGAGAAGTCAGTATAATGGGGAGGGAGGCAAAAGTACAAGGTGGCAGGTGACAGGTGAAACTGCAAAAGGAGGAGGGAGTGAAGTAAAGAGCTGGGCAGTTGGTTGGTGAAAAGATAAAAGGCTGGGAAATGGGGAAATCTGATAGGAAAGGACAGGTCCCCTCCTTTCTCCCTTTCTTTTCCAGTCCTGGTTAAAGAGTCTTGGCTCAAAACATCAACTGGTTACTCTTTTCCATAGATGCTGCCTGGCCTGCTGAGTTTGTGCGTGTTGCTTAAAGGTATTATGTTTGGTCTAGTTTACTGTTACTGTCAGCCATATAGTCACCCTCCATAACTGAATTAATAATAGTAGGGGTTCAGGATTATTACCTGCCTTTTAAGTTTTTGAAAAAAATCAATGTTCAACGAGGTACAAGTACAAAAAACTGTTTTCCAATAGTGAATATCACACGATGTGTATGGTATATTTTCTCCTTCACTTACCCAATGTTCATGTAAAATAAATTGATCTGTAATTTTCATTCTAACCTGTGAACAATCAGATGTTCATGGGATTTTCAAAAAAAACACTGTTGCTGAAGATGTGTTTCTCATTAGTCCAAATTTTCATCAGAGGAAACGTACTTCAAAGCAACTTTTGGTTCTGTCCTATTATAGTACAGACTATTTGGTGGAACAACAAAAAAGAACTTTCACTCTCTGTAAAACAATTGAAGTTGTTGTGTACTAATAATCTTCATACAGGGGCACAGGTTATATTTCTTTATCATTACTCAATTCCATGGCATTTTTTTTCTGTTGCATTCATTTTAATTAGTAATATGACTCTTAAATTGAACAAGATTGAGCGCTTGGAATGACCAGAGATTAATGTAGCCAAAGTAAATTAAAGATGTCTGAATCCAAGTTCTGTACTTCTGTCATCTCTTTTTTTAAACAGAGCATTCATTAATCAGGATCAGACTTTCTTAATAAATTCAATTGAGATATTAGACGTGCGCCTAATTAGAATTTGTTTAAAAAAAACTCTTACAAAGCCACATGTGTGATTTGATTTTGATTTAAAGGGAAGGCAAAAGGCTACAGTATTTTGGTAAATATTATTTTTGAACACAGGAACAGTCTGGTCTCTTTATTTGTAAAGAAAGGTGGTTTCTTGTTCAATGTTTTATAAAGTTCTTGAAATTTGTGAATTTTTTGCACAAGTTTCTTATATTTCAGTTTAATTGTTTATTATTTGGTGATTTTTAACATTTCATTGTTCAACATTAATTTTATGTTAACATTTGCTCATCCTTTTAACCCCTTTTCTTTTACCATCTTATGTCCATCTTGCTTCTAATCCTCTCCTACTCCATCCTACCTTCCTCCCCCACCTCACAGACGCCCCAGACCTTCACACGTTGTTATGACAAACCTTGGTTGACAAACAGTAAGGCTTCTACTCCCTCTAAGTGCCTAGACTCACATGTGTTCCAGATCCCCAGCATTGAGGTACAGTATAAAGCACACTAAGGTAGTAAGAAGACTCAATGAGATAACAGAGCAATGGTAATCAACAGTGAGCAGCATCTACTGCCTAGATAAACCACAAAATTGTACTCAGGGTTACTCTAGGGGTGTGCTAACCTCTGTTTAAATTAAAATTCGCTGTTTGGAAATTATTGGAAAATATTTAGCAATTGTGTCAAAATGTATAATAAATGATAATCTACAAAGACACTTGGAATTACATTGATGTTTTTAATTCACAGTACCAAGAATTACAGAAATGTGTGCATCAACTATATTTTAAGCTTAAGCTTTGGTAGGAAAAGTATACTTTCAAATAGAGGTTTTATTCTGAAACTAAAACCTCAATTTAGTTGAAAAAAAATTTACAAGTAGATAACATAGCTTTTGTTTGTTGCACATCTCATTTTTAAATGGGCATTATTAGTCCAGAAAGTTGGTTCCAAATGAAGCAAAAAAAAAGCTCCATACTGCCTCCAAAACTGGCGCTCCCTCCTCCTCTTGTTTCTGCTTTGGGTTGGTTAATTTAAATAATCAATTAACTCAAACTTGTGGTCGGCATTACATCTGTGCATTCTTAATCATCTTACACCTCTTATGGGGCTTTCATTATTCCTAAGTGACCAAGTCAACTTACTTTGGACGTTCTCCATCCATATTACATTTACACTGTGAATCATTAGTTATAGTTAGAGTGGAGAATCAACGTCACAATTTTGGTAATAAAGAAGCTGTAGGTTCCCAATATTTGCATAGTTGGCTTCCTGGTTAATTGTGAGGACTGTGGTCGGGTGCAAGTAGATGGACTCGGTAGAAGACCAAGCCGGCACAGACTAGATGGGCCAAAGACCCTGCTTATGTGCTGTAGTTCTCTATAACTAAATTAAGAAATATAACATTAAAATCTTTAAATAATCCTTCTATTGCAAGAGTTCCCAACCTTTTTTATTCCATGGACCAATACCATTAAGCAAAAGAGTCCATCAATCCCAGGTTAGGTTTCTTCGAGAATGGGTTTCAGTCTGTTTTTGACCACAATGCGGAAAAAAGGAAAGGCTTTCTCATAGCGTTCCTTGTCTAAACTGTTCCATACTGAGGAGATTTGCTTGGGAGGCGATTGAAATCACAGATGAGGGGAAGCTCATTAAGGGGGGGGAAACTGAAAAGAGCAGAGTTGGAGGTGACTGCCTGTCCTGGTGGAGTTACTGGAACTTAAGTGTTAGTGCCGTGAAATTGGATTTTTTTTAAACTATGACCAATTTTTAATAGGGAGCAGGTGCACTCATGTTACCATATGCCAGTGCTCTGTCATAGAATTTGCTTTCAGCTTGCTTGCTTGTCATATTCCAGACCTTGTGCCTGATATCCATCATCTGAATGTTTCACATACCAAATAAAATGCTTTCTCCTCATATTACCAGGATTTCTGTATTTCTAGATTCGTGTAGCAGCTTTATCATATGCTCAGGGCATTCCAAAGCTAGTAAATCATTTTGAAACGAGGATTTTGCTGTAATTTATAAAACATGATCCTGTGATAGGTAATTAGAGAGTAATCTGGTTTGGTGAAAGTAGTTGGAAGGAGACCAGAAAACTCTTGGCTCCTCTTTTGAATGGTCCCATAACACATTTGAGGAGATGGAGCCTGAGATTAATACCTCATCCAAAAAAGCACCACTTCCAATCACTTTTCCCTCTGTACCGTACAAGTGTCATTTTTAATTACAAGCTATAATCTTATATCTTAAATGCCAAGCTGACACTTGAATGTGCTTTAGTGTTAAGTGAATCCTCGGTTCCCGGACTAATATGATAGGACAATTAGCATTAAATATTGGCACCAATGAAGAGAATGAAATTTATGTTAGCTTCTGAAAATGTTAATGAGTGTTTATATTCTGTGTGATTGAATTATTTTCTCATTTGGTATGTGGGCTAGATCTTAGGTTCTTTATATTAATGTTATTTGACATATAAGCATCAAGGTGAAGCTCCAGTTGCTGAGGGTTTATTACATATGCTTGGCTAGATAGATTAACAAAATCCTAGTCAAGACAACAATAAACTCATCATGTCATATAATCCAGACAGTAAGATTCAGCCTCTAGAGCAGATTTGTAAAGAAGTGAAAGTTAATCACGCATGGAGCCTTAAATAACGAAAGGAAAATATCCTCAGTACCAGAATTTTCTACATCCCCCCCCAGCTACTCTGGTATTATTGAGAAGAAGACATTTGTAACTGACTGGAAAATTACGATAATCAACGGTGAACGATGTGGTAACCTGTTGACATTGCATTTATTGTTCTTCATTGGTCTGTCAATTGGCATTTTAAAACTTCTGTACTTCAAACTAGGTGACTTCCGTGCAAGGAAGTAAACTCAGACGACCAAGCTACCACTCCAGCAAGGTCTCACTCAGTGGGGACAATGGAAACGTGCCTACAGCCGCCAAGGCCAGCAAAACTGGTGAGTTCCCAAGGTGATGAAGAAATGGATGTCAGCAGAAACAGGCTTATTATCACCGACATGTGCTGTGAAATTTGTTTTGTGGCAGCAGTACGGTGCAATACATAAAATATACCATAAATTACAATAAGAAATATATATATAAAATAAGTCACGCTAAAAAAGAAAAGTCAATAGGGTTGGTTACAGTTAAGATGGCAGAGAGGTGGAATCTTCATCTTTGAACCATTAGTTTCATAATCTTGAGTGTAATGTGCTATGATTTTTGGTGATTTGCTATGAATTTGGTGGTATTTGTAGTTGCGATTTTATAAAATCCAAAGGTATTTAAGGTGATGTATCGTAAAGTTCAAAGTAGATTTTATTATAGAGTTACATACATGTCACCTCATACAACCCTGATTCTTTTTCCTGTGGGCAAACTGAGCAAATCTATAGAATAGTAACTGTAGACAGGATCAGTGAAAGAGCAAGAGTATAGAAGACAACAGACTGTGCAAATGCAAATATAAATAAACGGCAATAAGTAACGAGCATGAAATAACAAGATAAAGGGTCCTTAAAGTGAGATCACTGGAAACCAGTGTTCCCAGGTCCTGGACTGAGAAAGGGACAAACATGCCTCTCTGTTCCACTTGTGGTTTCCGGAGACAGGACCCATCACGTAGATTCTGTGTCAGTCAAACCTGGTGAAAGATTTGAGATCCCCTTACTTTCAATGTGAATCTTAAGCCTATGTATTGCTATGTTTCATTCAATGTTTCTCCATGATTTAAGTGTTGTTAATTTACTGTTCCTGAATTTATTTCAAAGATTCAAAGTACATTTATTATCGAAGTATGTATGCAGTATACAACCCTGAGATTCGTCTTCTCCACAGACGGCCACAAACAAGGAAGGACCATGGAATCTGTTCAAAGAAAAAAAGACATCAAATTCCTCCCCCCACACCAAGCGCAAAAAAAACAATTCATCCAAATAGCAACAGAAAGAAGAAAACGAGCAGAAATTCAGGATATAAAACACATAATTAGAAGGCACATTTCAGTTCAGCTCAGTGTTCATTATCTGCAGGCCACCCCGATTCAAAATTGCCCAAACTAGAAACCAAAAAGGAACAACCAGAAAACTAGAATTTTCCATTTTACTGCAATTTTAAAAGATTTTCTTTAAATTTCTGATAATCGCACACTTTCAAAATAAAATGGAAATGCATGCTCATATCCCACACAAATATATCGTTGGATTTTTTTCTTTTAATTAAAATATAATTTTCAAACATAGAAATTGTCAGAAATATAAATGGCACCTCTTGACAAATAATAACATTTCACTGTTATTTGCAGTTTTTATTTCTTTGAATCTTTAACATTGAAAGCATAACCAACCCTTAATTTATAATTTCCTTTTTCATTCCACAACTTTTATCCTACAAAGCTATGAGTTTTTATGTTGAGAATAATCATTATTCTTGCATATTGTAACTCCAAATGCTATAAATTTCAGCCAAACAGGCAGCTTCTGTGGAGAGAAACAGAAGGTAAAGTTTCAGATCAATGATCCTTCATTGGTAACTCTGATTTAACCGATGGCAGTCCCCCTAGGTAATTTAAAATTCATGACAAGATGATTCAACACAATTGTTCTTTTTGACAACTCTTCTGGGGTGTGTGATGACGTGAAGAGGATCGAGATCAAACATAGTGCACTTGTGGTTCCATTGCTCCCCGCCACTGAGCATATCGACAAGGAGGGCTGCCACAAGAAAGCAGCATCTGTCACCAGATACCTCCACGATACTCTCCAGGACACGCTGTCTTCTCGCTGCTGCCATTGGGAAGGAGGCACAGGAGCCTTAGGTCCCACACCACGACATTCAGAAACAGTTATTGCCCTTCAACCATCGGGGTCCTAAACTGGCATGGATAACTTCACTCATGCTCGGCTCTGAACTGATCCCACAACCTACAAGGTCACTGTTGTGGACTCTACAACTCGTGTTCTCAAAATTATTTATTTATTCATTGTTTGCACAGTCCATCTTCCTTTCACATTGGTTGTTTGTCAGTCTTTGTGTGTAATTTTTCACTGATTCTACTGTATTTCTGTGTTCCACTGTGAATGCCTGCAAGGAAATGAACCTATATGGTGACACATACTGCACGTACTTCGATAATAAATTTACTTTGAATTCTGTTACATCTGAGCCATGAATACTAAACAGATGACAACTCAAATTCATTCAACAAGTTAAAGCAGATGCTACAAACCCAAATGGTTTGTATCTTTTAATTATGCACATAACTAATTTGACATTTACATCTTTGAATTGAATAGAAAGTAAATTAGCAGGCTTTGTCCCAATCACAAGCTAGATTTTTCCTGCAGGAAATGTGTTTGTTTATTTGTGAGTCTAATAAGGGCAATCGCAGTTCATAACCCAACTCCAAAGTTGCAAGTTCACATTTTACAAATGGTTGGTAAAGTTTCGGAAAGGGGCACACAAAAGGATTTATATTGTCTCACTTTCTGCATCAAAATAAAATCCCACAGCGAAGATCACTTTTTGGGGAAAGATTATCAGTTCCGAAGGAGATTGAGGTAAGCGAGGCTGCCTCCACACCCTCTCCCAACCTTAAATGAATTTTACAAGAGCACCATTCAGAGCGTCCTGACAAGTTACATCTCCGTCTGGTGTGGGAGCAGCTGAGCATCAGACCAGAAGTCCCTACAAAAGACTGTGAGAACAGCTGAGAAGATCATAGGGGTCTCCTTACCATCCATCGGGGACATTTATCATGAGCGTTCCATACGCAGGGTCCTTAGTATTATCAAGAATCCCACCTGTTCATCTAGCAGGCTGTTTGTTTGACTTTCTACCATCAGGCAGGAGACTCTGAGGCGTAAATGGCCAGGATATGAAACAGTTCCCTCCCTCAGGCCATTAGGCTTCTGAACTCCCAGCCGCATCATATTCAAAGTATCACTGGTTAATTTGTTCTGTACCTGACAATATTTAATTGATGCACTTTATTTATGCATAATTTATCTATAGATTTTATCCTTACTTTCCTAAGTTATTGTGTGTTATGTATACTACTGTGCTTTACACCCTGGTCTGGAGAATCATCTCATTTGATGGTGTACATGTCTATAGTTAAATGACAATCAACTTGACTTGAATTGACTTCGTGGCATCTTGCTTAAAACTGTGTGTGGCTGTTCCCCAGAATAACACTTTTTTTAAACGTCCCTGTAGATTCCAAAAGGACACCAAGCAGGCCGACAAGTCGGGCAGGAAGTCGTGCCGGTAGCAGAGCAAACAGTCGGCGAGGCAGCGACGCTTCTGATTTTGATGTCCTGGAGACGCAATCAATGTGTTCAGATATTTCCGAATCCAGCACAGGAGGATCCCAAGCAAGTTCGCGAAGGGGTTCCACAAAACCTTCAAAGATCCCAACACCCTCAAAGAAAACCACGACCCCAAAAACCACAGGCACCAGAAGATAATACAAGTGAAGCTGTGGAATAGTCCACACAAACCAACACACACACACATACACACCACACACGCGCGTGCGACCAGATGTATAATATTCTACAAAAAGTACTGTTGTTAAGCATTGTAAAAGATTAATTGTCGTCTAATACTGCCTTATCATTGTACTTTCTCTGGTTTTTTTTTGTTTTTGTAAGTTAAAAGTTTTTTCATGTGAATATTTATGTAGATAAAACATCCATGTTTTGTTCCCATGGCCTCTGTGTCAGAGGGAAGTGAGAATGCTTTTAAAGAAAAAGGAAATTTAAATGTGTTCGTGTTCTATTAAAGATTTGAACTACTGCTTTTTAAAAAAAACTTGCATTTAGGAAATGACCCTTTAATGAGAAGTTGACTTGCTGTAAAGGCAAGACAAATGCTGCAGTGTTTGTTAAGAATCACGGATACCTCACGGAGTATTTAAGTGGGAAAAAAAATGGAGCGATGTACAGTTTTACTTATTTTTAAGATTGTTCATTTTTTGCCTGCTGAAAGTTACACAAATAATAATTATGACAACAAGTGCACATGCAAGTTGTAAAAGACTATTGCTATCTTGTAAGCAGTATAAAGGACACTTTAATAGCAGCTGAAGGTCATTGTGGGCCACACCAGCAATTGCTAGCAAGGCCCTTCTCACTTTTTTATGCTGCTTTTTGTTCATATGAACTGACCACTGGGGCTACATGAGCAGCAGTATTTATATTCTATTGATATCTAGTCTGACCATGTCGCTATGTGAATCCACAATTGAAATTGTACCAATGAGTCAAACGTTCATTTTTTGTATTCAAAAACAAATGTGCTTGCAGTAACTTAAAAAAAAAGATTAAGTACTGCTTTACTTGTCTCGGTGGTCTTTATTCATAATTCAGCGAGGTGGTGTCACGGGTAGATAGGGGCGTGAAGAAAAATTTCGGCACATTGGCCTTCATAAATCAAAGTATTGGGTATAGGAGATAGGATGTTACGTTGAAGTTGTATAAGACATTGGTGAGGCCTAATTTGGAGCAGATTTGGTCACCTACCTACAGGAAAGATGTAAACAAGGTTGAAAGAGTACAGAGAAAATTTACAAGGATGTTGCCAGGTCTGGAGGGCCTAAGTTATATGGAAAGATTGAATGGGTTAGAACTTTATTCCTTGGAACGTAGAAGGTTGAGGGGAAATTTGATAGAAGTATACAAAATTATAAGGGTATAGATAGGGTAAGTGCAAGCATGCTTTTTCCACTGAAGTTGGGTGGAACTACACCATGAGGTGATGGGTTAAGCTTGAAAGGTGAAAAGTTTAAAGGGAACTTGAGGGAGTGCAGAGGAGATTTACAAGGATGTTGCCTGAATTGGGGAGCATGCCTTATGAGAATAGGTTGAGTGAACTTGGCCTTTTCTCCTTGGAGCGACGGAGGATGAGAGGTGACCTGATAGAGGTGTACAAGATGATGAGAGGCTTTGATCGTGTGGATAGTCAGAGGCTTTTTCCCAGGGCTGAAATGGCTAGCACGAGAGGGCACAGTTTTAAGGTCCTTTGAAATAGGTACAGAGGAGATGCCAGGGTAAGTTATTTACGCAGTGTGTGGTGAGTGCGTGGAATGGGCTGCTGGTGATGGTGGTGGAGGCAGATACGATAGGGTCTTTTAAGAGACTTCTGGATAGGTACATGGAGTTTAGAAAAATAGAGGGCAATGGGTAACCCTAGGTAACTTCTAAAGTAAGTACATGTGTGGCACAGCATTATGGGCCGAAGGGCCTGTATTGTGCTGTAGGTTTTCTATGTTTCTATGTAACTTATTCAGTTGGACTGTGCAGACAGTGTGGGATGAGCTGCCAGCGCAAGTGGTGGATGCCGGGTCAATTTCAACAGTTAAGAGAAGCTTGGATAGGTACATGAATGGTAGGGGTATGGAGGACGATGGTCCCGGTGCAGGTCGCTGGTAGTAGGCAATGTAAATGATTCAGCATGGATTAGATGGACTGAAGGGTCTGTTTGTGCTGTATTTTTCTATGACTGACTCTATTCAAGAGATTGAAGATTCTCCCTGTGCTGTAACATAGTTTCTGTTTAGATTGGTGCATACGTTAGAATTAATAGTGCAGAAGGATTAGAATTGTGCGATTTCTGCAAGAGTGACTATCTGATCCCACATACTATTCTTAGATGTAAGTATGCCTACATCCCTCATGTTGATGTCCATATAGAAAATCTGATTTGGATTACTTATGTGTTTAGCAGGATTCTACAGCTGTTGGTATATAAAGTGCCATCTACAGGAATCTAATAAGAATAGGAAAAAAATACTGTCATTGGTATCAAAAAAAAAATGCTGGACTCACAGTGGTTTCCAACCTAGAATCCATGGACCCCTCAGTTAACGGTAAGGCTCCATGGCATAATAAGTTGTAGGGAATCCTTGTGAGGGGCGCCCTGTGTCAGGCAGTTTCTGTAGAGACAAGGGGATGGTCAAAATTTTTAGTCCATAAGGTACAGGAGCAGAATTAGGCCATTTGGCCCATTGAGTCTGCTCTGCCATTTCATCGTTTCATCATGGCTGATCCATTTTTCCTCTCAGCCCCAATCTCTTGCCTTCTCCCTGTAACTCTTTGTTCCTGACTAATCAAGAACCTATTAAACTCTGCCTTAACTATACCAAATAACTTGGCCTCCACAACTGCCTGTGACAATGAATTCCACAGATTCACCACCCTCCGGCTAAAGAAATTCCTCCTCATCTCTGTTCTAAAAGGATGTCCCTCTATTCCGAGGCTGTGTCCTCTGGTCTTGGACTCCCCCCACTAGAGGAAACATCCTCTCCGCATCCATTCCATCAAGGCCTTTCACCGTTCGATAGGTTTCAGTGAGGTCACCTTCCACATTGACCAGAAATATCAAGTATCTCTGCTCCACACAGGTGCTGCCCGACCTGCTGAGTTCCTATAGCGGCTTGTTTTCTGCTTCAGATCCCAGCATCTTCGATCTCTCGTGCCCTCACTATCATTGGCATTCAGAACTGGCAATCGAACACTACAACACAGTACAGGCCCTTGGACCACAATGTTGTGCCGACCCTTTAACCTACTTTAAGATCAATCTAACCCTTCCCTCACACATGGCCCTCCATTTTTCTTTCATTCATGTGCTTATCTAAGAGTCTCTTAAATGTCCCTGATGTATCTACCTCTAGCACCCCCTTGGCAGTGTATTTTGTGCACCTACCGCTCTCAGAATGGGTGGGGACGAAACTACCTCTGACATGGCCCTCCCCATACTTCTGTCCAGTCACCTTAAAATTATGCCCCTTCGTATTGGCCATTTCCACCCTAGGAAGAAAGGTGCTAGCTGTGCAACCTATCTGTGCCTCTCAACATTTTGTACACCTCTATCAAAGTCACCTCTCATCCTCTTTCACTCCAAAGAGAAAAGCCCTAGCTCACTCAGCCAATCCTCATCAGGCATGCTCTCTAATATAGGGCAGCATCCAGTTAAGTCTCCTCTGCACCCTGTCCAAAGCTTCCACATTCTTCCTATAGTGCGATAACCAGAGCTGAACCCAATACTCCCAAGTGCAGTCTAACCAGAGATTTATTAAGCTGTAGCATTACCTCGTGGCTCTTGAACTCAATCTGGACCAAAACATAATCTGCTGGAGGAACTTGATGGATCAAACACCATCTGTGGGAGGACGGGGAATGTCGATGTTTCAGGTTGAAACCCTGACTCGGGGTTGAGCGGCGGGGAAGATGGTATTAATAGGAGAGAAGAAATGTCAAGGCAGAGACCGGAAAAGTCACCAGCAATCATTATAGTTCTGGTTTTCATCCTTCAAATTTTAGTGCACTTTTGCTTGCAAGATATCTAAAGTACAGCCAGGAGTCAAGAGAATCTTTGTCATGATATTTGCCTCATTCAATGTAGCATGTGCCTTATATAAATGGTTAAAAAGAAGTTACATTAGACTGTAGCCAGTTGATTATATAGTCAATAGTAAAGTCTATTGTAGTGATGATACTTTATATATTTGCAATTAATTCAGACAACTAAGAAAACATTCAAGCACAGCACTCAAATATGGGCAGGATCTGGTTTAATGATCTGAAAGCTCTTGACTGCTCTCGTTTAATCCATCAATCCTCCATTCTCAGCTTCGGATTAAGCAACATGAAACAACATAGGATGGTGAGGAATCTTTAAAATATCATCTGTATATTTCCTCCCATTGGGAGACAACATGGTAATGAAGGTAAAGTACTTGACTTGATTATTGATAAGCACGAGGTGTTCTGTAGATGCTGAAAATCCAAAGCAACACACACAAAATGCAGGAGGAACTCAGTAGGTCAGGCAGCATCCATGGAAATGAGCAAACAGTGGAAGTTTTGGGCTGCGATCCTCCAGAACTAAAAAGGAAGGGGGCAGCCACCAGAATAAAAAGGTGGGGGTAGGGGAAGGAAGCTAGCTGGAAGGTGATAGGCAAAGCCAGGCGGGTGGGAAAGGTAACAGGCTGGAGAGGAAGGAATCTGATAAGAGAGGAGGGTGGGCCAGGGAAAAAGGGGACCCGGGAGGTGGGCGGGGGGGGGGGTGATAGGCATATGAAGTGAAGAGTTATGAGCCCAGAGGAGGGAACTTTTTTATACCAGAAGAAATTGATATTCATGTCATCAGATTAGATGCTACTCAAACAAAATATAAGATATTGCTCCTTCACTCTGAAGTTGCCCTCTTGGCACAAGAGGAAGCCATGAATCAACATGTCAGGATGAGATTAGGAATTGGAATTAAAATGTTTTGCCACTGTGGCTATTGAATTGTTTTGATGTACAGCACTGCACAGAAGTTAACAAACACACATATATCTAAGAATTTTGCACAATACCGTACTTGTCAATGTGGAGCAGAGAGCGAGTCTGTAAATCTGGCAGGAGTAAAGGATGTTGGGAATGGCGAGGGTAGAGCGCCATGGGAGGGGTGTGGGACAGGTGGCCGAGAAGGAGTACCAGGGATAGGGGATGCGCGGGTGCAGACGCACCCAGTCTTGAAACACCAGGCAAGGTCATTTGATTCCAAACAATCTGTTTATTGACCATTACAGTATGTCTCTCTGCTGTTTCCCACTCCCTCCCCTCTCCCCTTTTCTCAACCATGATTTCCCACTCTTAGTCCACAGTAAAGACCCATATCAGAATCAGGTTTACCATCACTCACATATGTCATGAAATTCGATTTTGTTTTGCAGCAGCAGTACAGTGTAATACATAAAATTACTACAGAATTGTGCAAAAGTGTGGTTGTGTGTGTGTATATATATATAGAGAGAGAGATCTAATACTATATATAAAATAGATTATATACTGTTTGCACAGGACTGTACAGTATTTTGATCTTTGCTTAATTTTCCAAAATGAAGTCTACAGCAGGAGTTTGCAACTGAGCAACTACTCAAAGTTAGCAGGTCAGACCTCCTGAACAACAACAACATCATGCACTTGTAAATCTCTACTAACAAGAAAAATAGCTCAAGATTCTTCACAAAAGAATATTCAGCCAAAACTGGAATATGAGGAAAGGAAAGGAGATATTAGGAGGGATGGATGGAAGCCAAAGGGAGAGGTGGAGAATTTTAGGGGGGCATAGAAGGTTGGAGGGTTGGGCCTCTGTATCGGGCTGAAGTGAGGCAGGTTAACTCTGAAGTTCGGAGTTGGAGGAATGGAAGGTCTTGGGTTGTAAAACAGATTACAGGAACAAAGAGGAGGAATGGATGTTACATTTTAAATTGAAAGCCTTCTGATCCTAGGAATGAATGTAGGTCATAGGTGTAGGTACAAGCTCGATTAAAGGAAGCAGAGTTTTGAATGAGCTGATAGGTGCCTAAGGCAGAGGTGATAAATAGTGGTGAGGACATTAATAGTAGGTTGGTCAAGCTGCAGAGAATAATGTTGCTGAGGTGTATTGTGTGATCTTCATTCAACGTGGAGCAGAAATGACAAAATTTACTTTCAGATGTATTTGAAGAGGGGGTGTGGAGAATGCTGAATCTGGCCAGCTTGATTTTTTCCCATGGGGGGACGCTCTAAACCACAGGCTGCACCCTCAGATTAATGGTGGATACAGTGTTTGATGCAACGTGATTATTGAGGTTAACGACCCAAACGAGGGATAGGCTGGCACATGCAAGTTTGATTGAGCCAGGAAAGATAGGAGATGGGCCATTCTGGAAAAACATTGTGTCATTTCTTAATGCATGCATTACTAAATGACAATAAAAGAGGAGTGTGTGTCCTCATAATCATAATCATAAATAGCTGAAGTAACACTCTCCTATTTTAGCATTGAATTGAACTGAATTGACTTTATTTCTTACATCTTTCACATACACGAGGAGTAAAAATCTTTACGTTATGTCTCCGTCTAAATGTGCAATCATAGTAATTTATAATAGTGCCCTGTCTTTGTAAATATCCTGAATCATGGGACGTTCACAACTACAATGTAACATAGAAATACACTCAGATCAGCATGAGTTTAATCAGTCTGATGGCCTGGTGGAAGAAGCTGTCCTGGAGCCTGTTGGTCCTGGCTTTTATGCTGCGGTACCGTTTCCCAGATGGTAGCAGCTGGAACAGTTTGTGGTTGGGATGACTCGGGTCCCCAGTGATCCTTCAGGCCCATTTTTCACACCTGCCTTTGTAAATGTCCTGAATCATGGGAAGTTCACAACTACAGATGCGCTGGGCTGTCCGCACCACTCTCTGCAGAGTCCTGCGATTGAGGGCAGTACAGTTCCCATACCAGGCAGTGATGCAGCCAGTCAGGATGCTCTCAATTGTGCCCCTGTAGAAAGTTCTATAGGATTTGGGGGCCCACACCAAACTTCCTCAACCGCCTGAGGTGAAAGAGGCGCTGTTGTGCCTTTTTCACCGCACAGCGGATATGTACAGACCACGTTTACGGGCTCCCGTTCCACTTCCTTTGCTGTTTTGGGTGTGTATTTTCAACCAGTTTTTTAACATTAACCCTTTCATGACGGTTGCATCAATGGCCATTAACAGGATTTTATTTTCACTGGTCTGCCCCTCATTTCCTTTGCTGAATGAGGTTATGTACGTCTGGTGATGCCTTGGCCTTTAAATCTGGGCCTGCTCAAGTAGGCCTCTGGTGTCTATCATTGACCAAACAAGAGACAGTAGACTTGTTAAGTATAAATCTAATGGTTCTTTTAGGTTTTGATCACATATTAATCCGTACAGTCTTCCAGATAACAAAGAAATGGGGTGCAAGATATTCATTTGCTATTCTTTTACTGCACTTAACACTGACTTAAAAATGGAAAGTCTCTCTTGATGCATACTTCTCTAATGATAAGTTCTAGTAATGCAGGAAGACTGGACGTTTTCACAGATAGCTTGTCTATACTTAGAATATTTTGCTGTTTTCTCCCCTACTGACAGATAATTTTGTGGAATTCGTGGACTAGGCTAAGGACTGTGCTTATTTTAAAGAAAGCATTAGCCCATGGAAACAAAATTGAAGGAGTTCACTATAACTAGGGAGGATTAGGATAGTGACCAAACCCTCTCTATTTATAGTAGTGCATCTGTATATGGAGGTGTGAGAAGAAATGTAATTTTAACACGCAGGTGTCAGCAGATCCATCCAGAAGTCTAGGTATGAGGCATGCCTAATTAGAGTCAGAATCAGGTTTAATATCACCGGCACATGTCGTGAAATTTATTGTCTTTGCAGCAGCAGTACAATGCAATACGTAATAATAGAGAAAAAACTGAATTATTAAATAGAAATGCAAAAATAAAAATAACAAAGTAGTGAGGTAGTGTTCATGGGTTCAATATCCATTCAGAAGTTGGATGGCAGAGGGGAAGAGGCTGTTCCTGAATCACTGAGTGTGTGCCTTCAGGCTTCTGTACCTCCTCCCTGATGGTAGCAATGAGAACAAGGCATGTCCTGGGTGATGGGGGTCCTTAATAATGGACGCCACCTTTTTGAGGCATCGCTCCTTGAAGTTGCCCTGGATACTACGGAGGCTGATGCTCATAATGTAACTGATTAAGTTTACAGCTTCCTGCCGCTTACTTCGACCCTGGGCAATAGCACCCCCACCGCCACACCAGACAGTGACACAGCCAGTTAGAATGCTCTCCACGGTACATCTGTAGAAATGTTCGAGTGTTCTTGTTGACATACCAGATCTCCTCACACTTCTAATGAAATATAGCCGCTGTCATGCTTAATGATAACTCCTGGAATTCATCTACTTCTCAGCAGTTACCTGCCTATCCAAAATAAATACAAAGAAGCACAAATACTCCCACACACCTCACTATCCCATCGTGCAGTAAAAAAGCCCAAATGGTAAAATTTTGTGAAGCTCCAACCTCAGCAGAACTATGGGAGCTTAAGTGAATTTACCTCCACTTTTATTGATTACTTTAATCAAGGGTCAAAGTGACTTCATCTTCAAGTAGTTGCATCATTCTTTCAGTTCAAAGTGCTTTAATCTATGCTTATAAGCCGGTCTGCATTCCTACATGTACAGAGGAGAAGTACTGGAAGATAAGCATTTCTGATGCTTGCCCAGCCAGGACTAGCTTGTCTGTCGAGGATTATGAATTGATCTAAAACTTGCTGGTAATATTCCCAACTCCCAAAGAAAGGCCGATCGCTCTTAATTCTGCCGGAAGATCTGGCAGTCTGGATCAGGTACCTCATCTTTTACTGCAAGGCATCATTCCCCACTGTCATACTTCATAACTTCAAAACATTAAACTAATTCGAGGAAGACACGGGGAATCCAATGTACAGGTGTAGCTTTGTCTTTACTGGAAGCGAACCACACACATATCACATGGTAACGTGATGACGTATTCTGTTAGCATATTTTTACATATAATTCATAATTAATTATTTAAATGAATAAGAATGCTTAATCAACCAATATATATATACACAGCATCACTCAAATATTATTGAAATATTAGAAACATAGAAGCATAGAAAACCTAGAGCACAATACAGGTCCATCAGCCCACAAAGCTGTGCCAAACATGTCCTTACCTTAGAAATTGCCTAGGGTTACCTATAGCCCTCTAGTTTTCTGAGCTCCATGTACCTGTCCAGGAGTCTCTTAAAAGACCCTATTGTATCCACCTCCACCACAGTCTCCGGCAGCCCATTCCACGCACTCACCACTCTCTGTGTAAAAAACTTACCCCTGACATCTCCTCTGTACCTACTCCCAAGCACCTTAAAACTGTCCTCTCATGCTAGCCATTTCAGCCCCGGGAAAAAGCCTCTGACTATCCACATGATCAAAGCCTCTCATCATCTTATACACCTCTATCGGGTCACCTCTCATCCTCCATTGCTCTAAGGAAAAAGGCAAGTTCACTCAACCTATTCTCATAAGGCATGCTCCCCAATCCAGGCAACATCCTTGTAAATCTCCTCTGCACACTGTCTGTGGTTTCCACATCCTTCCTGTAGTGAGGCGACCAGAATTGAGCACAGTACTCCAAGTGGGGTTTGACCAGGATCCCATATAGCTGCAACATTACTTCTCGGCTCCTAAACTCAGTCCCATGATTGATGAAGGCCAATGCACCATATACTGTCTTAACCTCAGAGTCAACCTGCGCAGCAGCTTTGAGTGTCCTATAGACTCGGACCCCAAGATCCCTCTGATCCTCCACACTGCCAACAGTCTTACCATTAATGCTATATTCTGCCATCATATTTGACCTATCAAAATGAACCACCTCTCACTTATCTGGCTTGGACTCCATCTGCCACTTCTCAGCCCAGTTTTGCATCCTATCAATGTCCTGCTGTAACCTCTGACAGCCCTCCACAATATCTGCAACACCCCCAATCTTTGTGTCATCAGCAAATTTTCTAACCCATCCCTCCACTTCCTCATCCAGGTCATTTATAAAAATCACGAAGAGTAGGGGTCCCAGAACATATCCCTGAGGCACACCACTGGTCACCGACCTCCAGCAGAATATGACCTGTCAACAACCACTCTTTGTCTTCTGTGGGCAAGCCAGTTCTGGATCCACAAAGCGATGTCTGCTTGGATCCCATGCCTCCTTACTTTCTCAATAAGCTTTGCATGGGGTACCTTGTCAAATGCCTTGCTGAATTCCATATACACTACACCTACAGCTCTGCCTTCATCAATGTGTTTAGTCACATCCTCAAAAAATTCAGTCAGGTTCATTAGGCGCTACCTGCCTTTGACAAAGCCATGCTGACTATTCCTAATCATATTATGCCTCTCCAAATGTTCATAAATCCGGCCTCTCAGGATCTTCTCAACTTACCAACCACTGAAGTAAGACTCACTGGTCTATAATTTCCTGGGCTATCTCTACTCCCTTTCTTGAATAATAGAACAACATCCACAACCCTCCAATCCTCCAGAACCTCTCCTGTCCCCTTGATGATGCAAAGATCATCACCAGAGGCTCAGTAATCTCCTCCCTCACCTCCCACAGTAGCCTGCGGTACATCTCTTCCGGTCCTGGTGACTTATCCAACTTGATGCTTTCCAAAAGCTCCAGCACATCCTCTTTCTTAATATCTACATGCTCAAGCTTTTCAGTCCGCTGTAAGTCATCCCTGGCAGTGCATATTAAATGCACAACACATGCCAAAGATCCTTTAATAACAAGGAGGTCGTCCTATTTCTTCCCAATGATATATCCCATGTTTTAAGGCAATAAAAGCCTTTTGTTACAGATGTTGTCACTAAAGGTTCAATTGAAAACATACTTTATCATGAAGACAGTTATTTGAGCATATGCTGGAAAGAATGAAAGGTATTTTTCAGCATTCTTCTATTATTCCAACCCCCAGTGTAATTTATTCCTGTCATACATGCGGCAAGCAGTTTGTTGCAGTTCAGAACCCCCATGTCAGAAGCCTATTTTGTGAGGATGTAAACCTTTGTTTAAAAGGTTATAGATACAATATACAAGGCATAGGTCTTACTGAATTAAATTCAATTGACTTTATTTCTTACATCCTACCCATAGGTGAGGAGTAAAAATCTTTACGTTACACCTCCATCTGAATGTGCAAAGTGCAGATTATAATAATTTGTAATAAATATAAATATTACTGAAAACTGCATAGTTTCCTGGTGGACAGTGGTGAAAGAGAATGAAAAGTAATCCTGTTACATCCATTGGGCTGGGACATAGAGTACTGGTTTGTCAGACACGTCACAAACTGCCCAACATAGGTCCTTTATCACTAGGAAAGCAGACATTTATCTCAAAACTGGAGAGGAAACGCAGGTTTGGGATGACTGCTGACATCAGGTTATCCAATGACGAGATGCTTGCTACAATTTTTTTTTGTAGAAAATG
This sequence comes from Mobula hypostoma, assembly GCF_963921235.1. Classification (NCBI taxonomy): domain Eukaryota; kingdom Metazoa; phylum Chordata; class Chondrichthyes; order Myliobatiformes; family Myliobatidae; genus Mobula; species Mobula hypostoma. The sequence continues at coordinate 25,692,535 of NC_086122.1, forward strand.
GAAATTGAGTGCAGTAGCCCACACAACAGTCCACCGATTCTCCAGGTTCGAGGGTGCGAGGGTTCAGCTCAGGGCTAACAACCCTGACTGGTAAAACAAAATTGCTATGGAAACAGCAATAGACAATAGGTGCAGGAGTAGGCCATTCAGCCCTTCGAGCCAGCACCACCATTCACGGTAATCATGGCTGATCATCCACAATCAATACCCTTTTCCTGCCTTCTCCCCATATCCCTTCACTCCACTATCTTTAAGAGCTCTATCTAACTCTTTTTTGAAAGGATCCGGAGAATTGGCCTCCACTGCCTTCTGAGGCAGAGCATTCCACAGAACCACAACCCTCTGTGTGAAAAAGTTTTTCCTCAACTCCGTTCTAAATGGCCTACCCCTTATTCTTAAACTGTGGCCTCTGGTGCTGGACCCCCCCAACATCGGGAACATGTTTCCTGCCTCTAGTGTGTCCAATCCCTTAATAATCTTATATGTTTCAATCAGATCCCCTCTCATGCTTCTAAATTCCAGTGTATACAACCCCAGTTGCTCCAATCTTTCAACATATGACAGTCCCGCCATCCCGGGAATTAACCTCGTGAACCTACGCTGCACTCCCTCAATAGCTAGAATGTCCTTCCTCAAATTTGGAAACCAAAACTGCACACAGTACTCCAGGTGTGGTCTCACCAGGGCCCTGTACAACTGCAGAAGGACCTCTTTGCTCCTACACTCAATTCCTCTTGTTATGAAGGCCAGCATGCCATTAGCTTTCTTCACAGCCTGCTGTACCTGCATGCTTGCTTTCAGTGACTGATGAACAAGGACACCTAGATCTCGTTGTGCTTCCCTTTTTCCTAACTTGACACCATTCAGATAGTAATCTGCCTTCCTGTTCTTACCACCAAAGTGGATAACCTCACATTTATCCACATTAAACTGAAGAGTGAAGAATGAAGAATCCTACATCTGAGTACGACGGTATTCCTGAGTCTCCACCTGGGACTTGCACGACTGACAGCAGTGAAAACTGAGAGAAGCTACTGACACAATGAAGGAAGACCTGATCACCATCAGAGATGGAGGACCGTCATTGCTGTCCTAAATGCCAGCGGCGTAGCGGTCAAAAGAAAGAGTCTATTTGAGCTTTGCTCTTGTAGTAGAATTGCAGTGAGGTTTATTGGGACAGCAAGGAAGTTGGTACAATGCAGACATACTCCACATTAATAATATGTGGAGACTTTGCTAACCCCAATGGTGGACTTGCACATGGAGCAGCAAAATCTGACTTCCATTTTAATGAGCAGGTGATGGACTTTGGGATTTTCTTTCAGAAGAGGGAAAACATGCTGGCCTGGCACTCATTCCAACCACAAATATGAACTCCTGACCCACTGCAGCTTTCATCTCCATGCTCTCAATGATTCCCTGATTTAGATGCTTGTGAAAATTGATTGTTACCTTCTGAAAGAAAACATGCGCAACGCCTTACCAGTCCTGGTTCGGTGATCCAAAGTAATCGAAACAGTGTCTCCCTCAGCATTTTATTGACCTTCTGCCAGCTCCAGATCTGACTGCCCAGCACCGCAGGATCAACAAGTCCTTTGTCCTCTCGTACGTAGACTTCCACTCCTTGCCATATGAAGCTGCTAGAAAGAGCCGCCCAAAATGTGAAGTTCAAAAATTAAAGTACATTTATTATCAAAGTATGTACACTCTATACAACCTTGAGTTTTGTCTCCTTACAGGCAGCCACAGAACAAAGAAACCCAGTAGTACCCATTAAAAAAGGAAGATTATCAAACACCCATTATGCATGGCAAAAGAAACAATAAAAGTAAGCAATTAACATTCAGAACTGAAGTTCATGAAAGTGAGATGACAGTAGGGTTGCCAACTTTCTCACTCCCAAATAAGGGACAAAAGTAGCAGTCAAATACGGGACACTTGTGTTTACCCCGAGAAAGACTACCATGACCATGAAGTCTTGCGCGGGCACCTGTGTGCGCATGCGTGACGTGCCGATTTTTTCCTACAAATCAGTTTTGGCTTAATCTTCCCGATTCTGCTTTTACTATGTGTTAGTGTTATTTTAGGTTTTATATGTTATTTGGTAGGATTTGGTAGGTTATTTTTTGGGTCTGGGAAGGCTCAAAAATTTTTCTCATATAAATTAATGGTAATTGCTTCTTCACTTTACGCCATTTCGGCTTACGAACGGTTTCATAGGATCGCTCTACCTTAGCGGGGGAAATATGGGACAAGGGCGGTCCCGTATGCGACAAACCAATTCAGCCCAATATACGGGATGTCCCAGCTAATACGGGACAGTTGGCAATGCTAGATCCCAGCCACAGCCAAAACAGGAGCTTGTTCATTGTAGGCCGCAGCCTCAGTTCAGCGCAGGGACAAGCAAACCTCACAGAGCAGTGTGCTGAACCCTGACCCGTCCCTTGCCTCTGGCCCCGACACCCTGACCTTTTGAAAAAGAGCGGATCATTCCTCGCTCCCGGACCTGGGCCCTGCTGCTTTGATCCGCTCTCAGGCCACGATTCAGCCCAAACCCAACCTTTCCAATTCGGCCCAGTGCCAAGTCAGTCAAACATTGGCTTGTTCCTCTGTCTCGCCTCAGTAAATATTAAATATTTAATGGCTCCACTGCTCCTTGAGAACTTGTGTTTCGGGCAACACTTGGTTTCTTTATAATTGCACTGCCAATATCAATGTTTTGTTTTAAATTGTTGGTTGTGTGAGGGCAGTATGGGCCAGAGTACATTAGTTGGTTTCTTATACAATACTGAGGGTCACCTGGGAGAAAGGTGCCCTTACAAAGAAGGTGCGATTGCTCCACTAATTTCTTAGAAGTTTGAGCAGGTTCGGCAGGTCCTTTAAACTTTGACAAATTTCTATAAATGCACAGTAGAGAGCATCCTGACTGGTTGCATCTCAGTCTGTTATGGAACCACCAATGCCCAATATGGAAAAACAAATAAAAAATAGTGGATTCAGCCCAGTCGCAGGTAAAGCCCTCCCCAACATCGAGCACATCTACAAGGAGCGCTGGCACAAGACAGCGTCATCCGTCATCAGGGACCCCCACCATCCAGGCCATGCTCTCTTCTCACTGCTGCCATCGGGAAGGAGGTACAGGAGCCTCAGGTCCCTCACCACCAGGTTCACCCTCAACCATCAGGCTCCTGAACCAGTGTGGATAGCTTCACTCACGTCGGCTTTGAACTGATTCCACAAACTATGTACTTACGTTCAAGGACTCTGCAACTCATGTTATCTGTATTATTTATTTATTATTACTATTTTTTTGTACCTGCACTGTTTGTCTTGTTATGCACATTGGTTGTTTGCTAGTCTTTGTGTGTAGTTTTTCATTGATTCTGTTGTATTTTTTGTTCTACTGTGAATATCTGCAGGAAAATCGAATCTCAGAATAGTATATAGTGACATATACGTAGTTTGATAATAAATTTAGGTACTCTGAATTTTGAATCCACCACACACAATGGAGAAGGAGACGCGTTTATTCTAAACTGCTCCTGCTTTCAAGGACAAAGTAAATCAGGTGAGATTTTAAGGCAGCCAAAGAATTCCAAGTGATAAATGGCCAAGACATCTGTATTCAGCTTCCCAAGCTGCACATTTTTTCTTGAGTTTAGCAATTATTTTACTGAATCTCTGTTCTATTTTACTTGACTTTGCCAAGTCAATCACCAATTTCAATTGTTGGAGGCCATGCTGAAATGTGGCAGAAATAAGCAATGTTTTGATTTCTATTAGTAGCAAATCAATATTTTCTTTCTCTTCGGCCCTCTTATACTTTTTTTTTGTAAAAGAGTCCCCTATATTTTCTACATTGTCCACTTAGCTTTAGACCATAAGATCTAAGAGCAGAATTAAGCCATTCGGCCCGTTGAGTTCGCTCTGCCATTCCATCATGACTGATTTATTATCCCTCTCAACCCCATTTTCCTGCCTTCTCCCTGTAACGTTTTACATCCTTACTAATCAAGAATCTAACAACCACCATTTAAAATATACCCAATAACTTGGTCTCCAAAGCCATCTGTGGCAATGAATTCCACAGACTCACCACTCCCTGGCTAAACAAATTCCTCCTCATCTCCCGTTCTAAAGAGACGTCCTATTCTGAGGCTGTATTCTTTGCTCCTAGACACCCCCACTACTAGAAACATCCCCTCAACGTCCACCTTAATCCTTAAACTCATCACATTCTTCATTTCTTGGATCACTGGAGTCTCTACCTTTTGTATTTCTATGTTTAGAAGAAAACTTGTGTATTTTATCTCTTATCATATGTACATATACCTGAAACATATTGAAGGCCTTTCGTCGCTCAGTAACTGATGTGCTGTTCATTTTACTTATTCCGACCCAACCCCTCAACATCTCCCCCAACGCCAGACCAGCTCTGTTTATGCCATGTTGATAGTGAATTGCTCAGCTGTTCAGTAATTTTACATTTGACTGTAACAGATCCTTTTCATCAATTGCTCGAAACCTGTCCATATAAAAGCAGTGTCTATTCAAATGCCTTCAGCCAGCTCAGCTCACAGTATTGCCCAGAATTAGGTCCTGTAATTCACGCCACATTAAATTGGAAACACTGATTAAGAAAGTTGTTATGATTTATAGGTTCGTACGACACACAGACGTTCCATCCAGCTTGTTGAGTCTGCTCTGACCACGACGCACCCATTCAAAGTTCAAAGAATTCAAAGATTCCAAGAACATTTATTATCAAAGTGTGTATGCAGTATACAACCCTGAGATTCATCTTCCTCACAGACAGCCACAAAACGAAAAAACACCATGGAACCCATCCACAGAAAAACATCAACCCCTCCCCCCCCACATACATACACACACACACGCACGCAAAAAAAACAAATCGCACAAACGGCAACCAAAAAAACGAACGAAAACACAGAAACAAAAGATTCCATATTCAGTTCAGCTCAGTGTTCATTAGGTTTCAATAGGTGCATTTAATGTCAGAGAAATGTATACATCCTGAAATTCTTTTTCTTTGCAAACATCCACGAAAACAGAGGAGTGCCCCAAAGAATGAATGACAGTTAAATGCTAGAACCCCAAAGCCCCCCCAGCTCCCCCTCCCATGCATAAGCAGCAGCAAAGCAATGGCCCCCCTCCCCCATCAGCACCCCCCACCGAGCACTCAAGCATGCAGCAAAGCATCAATAAAGACACAGACTTGCAGTACTCCAAAGACTACTCGTTCACCCGGTATTCGACATACCACAGGCTCTCTCTCTCTTAATAAGGGAAAAAGAGTTGTCCCCATTTCACAGCGAGAGGGGAGACATAACAAGCAAATCGCCGATTTATGGCGTTAGGAGTCTGTTGCGTCGCTTTTTCCGAGCTCTGTGCCCAGAGAACTCAAGTCTCAGGGCACACAGCCAGCAGCCAATGCTTCCAATCTTCCACATGCTCCCAAGACACATCGGTCAGCAGCACCAGCCTTGGATCCGCCTGCCTCCAGAGCCACGAAAATCCGGCCCCCTGAAGGCACGCTAATCTTCCAGGCCGCGTCCCTGGCCTGTCGAAAAGCAGCCGGTGCTGAGGCCCCGAGAGCGGGTCCCATTATCTGCCAGCTGCACCGATTCGAAGTCGCCCAAAATAGCAACAGAAAAAGGAGTGACCAGAAACCAGGAACACATCATACCGCGAACTACAGTGCAATCCACAAACCGCGCTGATTAAACCTTGCTCCGGCACCACCCTTCGACGGCACCAAGGGAAAGAGAGAGAGAATTTGAACGCAGGGAACAGCAAGCTGCATCACTGGCCTTCATCCGTAAGGCCGGTGGCCAGTGACGTTGTGGGGATGGAACTGGACTCCACGAGTCTGTGGTGGCCAGTGCGATCATGTTTGCTGTTGTGTGCTGGGGCAGCAGGCTGACGGTAGCAGACACCAACAGAATCAACAAACTCATCTGTAAGGCCAGTGATGTTGTGGGGATGGAACTGGACTCTCTCACGGTGGTGTCTGAAAAGAGGATGCTGTCCAAGTTTCATGCCATCTCAGACAATGTTTCCCATCCACTACATAATGTACTGGGTGGGCACAGGAGTACATTCAGCCAGAGACTCATTCCTCCGAGATGCAGCACAGAGCATCATAGGAAGTCATTCCTGCCTGTGGCCATCAAACCTTACAACTCCTCCCTTGGAGGGTTAGACACCCTGAGCCAATAGGCTGGTCCTGGACTTATTTCCTGGCATAATTTACATATTACTATTTAACTATTTATGGTTTTATTACTACTTAATTATTTATGGTGCAACTGTAACGAAAACCAATTTCCCCCGGGATCAATAAAGTATGACCATGACTATGGGAAGGAGAGAGAGAGAGACCGTCACACACAGGCACCTTCCTCCAGAAGCAGCGAGTGAGAGGCTGGTAGACGGTGCTGAATACTCACTCACCTTCCGCACTTGCCTCGATGTTTTTGATCTTCCTCGATGCTTTAATCAGCTAGATCGGCGAGAGGTAGAGTCAAACGTGGGCTGGCATCCATGGAGGCTGCTCACCTCAAAGACAGCAAACCACCAGATCACACATTTGGCCCAAAAACACACCATCAAACTGCAGATCATGGGCTTGAAGAGTACCAGAAACACATGTAACACACTGTAAGGTTTCACTGCTAATGTAATGGTTTCTCTGTAGCAGCAATGTTTGGGTCATGACTAGAGATAACGGGGCTTTGGAATGAGGGCTATCCACTGAGACGGATGTTGTTCTTTCGTGTGGGTCTGGGAGCAGGGATTTTGCGGTCTTTTCCCGGGGAGAGATGAGGAGAGAAGACGGAAATGGAGAGAGTTGGTAGACTGCTGGGCGGAGTGAACTTGGAGCGAGGGTCCGAAGGTTAGTGATGATTGGAGGAGGTCGATGGTGGATGAATGGCCTTATCAATGAGCTCCAACGTTGCGCATTGGACTGTTTCACGAGAATGGGCCCTGTTCTTTTTTTTGTTTCTTTACTAACCATATAGTCAAATTAAGAATTATAAAGCTCAATCGTTTAATCGCGTATTGTGTACTGTTTGTTATTTCTGTGGTACTAATTTGAAACAGGGGACACATCGCGCAGCATCCACCCAAACGAGATTTCTTAAGTTTGGCCGGGCCAAGGGCTGTCTTCCCCTAGATTAATCCGCTAGCCGAACCGAGAGATACGCACATTTGAAAAGAGAAGATGTAAAAGTGAAAGAAGCAGTTTCGTGGACCATCGGGAGGATGTTGCCTCTGGCAGCATTGTTTACTGGTGCCGTCTTCTTCCAGAATCCCAATGTCTATTCACACTAATCCGACACCAATCTCATTATATTCTCCCACATGTCCTGTATATGGAGTCTTAGAAACTCCTCATTCATGTAGTCAAGTCCATTTGTCCGCACTAGCCATTAACCTCCCTCCTTTCATGCTGATCCTTCTCTAAGCCAGTTAATTCTCCCCACGTTCCTGTGAGCTTCCCCCTTCCCACCCCCTGGATTCAGTGACTCATCAGCACACCGGAGGCAATTTACGGCGCCCAGTTAAACTACCAGCCCATACATTATTGACAAGAGGAAGCGAGGACCCAGGGAATACCCAGAGAGTTCACCGAGGAAACAAGCGGTGAGCACCAGAGGTCAGGATTGGACCCAGGCTGCTGGAGTTAGAAGGAAGCACCTTAGTGAGCCGTGCTACTGTGCTGTCCTCAGAAGTCACAGTGGTTAGACTCTCTCCTGGGGCGTTTCTGCCATTGTACTTTATCATGTCACAGCCTCTCTCTCTCTACATTTAACCACATCTACTTCAAACTCATTTTGGAATAAAGAAAAGTAAAGGCATCCATTAGTCTTGCGAGACCATGGACCTACACCTGGAAAGTCTTCACTCTCCAGGGTACAGGCCTGGGCAAGGTTGTATGGAAGACCAGCAGTTGCCCGTGCTGCAAGTCTCCCCTCTCCACGATACCAATGTTGTCCAAGGGAAGGGCATTAGGACCCATACAGCTTGGCACCAGTGTCGTCGCAGAGCGATGTGTGGTTAAGTGCCTTGCTCAAGGATACAACACGTTGCCTTGGTGGGGGCTCAAACTCACGACTTTCAGGTCGCTAGTCCAATGCCTTAACCACTTGGCCACGTGCCCACACATTCCCATAAGACCGTATGACATAGAAACAGAATTATGCCATTCAGCCCATCAAGTCTGCTCCATCCTTCCATCATGGCTGATTTACTATCCCTCTCAACCCCATTCTCCCCGTAACCTCTGGTGCCCTTGCTAATCAAGAACCCATCGAGTTTCACTTTAAATATACCCAATGATTCGCCCTCCTGAGCCATCTTTGGCAATGAATTTCACTTAGTCACCACCCTCTGGCTAAAGAAATTCTTCCTTACCTCTGTTCTAAAGGGGCGTCCTTGCCTAGAAGTAGGGAAACTCTGATCTCAAACTTCCGCTGCCTTGCAACTAGATCCACTCATAGGGGAGGCTTCAGGAGTAAACCTGAGGGAGAAATCTGGAGCTGCCCTAAGACAGTCCTACACTGAGTTCAAAGCTGACTGGCAACTCTTGTAATGCTGCCAGTACCAAACTGTATCGGTTTCTGCCGTTCCTTTGGGTTCATCAGATGCGTGAAGAGGGGGAGCTTGCTACACGGGCAACAGCTTGCTCTCCATATCGTACTGCCCAGGCTTGCGTATCTAGACAGCTGGGATACAATACAGCTCTGACCTCACCTCCCACGCAAAAAGCCATGCCGACTACCCCGAATCGTGCCTTCCCAAATGCAGATAAATCCTGTCTCTCAGAATTCTCTCCAGCACCACCGATGCTGGTCTCACCAGCCCATAGTTCCTGGACTTGACCTTGCAGCCCTCTTTAAGAAAGGCATAACGTTAGCGAGCTTGTAGGGCATCCAGTAACTCACCTGTGGCGAACATAGTCACAAGAAAATCTTTGCCAGAAGTGCTCTCCACAGACGCTGGTACAAGACAGAAAATGCTGGATTACTTACAGGGCAGGGCTGTGCTTGTGAGGAGTGAAACAGAGTTAGTTTTTTAGATTTTATTTCTGATTCCTGCAAGGCAGATTACTATTGGGTAAATACTAGAGAGACTACATTTTCTTCATTGATCAAAGTCAAAAGTTTGTAGCCATCTGAACTTTTAATTAGGCAGTATACACCAGGGAAGAGATCCATGTAGCAACAAGGCAATCCAATGTAAACAAGCTACTGACTTGGCAGCAACTACCGTGGTAATACATTGCGAGTGCACTGCAGTGATTCCAGTTGTAGGTTGGCTTGTGAGTTTGTCAATTGAAAGCGTCCGACTGAAGTAACTTATTCAACAGTTGCCTTGTTGAAAATCATAAAGCAAATGGGTAATTGTAATACTCAGTGGACATTTGAACTGCAGCAATACATCTTCCTTGTCCGTAATAGGAAAGCAGGGAGACGGCTGGGAGAGGATGGAATCAAAATCAGAATCAGGTTTAATAGCACTGGCGTATGTCGTGAAATTTGTTGTTATGTGGCAGCAGTACATTGCAATACATAATAAAAATAATAATTAAAAAATATATATAGTATATACATACACACACATTCAGATATACACACATAAGTGTGTGTGTGTATATACTATATATTTTTAAAAATTATTTGTATACTTATTTATTAAAATATTTGGGCATCTTCCCCCTTCCTTTCCAGTCCTGAAGAAGGGTCTCGGCCCAAAACGTCGACTGTTAACTCTGTTCCGTAGATGCTGCCTGGCCTGCTGAGTTCCTCCGGCATTTTGTGTGCGTTGCTTTAAATGTGGGGCAAAAAGAGAGGGGAAAAAAATGTAATCAGGTGGTGTTCATGGGTTCAATGTTCATTTAGAAATCTGATGGCCAAGGGGAAAGAAACTGTTCCTGAATCATTGAGTTCAATACAAGGGAAAACTGTTCAATATAAAACGTCCAATATAAGAGAAAACTATTTTAATAACTAACATAAAGTATTTGTAGAAACCTTCACTCTGTGATAAATGAAATCAGTAATAGTTTGCAATTATACACTGTACGTATTTGTTCTAAAGTTCCTAAGGCACATCAGAATCAGAATCAGGTTTATTATCACTGGCGTGTGTCGTGAGATTTGTTAGCTTTGGTTATGATCAAACAAAAATTGGCACAAAGCCACATACGGCCATGTTACACTGTGTATTAGGAAGTTGGTCAATTATTTTGGAGCTTTGTGCTAGAGATTCACAATGTGATCTTACCTTCCAAGAAACAGTAATGTTATCAGCCGCCACCAACAAAATGGAGGCTGTTGATCCTTTTCACGCCTTGTGGCACATCGGGTGGCATTTTTTGCCGTTTCCTTAGCATTTTGACTGTTTTTTATGAGGCCGAGTTGCTAGCTTGACGCTCAACCCAGCACGGATGGGAAGGGTGCAAAGACGGCCGGATTCGAACCAGGAATTCGAACTCCAAGTCTGGCGCCGATGCCACTACACCACAGGCCGGCAACAAAATGGAGGGCAGGTAATTTATTCCCAATTTTCTCTCTGAGGAATTATTTGTTAGAGCTTTGACTTTTTTTTCCTGAACAATTACTGTTATTTCACAGTGCCTTTAATTGCTTCCTTTCTTTTGATCCCTCTAGCTGATGCAAATGGCTGACTGGAAATCTGTATCTAAGCTGGCCACTGAGACGGGCAGGCAACTGCCTAGTAGCTTTTTTGATGACTGCCTCACCCATCCTGTCTGATTCGCAATCTCAGCTCCGATCTCTCCGGTGTCTGGGAGCTTATGTTGTCAATGCTCTGCCGGGTTTTGCATTTGCTGTGGTAAATTACAATGTGTAAGATATTTAGTTAATTATCCCCAACCCATGTCAGACTTGCTGGTCACTCTTTTTGTGACATTCATGTTACCCTTCTTGCCTTTAAATATTTTCTATTTCCCAGACATTCTCAAACTGTTAACAATTTTCCCAACAGAAGGACAGTCTCGTACATATGTGGAAGAGAAATATCCAGGAAGACAGAAGCAGACAAATATATATATATATAAAATCCCAATTTACGAAAGAATCTGGAGCAACAGCAACTGATGTTTACTGCTGTCCCAGTACCTTGTAATTTTGCACGGATGATTAATGTTTGCATCTGCAGGTTCTCTGAGCTGGAGCTGGTGAAGTTCAGTTTGAAATTTATAGAACTCGCTAAGCAAAATAAACAGGCAAATAGCAAACATCCAATATTTCAACACAGCTTAAAACACTTGAAAACTAACTATCTGAGTGAAAAATGAGCAGTAATAAAGGAAATAAATGAAAGAGTTAAGCCCGTTTTAAACGGCGGGCTGCATTGGAGGGTGAATTTGAGTCCTGTGTAACCTCAAGATTCTGTGAATATGCTGTGATTAGTCTATATATAGATGGTAAGGCTCAAGTCTGGAGTATGCGGATACTGTGGTGTTTGAATGGCCTGGGGATGTACCTATCATCCAACAGCCAAAGCAGTCAGATAGTAACAGACCCTGGGGAATCAGCTGAGTCACTTCAACAGCTTGAGACTCGATAAATACAGGCTCTGGAGACTCAGGAGCTGAATGTGGAAGTCTGCGACTGAAGTCTTATTTGCTGAAGAATTGAAAGCTCCTGGATCCATTTAAGCTTTGACTGGTAGCCATGACTATCAAAAGTGCAACACTAAGCTAGCACAGCTTCCATGCAAGTTTTTTCTCTCGTAAAAATTCTTTATTTTCATTGCGGCAGAAAATTGTTATCTTCAGAACAGTTCGTATTTACATGAAGAATTTCGAAGGATTTTCTGGCATTTTCAGTGCAGAGGTTTTCTAATAAATTAAAAGAACAGCAATTATTGGTTATGGCTGGAATGCAGAGATGGGAGAAGACCGTTTTCCTTCTGATGTGTTTACTGGGACTGCTTGTGGAGTTGGTGAGTGGGAGCTTGTTGAAGCACCATTCTCATTCAAGCTTTATCCATCGTAGACTGAACAGCAGGGAGAGGAGAGAGATGCAAAAAGAGATCTTGTCTATCCTGGGCCTACCTCGCCGCCCCAAGCCTCTGCTCTCCTTCAAACGCTCATTTTCTGCCCCAGTCTTCATGTTGGACCTGTACCGTACTTTAGCCAACGAGGAGCTGGACCGGTGGCAGGGGGCTTCGTTGCCTTTTCATACGTTCCAGAGCGCACACACACCCCTGGAAGAGACCTTCCTCAGTCAAGCAGATACTGTAATGAGCTTTGTTAATGTAGGTAAGTGTGTGTTTAAGAAAAATACACTTTTAGATTTGTAGCACTTCAGATTTAGCTTCTTGATGATTTAGTCTATAGTACAACTTGGCCAGGAAGCAGGGGTTCCCAACTCTTATTATTGCTGTTCCTTTCCATGCCTTGTGGCAGCACCTTCCCGTTTGTTTAGCATTTGTCTGTTTTTCATGAGGCCAAATTGCTAGCTCAACACTCAACCCAATGGAAAGTGTGCAAGGGGCCAGCCGGATTCGAACCTGGGACCATTTGCCTCGAAGTCCAAAGCTGATGCCACTACACCACCGCTAAGCCTTCTTCATGCCATGAACCAATAGCATTAAGCAAGGGGTCCGTGAACCCACGGTTGGGAACCCCTGCCACAAAGAAATTCTTAAATGGTGCGTAGCATTTCACAAACAGTGGAAGATCAAGTGGTGAAACTAATCTTGCGGAACATTATAACTTTACAGATCGCACAAAAATATTGCCTTAGAGAGATTGCCTTGAATTGACTCAATGTGGATTAGGGTAGTTGTTGTGGATAGATAGACTTTAATGTTCAGCTCTCACTGTTCATCCAAAGCTAAATTATCCAAAAACCCAGCTGTCCCGAGCTGAGGTGGATTCTCAGGTATGAATTTGCTAAATGATAAAATATTAATAAAGGTCAATATTAGCCCAGCATAACTTCCTTTAGAACAGTATTGTTTTCTGTATTTGCAGAGGTCAATTAACAGAGTAGTAAGCATTTTAATAAGTAATGGCCTAATTAGACCTTGTTACAAAATTAATAAATTAACAAAGATTAGTACGATATATAACACTGTGCTTTGTAGAATAACCCTCCGACGCTAGAAATAACAAGCTACAGGAATCTCATAGTTTGCTGAAGTACTAACAATTTGTCCTTTCCAACGTCTGTTAATGTACCAACATTGGAAACGTTAAATCAAGCTTCAACTGTTGAATTGTTACAGGAGATACGGTATTTCCATCTTTGAAGTTCCAAGTTCAAAGTAAATTTATTATCGAGGTATGTATGTGTCACCATATACTACCCTGAGATTTTGTTCCTGGACCCAATGCGGTTTAGGGCCAACTTCTAGAAAGCTCTGCTGGAATCACAGATTAACTAACTCCACTGGGAAGCTGCACGTTGAGCTGATTTGGAGAAAGTTCCAGGCGCTAAGGTAGCAATTTCCTAACCATGGAGGCAAGTGAATGGCAAATAGCCGATTTCTCCATTGTAGTTTCTTTATAGATCTAAGTGTCATAAATCTTTCAACCCCACTGGAAAAATGTACCCATCTGAGACCCTAGTTTTAGTAATGCCGGATAATTTTAAAATATCCTGAACGTTTTGAAGTTCCATATAAATGATTCTCCCACCTTACAGGAGAAGATTTACTTTTCTGAGTTTCCGCCTGCATAACAAGAATCTGAGTGTAATGTCAAGCCTACAACAGTCATAGGATCAGAATCTGAATCAAGTTTAATATTGTCAGCATATGTCCTGAAATTTGTTAACTTTGCAGCAGCAGTATAATGCAATACATAGTAACAGGAAAAAAACCTGTGAATTACAGTAAAATATATATACCTCCTTCCTGATGGTAGTAATGAAAATAAGGCTGAACCTGTGTGATGGGTATTCTTAATGACAGATGCCGTCATTTTCAGGCGTCATTTCTTAAAGACTTAATAATCTCGCATGGCAGAACATCTTTAAACACAAGCAATTCTAGAAATCCAGAACAGCACACACAAAATGCTGGAGGAACTCAGCAGGCCGGGCAGCATCTATGGGAAGGAATAAAGGGCCGACATTTCAGGCTGAGATCGGTCATCGGGACTGGTCTTCATGCTGCCTGAGTGGCTGAGTTCCTCCTGCACTTTTAAGTGAGGCAGAAATATCGGAGCATGGCTGCCTTCAGTCAGAATTGTCTCTGCAGTTTTGGTTTCTGATCATGCTTGTGGGGCAAGTTGCTGAAAGTGTGGAGAGGGTTTGAGTGTTGCTGGCAAGTCGTCTATTTATTGCAGTACTTGAAAAGGTAATTTTAGAGGGCTTTTATCATTTTGCTGGGGGTTTGAATTCAAATGTAATCTAGTGTTGTAACTGGGTTAACTGTCTGGACAGGCCCCTCTGCTGACTGCCCCTGTGGCTCCTCCCACAGATTCCTGTATAAATGTGTTTCACCTTGCCCCTCCCCCTCCGTCCGGGGGCAGACACTCACTGTGGAGATCGTATTGTACAGCGAATAAAAGCCTTTCGGTATTTTACCTAACCTCAGTCTTTTGGAGTTATTGAAGGTGCTTCATCTAGTAATTTTGTCTACAATAAATAGAGCAGATGTTTATGGGCTCCACTAGAAGAGACGGGTCTTCTGCCTACCTAGGTCACTACTTTTGAACCCATCTTTCCAATTCTTTTAGCTAATTGAATTTAAATTTCCCAGCTGACAGGCTGGGATTTGAACCCCTATTCTGGGATCTTTAATTCAGTCCTCTGCATTGTTAGTCCAGAAATCATACCCTGATTTTGACCACACTCTCCTTGGCTGATGGACCTGTTATCTGTTTCTTTAATTGTTCCTAATGAAGGATCGTAACATCTCGCAGGGGCTGAGAACTAAATATAAATTGGAGTGGGTGAATTCAATACAAAATCCGATTTAGGTGCAGAATTTAGGGAGGGGGGAACACAGATGGAATAAAGAGAAATGAAATTAATTGCATAACTCTCCAGCAATTAAAGACTTCAGCCCGAAATGTCAACTGTTTATTCTCCCTCCATAGATGCTGCCTGACTTGCTGAGTTCCTTCAGCATTTTGTGTTCTTTGTTCAAGATTTCCAGCATCTGCAGAATCTCATGTTTAAAATCCACACATGTAATCTCTAATTGTGATCAGCAGATAGGAATGAGTGTTATCACAATACTTGACATGACAAGATCGCATGGTGAGTTTAGCTTGTATCATGCAAAGGTGGCAATTTCAAAGCATTTTTTTCTTGGCTTCCAGATAAGCAATTTTTCTTTTGCTTTTAGAATCATGACCTAGTTGTACCTTAACCTCATTTGCAGAAATTTATTTTGTATCCCTTTATACCCATACCCAACAAAAATCTGTTGGCTATCAGTCAAAAGACCATGGGCGCTTTTGGAACTCTGAGACCCAAACAGAAAGTGTAGGGAACACTCAGCAGGTCAAGCAGCTTCTGCAGAGACTGAAACAAAGTTAGCTTTTCACTTTGTTGACCTATCTGAACCTATTGATATTGATTCTTGCAAATTTCAATGTTTCTCCATTCTTCTCCATTCAGCCACACACAATTCTTTTATGAGAGAAAGTTTCACATTTCCTGTAATATTTGTGTGCACTTCCTGATTTCACTCATTGTAAAGAAACTTATTAAAAACTTTCTCAAACTTCATGGAAGCACTATCCAGTGAGTCTACTATCTACCTACCAGTGACCTCTTCAAAACTTAACTCTGTTCAAATCCAAGCTGTTTCTTCGATTAATTGCCCAAGTGAGCAGTGTGTTACTGGAAATCCAAGCAACACACACAAAATGCTGGAGGAACTCAGCAGGCCAGGCAGCATCTATGAAAAAGAGTAAACGGTCGACGGTTCGGGCTGAGACCCTTCAGCTGGAGAAAAAAAGATGAGGAGTAGAGTTAAAAAGTGGGGGGAAGGGAGGGAGAAACACAAGGTGACAGGTGAAACCGGGAGGGGGAGGGGGGAGGGATGAGGTAAGGATCTGGGAAGTTGATTGCTAAAAGAGATACAGGGCTGGAGAAGCGGGGTGTCTGATAGGAGAGGACAGAAGGCCATGGAAGAAAGAAAAGGGGGAGGAGCACCAGAGGGAGGTGATGGGCAGGTGCAGAGATAAGGTGAGAGAGGAAAAAGGGTTTGGGGAATGGTGAGGGGCGGATGCAATGGGGGGGGGTGCAATTACAGGAAATTTGAGAAATCGATGTTCATGCCATCAGGTTGGAGGCTGCCCAGATGGAATATAAGATGTTGTTCCTCCAACCTGAGTGTGGCCTCATCACGACAGCGGAGGAGGCCATGGATGGACATACCAGCCTGGTCTTGTGTTGGATTCCATAACATCCCCAGATTTGTGAGAATTCACTCTCCTTTCCTGCTTAAATAGTAGAGTTTTAGTTTTTCCAAACCAAATGGGTGTTTGATAGCCCTCTTTTTTATCAACGAGTTCTTTTGGTTTTCTTTTTTCATGGCTGCCTGCTAGGAGATGAATCTCAAGGTCTGAATGATGTACACAGAGTTGGATAATAAATGTACTTCGAACTTTAATTCAAAATGGAAAATCTGCAACTTTCTGGTCTATTTTCTAACATTTACCTAAAATCCATTACCATTAACTTGTTTATTAGGTGCTCCGACTCTGATTAAGGGATGAGGGTTAAGGCAGCAAATGAGCTCAAGGAGGACAGACAAAATCAGTGAATGTTTCAGAACTTGTCTTGCTGATCGGAAAGACGTGGCAGTGCAAACTCAGCCTGAGACCAAGTAGCCCCCATTGGCTGTGGACAGCCTGCTTCAGAACGAAACACCGAATGAGCAGGGAATGGAATTAATGACGAAAGCATGGAGTTTGGCGGGGACTCATGATGGTAGCTTTGAGCTTTCTCGGTTCAGCTAGAGGAAACTGCAGCTCTAATAGGGATGAAAGTCAGGCAGGTGATCTACAGCACACTGCTTTGTGTTGTAAAAAGGACAGTGTTTCATAAGGGCAACATGAGGGCAAAACCTTAAGAGATTTCAGACATCACTGCAGGGTAATGGAGAGAGATCAGAAAGATTCTGCTTGTATTTGTCTAATGGAACCATAGAAGGGTGAATCTTAATAAGCATTTACTCTTTCAACAATATCCTCTTTAACTTTGGTTAACTCTGATTGGTCCATTCCTTCCTTACATTCTTTCTTCCATTCCTGGGTAGATGTTTATTGAGCTGTAAACACACAAACACCATCATCATGACCTTCACAAAATCTTGTAACTGTGCTTACTGCAGAACTAAACCAACATAACATACTCTCTCCCATTTTCAACATGTTCAACCAGCTCCAGATGGCACGTCACATCACTCACCTGTCTGACACTACAACCCAAAAGAATCAATCCACTCCGGGTGGAGACAAAAATCACTCCGAATGCACCCTCAAGGCATCCTTGAAAAGGCAAGATCTTCTCCAACCCATGGGAATCTCTGAGCCAAGACCACTCAAACAGGAAGGCGTGGAGCACCTGGAGTGCCTCTGGCAGAAGTAAATGGGGGCCATATCCAACTAGGGAATGCACAACAATCCAAGTATCAGCCCCTCCCCACCATGATCCTTCCCATCATGCACCACCTCTCCATCTGTGGTGAAGTCTGCAGCTCCTGCATAGGTCACCACACAACATACAGCTCTGCAGTGGAAGCAAGTCATCCTCAAACCCAAGGGACTGACCAAAGAAGAGGTGTTCCAGAGCCACAGCACAGAGCAAAACTGATTGGAGAAGTTCACTGAGAAAACTTCGAAAAATATTTCAGTGTCTATGTATGGTAGGCAAAAATATTTCAGTTTTTCTTTGTATTTCACATTTTCTGTCAAATCTTGAACTTAACCACCTGTCCTCTCTATTGTAGCACAACCATAACATAGTTCGCTACTCACTTTGAGTTCCAATCACCATATAAGACCAGAAGACATAGGAGCAAAATGAGAGCATTTGCTCCACCATTTGATCATGGCTGATTTATTTTCCCACTCAACCCCATTCTCCTGCCTTCTCCCTTTTATGTCAAGGCAGTATCCTTGGTGTGGACAGATTATTGCTTCAGGTTCTGATATAGTTGACTTGCTTCAACCACCTAAGTGAGACTCCACATATTTAGCTCCCATTCTTCTCTACTCAGTCACACAGATTGACTTCCCTTCCCATTGTGGCACCAGTACATCTCAGCTCCTTCTGGGATCTACCTGTGAGACTTTCCTATTTCTCATTGGTATGCTGCCTCCCAGCAATACCATCTGAAAGCTCTGGGGATGAAAATTTCACTTGAATTATTCTAGGAGAAAAGGTAGTGTGCCACCAAGAAAAGATCAGCTTGACCTGGAGCGGAGTAACGTTGTGCACACATCTGAGGGAGCAAGAAGCTATCGGATTATTTCTCCCGATTTTTAGCCAGACTTTTATTTTTCCTGATGTCATACTTCTGGTATTAAGTTCAATATAACACACATCAAAGTTGCTGGTGAACACAGCAGGCCAGGCAGCATCTCTAGGAAGAGGTACAGTCGACGTTTCAGGCCAAGACCCTTCGTCAGGACTAACTGAAGGAAGAGCTAGAAAGAGATTTGAAAGTGGGAGGGGGAGGGGGAGATCCAAAATGATTAAGAGATTTGAAAGTGTGAGGGGGCTGAAACGTTGACGTTGGTCCTGACGAAGGGTCTCGGCCTGAAACGTCAACCTACCTCTTCCTTCAGTTAGTCCTGACGAAGGGTCTCGGCCTGAAACGTTGACTGTACCCCTTCCTAGAGATGCTGCCTGGCCTGCTGCGTTCACCAGCAACTTTGATGTGTGTTGCTTGAATTTCCAGCATCTGCAGAATTCCTGTTGTTTAAGTTCCATATAGTTTGTCAGCAGTTGTACAGCACAACGTTACTCTTCCACCTGAATAGCCACTGCGCTTATTTGTTCTCAGATCAACCAGGCTTTGCTTGCCTTGTATCCCCTGAAATAGCCAACTCTCAAATTGTAATCTTTGTCCTCACCAAGACCTCCTGTACTTCATATACCACTTCAGTGCTTTATCATTGGAGATCAGGGCAGTGGTCGGTGTCAGCCTCCTCAGGAACACCCCCCCCCCGCCTCACTTTCTTACTCTGACTCCTGTTTTTTCCCAGTCCTGCTGAAGGGTCTCGGCCTGAAATGTCCACTGTACTCTTTTCCATTGATACTGCCTTGCCTGCTGAGTTCCTCCAGCATTTTGTGTGTGTGTGTGTGTGTGTGTGTGTGTTCCTCAGGATCATGATTGCCACTTCTCACAGCTTTGCTGCTCACTGCTGCATCATACAATGACTGACCACTGGCCCTGGGAATGTGAATCATGGGTCTAGACTTCCCAGCTGAAGAAACGTCATCACTGCATCCTCTCTACCTAACCCCATACAAATTTTGTATGCTTTCACATGATCGCCTTTCTTTCTTTGGTACTCCTGCAGGGGTGGGGGGGGGTGGATTGTCTCAGGAATCAATAGAGTGAACTTTCATTCCACCCCTCCTCTCACAGTTATATCCTTGCATGTGTAGGGAGAGCACACCTGTATAAAGCATTCCAGATATGGTCCCACTATGGCCCCATATATTCGGGGTAAGACATCACTACATTTGGGTAAAGGCCAACCAACTATACACCCATATCCTGATCGCTTGTTAATCTTGTATAGCAGTAGAGATCTGCCATGGCATTATCATGCAACACAAAATGTTTCTAGACAACTTTCCCTCTAATTTTATTTTACAGCTGCACTGATCAGCCATTTCTCTGAGCAGGAAATCGTTACGCAGCCTGAAAACTGCATGACACTTTAAATGTTTCAGATGTAAACAGAGACCACAACTCGAAACACAAGTAAACAATGTCAGGCGGTCAAAACAACTGGTAGGCAGAACATTGAAAGTAAAATGTTTTGATTAGATGGCGTCGGCGTTCAGCGGTCTGGTGGTTTATTAGCAATGAGCTACCTACCCCCATTCTGTGTTTATTTTTACAATTTGTAAGTGTTGTAACTTGAAATACTGACAATGGAAATATGTTGAAGCTCTAAATTATTTAAAAGTAAAGGTTGTGGTACATTTATTATTTAGAAAATTTATATTCATTAACACATAAATTACAGGCTATTTCACAATTGTATTAACATGAATTTCAAAATTATATTTGCATAATTTTGGCATTATATTAACATAATTTCATAATTCTATTTGCATTATATAAAAGAAAAGTCTGGCTGTGTGGCAACAAAGGCTGTGTGCGCGGGAGCATTTCAGTTACTGTGTGGCCACGTACCTGAGCAGTTTAGAGGGAACAGTTCTCCCAGAACATGTTTCTCACTACCTTTTTAACATGTTAATGTATTGTGATATCATAAAATTGCGGTAGTGAATTAACAGGAAAGGTGATCCCTGATCTCTGATGTAAATGATGTGGTGAAGGTTTAGTCTACAATTATACTATAGAGACTGATCTCAGATCAGCTTTCAATATTGATTCACAGCCAGCGGTGATTAATTTTCTTGTGTTGGCTGCAAATTCCACCTGTGAGGAAAGTGAGCTATAAACTATGATTGTACCAGTGTTGCTTATTGAAGCTTATTAGGCTATATTTCACTAGGAGTTTGAGGAGATTTGGAATGTCACCAAAGACACTCGCAAATTTCTACAGATGTACCGTGGAGAGCATTCTAACTGGCTGCATAACCGTCCGGTATTGGGAGGGGGGGTGCTGCTACTACATGGGATTAAAATAAGCTGCAGAGAGTTGTAAACTCAGTCAGCTCCATCATGGGCACTAGCCTCTGTAGTATCCAGCACATCTTCAAGGAGCAGTGCATCATCAAGGCGCGTCCATCATTAAGGACCCCCCATCATCCAGGACGTGTCCTGTTCTCATTGCTACCATCAGGAAGGAGGTACAGGAGCCTGAAGGCACACACTCAATGATTCAGGAACAGCTTCTTCCCCTCTGCCATCTGATTTCTGAATGGACATTGAAACCATGAACACCACCTCACTAATCTATTTAATCTTTTTTCATGACTTACTTAATATAACTTATGCCAGTGATATTAACCCTGATTCTGATTCATTGCAAAGGAAGGGTCAAATAAGTGGCCCCTCCATGCCTCTGAAACAAAAAAAAACACAACCGGTGTAGAATGCTTCAGAGTCCATAACTTAAGACTCAATAACAAGTGAGCATTTTGGGAAGTAAAGTGAATCATGTCAACGATAAGTGGAAGGTGCACAAGCAAAATGCTGGAGAAACACATTAAGTCAGGCAGCATCTATGGAGGGAGATGAAGAGTCATCATTTTGGGTTGAAATCCTCCATTGGGGCTGGTCATCCAGCATTTTGTGTGTGTTTCTCCAGACGTCCATTATCAGCGGACTCTCTTGTGACATGAACTATAAACCCTAGGTTTGGTGAGCTGCTTTGCTGAACGCCTGAGTTCACTCCACAGATTTTATAATCTTCGACTCAATTCTGTCCATTTTATCATCTTCTACACAATTTGCCATCCTACAGAAAATCCCACAATAGGTGGTGTTTTGAGTGAAAAAATCCTACAAAAGGTAGTGGATTCGGCCCAGTACATCACGGGTAAAGCCCTCCCAGCCGTTGAGCACATCTACGTAAAATGTTGTTGTAGAAAAGCAGCATCCATCATCAAGGATCCTCACCCCCCAGGCTATCATGTTCCTTTCTCACTGCTGCCATCAGGGAGAAGGTACAAGAGCCTCAGGACTCACACCACCAGGTTCAAGAACAGATGCTACCCCTCAACCATCAAGGCCTTGAACAAAAGAGGATAACTACACTGATTCTACCTCTGATGTTCCCACAATCAATGGTCTCACTTTAAGGGCTCTTTATCTTGCTATTTCATGCTCTCATTATTTATCGCTATTTATTTATATCTGAATTTGCACAGTTTGCTGTCTATTGATCCTGTTTCCAGTTAATGTTCTATAGATTTGCTAAGTATGCCCGCAGAAAGGAGAATCTCAGGGTTGTATGTGCGGACATGTATATACTCTGATAATAAATTTTACTTTGAACTTTGAACTTTGAACTCCCACTTTGACTTGCCTGTCTGTCACCTGCTACGCAGTTGTAATAGGTTTGAGAAACAGTATCTTCCACCTGGATGTATTACCAGACATCCCACCTCTTCCGGAAGTTCCGAGAGTCTCCCGCATATTAATAGTGGCTCCCTGATGTCCGCAAATTATATGCAATATCACGGAAATCAATTTTTTGAGAGCGAGTGATAGAAAGCAAGTGAGAGAGCGCACGAGCGAGAGAGAGTGCGAGGGAGAGAGAGAGGGTGCACCATGGCAGAGTGTTCCAAAAAAAAAAGAAAATATAAAACGTACGTCACCCCAGACTACCCTAAAGTGTGCCCCTGCCTAATAGGGGTCAAAAATAATGACAGTGTTGCTCACTGCACTGTTTGCAACAGTGACTTTTCTATTGCCCATGTTGGGTTAAGACTGTAAAAGACATGTTGAGGTGAGTTAACAGGTGTCATTCATTCATTAGCATATTTAAACTAGCTGGCTAGCTGCTAAGGAGCTACTCTATTGCAGACATCCCACCTCTCCCGGAAGTTCCGGGAGTCGTCCGCAAATTGATGGTGCTACCTCCCTGAAATGAGTTTTTGCAGGGTGGGATGTCTGTATTACAATCTTTCGGACGTAATTTTGAACCTTGTATTTTGTATTGGTATCAGGAATAGTAACTTCTGCTGTGGGTTGTCCACCTGTAATTTGGGTCAGTTTTACTCCCTCCATTAGTACAGTCTGGCTTTCTGGGCAGTTCCTATACTCTGCATCTTACAGTTTGTAAAGTCAGTTCTTTGTGCTTTTGTCGCTCACTGGCCTTATTCCCTCGTTTTCATTTTCCTTCCTCCACGGTTTCTTTCCAACCTCTCTCATTAATCTATTAGCTGAATTATTTCATCCATGGCTTATCCCCATAGCAACTCTGGTTGCTATGGGGGTACGCTGCAGATGAAATCATCCCTCATCCAGTCAGAGATATTCCCTTTGTCCTATCCATCCTTCCTAATCCTCGCTGCAGCTTAAATATTCTCCTTCCTCTCCCCTCCCCTTCTCTCTCCTCCTCCCCTTTCTCCCTTCCCTCCCTCACCCTCCCTCCCCCTCCTCTCTCCCCCTCACCCCTCTATCCCTCTCCCCCTTCCTCCTCCCCTTCCCTCTCCCTGCTCCCCGCCTTCCTCCCTCCCTCCCTTTCCTTTCCCAGTTCTGCTTTGACTTGAAACATCAGCTCTGCTCCCATTTGTACAGAATCTCTGCCCTCCTTCCTACAGAATCTCTGCTTCCCTTCCTACAGAAGCTGTGCTGAGTGGATCCAGTGGTTTCTGCTTTCAATCATGTGACCCAGCACTTGTTATATGAATAAATTCTGTTTGATGGAAATGCCTCAACAACAGAAAACCCTGATTACATCCCACCGATCGGGCGTTATTGGAGAAAGTGAATACCCCACCTTTTCCCCGGGATCGTAGTGCAGATGTTACCGTAATGTTCTACAACAGCAGCCATAAGATTTGGGTTCAATTCCCACCGCTGTGTGTGTTGGTTGTTAGTGTTAATGATCCATTTTACTATCTATTTCGATGTACATGTGACAAATAACGCCAATCTTTACTTTATTTTTTAAAGACCTCAAGTCCATGTGCGAGCTGAACCAGGAGCAGTAGTCCTGAAAATTATATTTAACTTTATGACTTGTGTCACACTACAGGAACACAAAATGGTTTAGCCACAGAAATGTCCTGTGGAGTCAGTATTGAAAATAACTAAAGGCCAGTTGCTGCCTTGTGTTCTGATTTGGCAGTGCTTATTCAGTTCCACCTCCCTGGGTTTGCCCAGGTCCAATTGCTTGACACACTCCTGAAGACATCGTGGTATCTTAGTATTCATCATGCCCCAGACAAAATGCGAGCAGAGCGCAGTAAATTAGAAATACCCAAACTATCGCCAGAGGCCTTACTTGATCTGTATCTACTCTTGGCCTGGCTTGCTCAGGGAGTGACCGTGAAGTGAAGATTCAAATTATCATCCACTTGTAAGGCAGGAAGTGTCCCGACCTAAGGTGATTTTTCTCTCTTAGCTGCGGAGTTTTCTTGGGAGGAATTGCTGTAGAAGGCGGTGTTGGAGGTCAGAGAAAGGGTTAATAGGTAAAACCTAGTAGGATCTGAAGGCGATGTAATGTGGGAACAGGAAGAGAAGTCATCACAGTGTTTTCTCTCTTTACGTCAGGAACTGGGCGCTGGCAGTCCAACCCAAGCTGGACGGAAGGTGTCAAAGCCAGATAACGTGATCAATCACATTGAAGGGTGTAGGCAGGTAAAGATAAGCAGGGAGGGATGGTGCACAAGGTCGCAGACACAAAGGATGACGTTTTACGACTAGAGTCAGGGCTGATTCAGAGCTACGGCGAGGCGGAACACCAAACTGAAGAGGTTCAAACGTTGGAGTGGCTGGACATGTGGAAGTATCACTATTAACGACATCAGAGATAAAAAAAAGGAGGATTGATGATAAAGTTGTATTAAAGAGTCAGCGCAAAAACAGGCCCTTCAGCCCATCTAGTCCATGCTGAAACATTTAGGTTTGCAACGATGTGTCTTTTACTGTGTGTAGTTAAACAGAAACAGGGCCCTTATATGCATTCAAAATGACTGACAGAAAGACTCAAGGTAAATTGGGGAATATATTTTTCACCCAGAGCTTAGTAAGAGTCAGGAATTTACTGCTGAAGAGGGTGGAAGAGATCGTCAAATTTTTAGAAAAGTGGCCAAATGTATATTTGAAGAGTTGGGCTATGAATTAAGCCCCCCCCCCTTTGACCTACAATACTTCTTTCCAGAGCGATTGCTCCCCAACATACCCCTGCAATAGGAAGTGACTGCACAAGTACAGCATGTACTTGCATAGAAGACTTCACTTCACCAAACTTCAGTCCGATGCTCAGTGAGTCATCCTGGGCTTTAGGAGGCACCGGTCTGCAACGTTCAGCCTGCAGCCCTGTGATGGAAGATCTATATCTGAGGGTTGTGCGAGAGGCAGCCCGCAAGCATCGCTACGCTTCCCGCGCTAACGTAGCACGCCCATAACTCGCTGACCCTAACCCGTACGTCTCTGGAATGTGGGAGCGTCCGGAGGAAACCCATTCCGTTACGGGAAGAGTGGATGGGCTCCTTACAGAGAGCGGTGGGAATTTGAACCCCAGTGGTTGGCACTAGGCTAACACGCGGCACCGAAATGCGTGTTTCTCACCGAGCTGGTAACCTTGCAGCGGCAGGCGATGCTGGTCGCAGTGTGAGTCTCTGGGAATCGAGGCTGGTGCGTTACGCAGACGCACAGGCTGAACCTTGCGCTCTGTTCCACATCGTCCGCGGTCCAGAAGGCGGTCTCTTCCACACTGCGGCTGCATTACGGGAAATGTACGATGGTGCTGGAACTCTATTTGTGTCAGAAGGTTCTCTCAGAAAAGGAACACTCACAACACGCTGGAAGAACTCAGCTGGTCGGGCAGCATCCATGGAAATGATCAATCGACGTTTCGGGCCGGAACCCTTCGTCAGGACTGTAGAGGGAAGGGTCAGAGGCCCTATGAAGAAGGTGGGAGGAGGGTGGGAAGGAGAAGGTTGGAAGGTTCCAGGTGAAAAACCAGTAAGGGGAAAGATAAAGGGGTGGGGGAGGGGAAGCGGGGAGGTGATAGGCAGGAAAGGTGAAGAAGGAATAAGGGAAAACACAATGGGTAGTAGAAGGAGGTGGAACCATGAGGGAGGTGTTAGGCAGTTAGGGGAGGGGGCAGAGTGAAATAGGGATAGGGGAAGGGAGGGGGAGGGAATTACTGGAAGTTGGAGAATTCTATGTTCATACCAAGGGGCTGGAGACTACCCAGACGGTATATGAGGTGTTGCTCCTCATGGCAGTAGAGGAGGCCATGTATGGACATATCTGAATGGGAATGGGAAGCAGAGTTGAAGTGGGTGGCTACCGGGAGATCCTGTCTGTTTTGGCGGACGGAGCGGAGGTGCTTGACGAAGCGGTCCCCCAATCTGCGTCGGGTTTCACCGATGTAGAGGAGGCCGCAACGGGAGCACCGGATGCAATAGATGACCCCAACAGACTCACAAGTGAAGTGTTGCCTCACCTGGAAGGACTGTTTGGGGCCCTGAATGGTGGCAAGGGAGGAGGTGTAGGGACACGTGTAGCACTTACGCTTACAGGGATAAGCGTTTTCTCTCAGAAAAGGGCCTCCTCACCGCCAACCGACCAAGGTCTCGGTGCTTGTTTAGAACTCCTGGTGATGAGGCATTCTGCCGCATAATTTTGACAGTCTGCCCAGGAAACCATCCTCTGGAGCTAGACAGGTGAAGTACTAGGAGGCAGGTCGGGACTTCTCTTCCACGTTCAGCTAGTTGCAGCTGGAGGGGGTGGGCGGGACAGGTTCGGACAAAGGAAGCTCATTACGGCGAGGGAAAAGCAGTTCTCAGTCAGCGTCGTCGTGCTGCCCTCCACCTGCCCCGTGGTTATTGTATCCATGCGTACGAATCTGCATACA
Organism: Mobula hypostoma; assembly: GCF_963921235.1. Lineage (NCBI taxonomy): Eukaryota > Metazoa > Chordata > Chondrichthyes > Myliobatiformes > Myliobatidae > Mobula > Mobula hypostoma. The sequence goes on from NC_086122.1 coordinate 25,719,251, forward strand.
GCTGCCCGGCTTCAGTCAGACCATTACTGTTTCATATGCAAAGCAGCTTGGAGTTATTGAGACGCCAAATCTCCACTTGGGTGGATGTGCAACACTGAGCAATAACAATTTTACAATCTGTTAAACGTTTTACTTCCAGGCGTGGTGTCAATACAAAAAATAAAACTGGGTGCCCATCCCCTACAAAAATTGTCTTCCTGTAAGGCACATACCATTCCATTTATTATACAGCTGAAAGAAGGGAGAACCTTCGCTGTTCGGTTTGTACCGCCCACAGTTCAAGGGGGTCGGTTCTAATGAACATGAAAATTGCCCCTGATCTTATTTGCACTAGTTGACCTACGTTTCAGTTTGTAATTAGGCCCCCATCTCAGAGACGTGTCACATAACTCGGTCTCTCTCGGGCGACACATCTCCAGAAGCCAATCAGGAGCCCGTTCCCTTCACTTCTCTGCCTGCCCATCTCTAGGGTTAGCCAGAAACTTGGGACAACCAACCAAAATAGAAATCTAACATTCCTTTCAGTATCTGATGGTTGTGAAATTTGATGACATCAAAATCGATGACTTACCAAACATTTCACCTTCAACCAACTCAAAGTTGACACAAAGGTAATCGCAATGATGGGTAGTTTTGGAGCTATGGTTTCAAACTTACCTGTTCCTTACAAAGAGAACTGTACTGAGACAAAAAATGGTCCAATTTGTTTGAGATGCTGAGTTTCAGCTGCACGGCTGATATAGAAGTCTTTTAGTATCGAGATCAAATTTAGTAGTGAAATTCAGAGAAGAATTTTGACAAGAGCTTTTGCTAAAGGCTCACTATGATTTTGCGATGATGCTAGTGAGTTCTAATCCTTGTCTTGATGATATGAAATGTTACATTACTCTATGTGGTTACCTGCCACCCACACCATGGCTCTGCAGTGATGTGATGGCTTTCCTGGGTAGTGGTGGACTTGAAAAACCTCTGCTAGTACTCCATCCTAGTGTGTTGAACTTAAGTTTTTAAACCAGTGATAGCATTTTCAGGAAGTGAAAACTTTAGTGCGCTTGGAATCAAATATCCTAGTAGGCCATCTAATTTCTGAATAAATATTGAAACTATGACCAGTGCTTTGCTATGTTTTTATTTCTATTTTTGCACTACCTATTTAATTTAACTATTTAATGTATACATGCTTCCTGAAATTCTCGTTTTGTTCCCTATTATCATGTATTGCTTTGTACTGCTGCTGCAAAGACAACGAATTTCACGACTTCTGCTGGTGAGATTAAACCTGATTCAGACGTGTTATAAATCGACAAGAAGTGGTACTTTGGCAGCCTGGCATAAATGTAATTGAGGTGCTGTTCAGAACAATGAATGACCAAGTCCTTTTGCTGAACATTTTTTTATAGACTGTGTTTTTTGGTTTCACTATAGACTCCCAGCAGATACAATTCAAGGTCTGATTACCTTGTGTGCCATGCCATTAATTACCTACATGTAGTGTGCTAAGTTTAGATTCAAAACCAGGAGAAAATATTGAGCAGATTCAAGGCTCCTCTCCAGAAAGAAGTGGAAGCTCTGGAGCTTGCTTCTCAATCAGAATGATGTGGTTAGTTTCGATAAGGGAGAATTCTCAATAACATCTTAAAATTAGCTGACGTCCTAAATTTATTTTCCTCCCTGAACAGCAACAAATGTCGTTTAAGTCACCTGACTTTTCTAGTTACAAAACCAGTTGCAAGATCTAAGCTAATTTATGCTCTCACTTGAGTTTTTACTCCTTGCCTGGAGAAATTTCGCTTTCTTCACTGAAAGCCTCCACCAGACTGCTATTGATGTTTTAATCAACAGTGAAGCAGCTGCAAACACAGTTTTGCTCTGGTTTGCCATTTCTGATCGCCAGTTAACTAATGGAATTTCCACCACTCAGGCCATACCGCCTTCTCATTGTTAAGGAGATACAGGAGATACAGGAGTCTGAAGACACACACTCAGCGATTCAGGAACAGCTTCTTCCCTTCTGCCATCCGATTCCGAAATGGACATTGAACATGAACACTACCTCGCTGCTTTTCTCATTTTCTGTTTTTTTGGTACTAACTTAACTATTTCATAGACTTACTGTAACTCAGTTTTTTTCTCTATTTATCACGTATTTCATTATACTGCTACTGTAAAGTTCACAAATTTCACAACAAATTTCAGATATTAAACCTGACTGACTCTTGCCACGTTAGTATCATTTTGTCAGGATTTGCTTATGTAACACACTCATTATTATAATCAAAACATCTAAAATATGCATTAGAAATTAATATTTAACTTTGTACTCATTGATAGAGAACATTAATAAGATTATACCTCATGCTTCATTTAAAAAAATACCTACCCTTGACGTGAATAACTAAAGCCTCCATGTCTAGTTGCCAAGAATTTGTTGTTATGGTGCAGAAATTTACAGCTCCCTCTCCCTCCCTGACGTCAACTGAACCTTTGCAACATTGATTGTTTATGCTGCTCTAAAGAGGTCCAGGGGACTGTTTACATAGCCAACTCTGAAAACTCAAATAAAAGTTTGAATAGCTGGTGCACTTCTGCAAGCTTGCTCCAGACTAGAGACATCCAGCATGGGCATTTTCCATCAAGAAGTTCCCAGAAGCCAGTAACAATCTCAAAAGTTGATTCTTTCCATAGTGGACCTCCTCCAGGATCTCAATGGAAAGTCCAGTCATTTTCTGGACCAGACTCCACCTCCCCATGGCCACCTTCTCTTCTCCAACTGTAAGGTACTCCTGGCCCATCTCTCCCCAAGCAGGCTTCTTGTGGTGTTGATAAATGGTCTCTGAGCCATCTGATACTTTATCCTGCACAAAAAAAAACCATTTGAATTCTCCCTCAATTTCCATGATCTTATTGCGGGATTTTGTCAGGAAATATTATTGTATAACAGGGCCTGGATATTTGTCTTACAGATTTTTAATCTGAGCAACATCACAGTAAGAATTTATCCAATGAAAATTAGGTAAGGAGATTCTCGAAGCCTCCTTAGAAAGTACAACATCATGACTATGTTCCATTCTGGTGCAAATGAAGGAGGCTTTATAAAGCTCTAGTTAGGCTGCACTTGTGTTTGGGCTTCATTTCAGAACGGATGTGTGGTCATTGGAGAAAGTCCAGAGGACGTTCATAACGATGGTTCCAGGAATGAAGCGGTTAACGTATGAGGAGCATTTGGCAGCTTTGGGCCTGTACTCACTGGAATTTAGAAGAATGCAGGAGGATCTCATTGAAACCTACCAAATGATGAAAGGACTAGATAGGGTGATGTGGAGAGGATGTTTCCTATGGTGGGGTATCCAAAACTAGAGGGCAAAGTCTCAAAAATTGAGGGGCTACCTTTTAGAACAGAGGTAAGAAGGATTTTTTTTAGCCAGAGAGTAGTGAATCTGTGGAATGCTCTGCCACAGACTGCGGTGGAGGCCAAGTCCGTGGGTATATTTAAGGTGGAAGTTGATCATTTCCTGATTGGTCAGGGCATCAAAGGATATGGCGAGAAGGTAGATGTATGGGGTTGAGTGGGATCCGGGATCAGCCATGATGGATTGGTGGAGCAGACTCCATGGGCTGAATGGCCCAATTCTGGTCCTATGGGTCTTATGGACATTTGGGAAGGCAGAAGCTTAGAATAAACAGCAGAAGGAGCAGAAGGTTGACCAGACTGTCCCATTCAGTGTCTCTTGCCCACATTTCCCTCATCACCACAGCAGGGCCCACAAAACCAGAGAGGAAACAAGTCCCAAGGGACTGCTCAAGCAAAAGAGACTAGGATACAAATCAAAATAAAAATCTGCGGACGATGTCCATCGTGAGCAGCACAGACAAAATGCTGGAGGAACTCAGTGGGTCAGACAGCATCCATGCAAACGAATAGGTAGTCGACGCTGGCGGCCGGCTGAGCTCCTCCAGCATTTTGTGTGTGTTGCTCAGACAGTCAACGTTTTGGACCAAGACCCTTCTTCAGGACTGAGGAGGAAAGGGTGAAGATGCCAGAATAAAAAGGTGGGGAGAGGGGAAGGCGGCTAGCTGGAAGGTGAAAGGTGAAGCCAGGTGGGTGGGAAAGGTCAAGGGCTGGAGGAGAAGGAATCTGATAGGAGAGGAGAGTGGACCATAGGAGGAAGGGAAGAAGGAGGGGACCCGGAGGTGGGGGGGGGGTGGGGGAGGTGATAGGCAGGTCCAACATATTTTTCTGTTATTTCCAAACCAGAAGACCAGTGCATGCACACTAAATCATGACATTGACCTTCAGCATCAAGAACATAATGAATCACAATATGTTCAATACTTAGAGTGTGCATCTTCTTTTCCCACAGATGTAATACCTTTAAGTCTCATTTTATAGATCAAAAGGGAAGCAGATGACTCTCCTCCAGCTCTTTCTTTGTGTGAAACAGACGCTGACATTTAAATGGAGTTGGTCCAGCTTTGATTTGTAACTTCAGTGTGAGAACATGGAATACACTAGAGTAAAGGAATAAATATATGTAGCAACTGCTAACATTGGTTGCTGGGGACTTTGCTTATTCCTGCCAGATCTGGGGCTGAAAACTGGGAACAAACAAGTGCAGAATCGTTTCTGGTTGACATGCCTGAAACTTTCAGTCTTTCTGATGCTAAATGATCTGCTTTACACGTCATTTCGCGAGAGGTAACATTTATTGCAATTGTTTTCGTTCGGTATTGTGGGCGTGTGTATGTGTTTGTGCTTGAGGGTCTGAAGCAAAGTGAGACCACAACAAAAAGGGTCATTCTGTTGGGATCCCAGCAACAGCCATTCATCCCTCCCCCAAAGGGAATATCAAGAAAAGTGCTTTTTTCAGTGGATATTTCATGTGTTACACAAGGTCCTCTTTGAAATGAGTCAAATGTTTCCTCCCACAGTCCAAAGACGTACCGGTTGGTAGGTAATTGGTCATTGTAAACTGTTCTGTGTTTAAGCTGAGGTTAAATCTGGCACTGCTGAGATGATTCCGCACTGTTTCTCAGTAAATAAATACATAGACTTTTATTTTGTAACATAAGAGGCAACTACTAATGTAGACTTATGCATTAATATATTTAAAAACTATGGAATAACAGATATAAATAAATAGCAATAAATAATGAGTGTGATGTAACAGAATTGCTGTAAAACTGGTTAAGGAGTAAGCAGTAGAGAGAATACGAATAAACAATTATTTTATGGAAATACGGGAAGTTTCCCTGAGGTTTCAATAATAAACCATGCCTCAATTTAATAATGACTTTAAAATTTGCAGATGGCTGGCAATGTAGTAGGTAGTTAGAGATGTATCACAAACTGGAGAAAGTCTGCAGGTGCTGGAAATCCAAAGCAACACATACAAATTGCTGGAGGAAATCAGCAGTCCTGACGAAGGGTCTCGGCCCAGAGCATCGACTGTTTGCTCTTTTCCATAGATGCTGCCTGGCCTGCTGAGTTCCTCCTGCATTGCCCCAGTTACAGATGTAGACAGGCTGGTGAATCTGGCGGACACAACAGAGAAGTGTGGGGTGACACATTTTATCGGGAAGAAGGAGCGGAGGTCACTTAAATTATACATTTTAAAGGGAGCACGAGAACATGAGGTACATGTGCACAAATTTCTGAACATGTCAGGGAAACTTTGGAAGGCCCGTTTAAAACAAAATGCTTTAATGGGATCCATGGCTTCAATGAGATGTAGATCACAAAGGTAATAAATCTCTGCTAAAGTTTTGCCAAGCACTGGGTTATTTCTCAGCCAGTTGAGTTTGGAAAATCTGCAGAAAAGATTTATTTGAATGATTTCAGGCATAAAGGTCTCCAGCAGTGTGGAAATACAGGAGTTTTTTTTCCCTTGACCGCAGGAAGTCCGGAAAGAGTTGACAAAAATGTGGGAAATATTGGAAGGAATATGATAAAGTAATAAAAACAAGATTTTTTCAGGAGCAATAAGGTAAATGAAGAGGCGGGGTGGAGATACGTCTCTACTAAAGGAGGTGTAAGACACTTCTTCCCTCCACTAGCCTGCAGGTCACCCTGGGGCAAAGTGTAGCACCTGCTTAACAACACATCCACCACCCCCCCCCCCAACGATCAGGGTCACGTAAAGCCATTGGGAGCAGGTGGTAGATGGTCGTATGAGCAGTTGGTGCATATCACAAGTCCTGGTTATGCGACCACTGATGCCCGGCGGAAAATCTCTGAAGAGTATTGATAATGGTTGGGGGTCACCCGTCTTGTGAAGACACTGCCCAGAAGAAGGCGATGGCAAACCACTTCCGTAGAATAACTTGCCAAGAACAATCATGGTCATGAGACCATGATCACCGACATCATACAACATATCACATAATGATTCAATAACGTAAATAAAGGAAAGAGATCAGATCTTCAGGTTAACAGCTCACCTAAATGCTGGTACCTCGAATACTGAACCGCAATATTACACTTGATGTCAGCAGATTTTTGTACTGAGCCTACACAATAGAAAATAAATCTGCACTTTATTGGTGCAGAAGTCAGACTGCTACCAACCGGGCCACAGTGAGGACTATTGAATAGGACATGTGTTTGTGTCTTTAGTAACTATTAAATATCTCACAGCCAAATTTCACCTCTCAGCCAGCCAGTGGTGTAGTGGCATCTGCACCGGACTTCGGGGCGAGTGGTTCAGGGTTCGAATCCGGCCGAGGCGGCTCCTCGCAGGCTTTCTGTCCGTGCTGGGTTGAGCGTTGAGTGAGCAACTCGGCCTCGTAAAGGACAGACAGAAGTGCTAAAGTAACAACAAGGTGGCCACCCAGCACGGAGAGGAATAACAAAAAAAAACAAGTTTTGCTTTTAAGGATTATGATCACAGACAGGCCTTACATAGTCATAGTCATAGTCATACTTTATTGATCCCGGGGGAAATTGGTTTTCGTTACAGTTGCACCATAAATAATAAATAGTAGTAGAACCATAAATAGTTAAATAGTAATATGTAAATTATGCCAGTAAATTATGAAATAAGTCCAGGACCAGCCTATCGGAACAGGGTGTCTGACCCTCCAAGGGAGGAGTTGTAAAGTTTGATGGCCACAGGCAGGAATGACTTCCTATGACGCTCTGTGCTGCATCTCGGTGGAATGAGTCTCTGGCTGAATGTACTCCTGTGCCCAACCAGTACATCATGCAGTGGATGGGAGACATTGACCAAGATGACATGCAACTTAGACAGCATCCTCTTTTCAGACACCACCGTGAGAGAGTCCAGTTCCATCCCCACAACATCACTGGCCTTACGAATGAGTTAGTTGATTCTGTTGGTGTCTGCTACCCTCAGCCTGCTGCCCCAGCACACAACAGCAAACATGATAGCACTGGCCACCACAGACTCGTAGAACATCCTCAGCATCGTCCGGCAGATGTTAAAGGACCTCAGTCTCCTCAGGAAATAGAGACAGCTCTGACCCTTCTTGTAGACAGCCTCAGTGTTCTTTCACCAGTCCAGTTTATTGTCAATTTGTATCCCCAGGTATTTGTAATCCTCCACCATGTCCACACTGACCCCCTGGATGGAAACAGGGGTCACCGGTACCTTAGCTCTCCTCAGGTCTACCACCAGCTCCTTAGTCTTTTTCACATTAAGCTGCAGATAATTCTGCTCACACCATGTGACAAAGTTTCCTACAGTAGCCCTGTAGTCAACCTCATCTCCCTTGCTGATGCATCCAACTATGGCAGAGTCATCCGAAAACTTCTGAAGATGACAAGACTCTGTGCAGTAGTTGAAGAAACCTTATTTTCATCTTTCCCATAGGTAGGTGACGGCACATGAACATTTAATTTCTCTCACTTTGAGAAGTTTATAAATACATCCCTAATAAAACAATGATTGCCAGGTCCAGAACTTCCACTGGTGTGGCAGCTTTCTCGGTCTTCAAACAACCAACATGATTATGTAGTTGATGACCTTGTCCAATTTTATGACAACAGAAAGCTACCTTATCATGAGTAATCAGTGAAGGGAGAAGAAATGGGCAATGATAAGATGCCGGGGCAGAAAATTTTCATAGTTCAAACAAATCATATTGCTTTGGTCTGCTATTACAGTTCACCATGCATTATTCAGCTCTACTGATGTCAACAATGGCAAACTTCAGTTGAAAGTGTCCTGCTTATCCTTCCGTTAATGATGACTTTCTCACTCTTCCAATGACGCAAGTGCACCAAGTTTTACTCTGAATGCAGAGACAAGCTTGGCGTTGTATAAACCTGATCAATTTACACTGTGGCTTATTGGTTTATATTACACATCTGCTGTGACCAGTTTCGTACGTGGCTTCCTCCCATTGACAAAAACATTTATGTTTAATGTTCCATTGATTTGGACTCTAACTCCAACCATGTGATCGCACCTGCTCTTGTAGCTCCTCATCAGTTAACCAGATAGTCTTAAGTCCATTTTCCTATTGTAGAGATCATGAGCTCTTTGAGCATAAACAGATCATGAGAAATACTAGTTCAGTGTTGAAGTAGAATTAATTGGAAAAAAATATCAGTGAATTACAGCAGTATTTCTCAGAAATTAAATCTGTTTGTCCCTGAACTTTCATGTGCTTCAGATATTTTCTTGGGATCAACTCCACTCCAAATAACGTTATTAGTGTATGCGATGCTAACTTCTGCCCTTCCTCCAACCTATAAGCTTCGCTGAGTGGTAACGGTTCTGCTAGGTGCAAGAAAATGAATTGCAGGGTTGTACAGCATATATGTGCTTTGATAATAAAATTTACTTTGGACTTCGAACACTGCTAGATGCACATTGCCCTACTTGGTACTTTAGTTGTGTTGTTAAAGGATGGCTGTTCTGTCAAAATATTAAATACTAACATTACATGTATGGAAAGCACAAAATCAGCTTCTCTTCTCCCTCTGTACTGAGTTCCCACTCATCAGGTTTTCACTTTTCATGATATTTATGACTCACTATGTTTTTGACTAATCTATGCTGAGATGAAAACCTTAATAACGTCATTAACTACGCTATATAGTTAGTCTGTGCAGCAAATCTTGGTGGATAACACAACTGACCAAGAAGTTTCCCATTTGTTCTTCACATGACATTAGAATGGACTCCGAGTCTAAAATGACCCGAAAACAACAAATGTTGGAATTTGTTGTATAAAGACAATCTACTGAGAACATACTTCAGCAATATGTCGCTAGTTAAGAAAAAAATTCTTGGCATTCATGTTGCTTCTGTAGACTGATTGTAACACATAATTTTTGTTCAAAAATGTAACTGACATCAGTAAAAGCATCATCAGAGAAGAGTTTCAGATAGTCCAATGATTATCAACATCCTTTAATCTTGTTTCTAAAAGAAGGATTCAGGGCCGATTGGGAGGTGTTAAAGACATGAAGATACAGAGCTGTTCTGATAATACTAATGGCTCTCATGAGCAATTCTTGGAGAAACTGAGCCCCTCTCAACTGGGACTGCTTATAAGTTAGCAGAACTGAAAAATATTTTTTTACTTAAGTATGCAAATTAATTTAGGGTGGAAATAATTCCAGACAAATGTAAATGTAAGTTAAAGTTCAGTTCTTCCCTCCAAACCTTTCCATACCTTTTCTCATTTTTCTGCACTCAATTCCCAACAAACAGCCGATTCCTTATTGGTTTCTAGCAGACAGCTGGTGTGGAGGACTTTTAAATAAAAGCTAGGCGTCACTTGTATGATTTTCAAAATAGAGATCCCCTTTTGGATTTAATTATATAGTACAGTTATTGACATTATTAAGGTTTCCACCTCTGACAGAATTTTAGTTGGGATCTAACTTCCTTCCATCTATCTTTTCCACTTCCCTGCAACTTTATACTTGGTAAACCTGTCAGTCACAGAAAGTTGTGTGTATTCCTTCATTTCTTCTTACTTACTCACTGCCCGCTACACCGCTGGCATTTAGGGCGGCAATGAAGGTCCTCCATCTCTTGTCTGCATAAAAGGATTCTTCATTGCTGTTTCTGTAACAATTTTGTTTTACCAGTCAGGCTTGTTAGCCCTGAGCTGAACCCCCGAACCTGGAGCACTGGTGGACCACTCTTAGTCTGGCCTCTACCCTTTGACCTGTTTGGCATGGGTGACCCTACCAAGAGCCAAAGCACAAGGTCCAACCAACATAGCTCTCTGGGTCATTGAGGTATACAAGCCTCCAAACCCTACCACAAGGTTGTGGTCCTCTTGGAGGTTCATTTCTTCTAGAGAGGCATATTTTGTTGCAAGTTGGAATATAACTCACAAGAAAATTAATATTACATTTATGCAGAATGCCCTGAAGAAGGAGTTCCTCATGTTTCTTTTATGAATTTCCAGGATGGTAGAAAAAGCAAGAAAGGTAGAATCAGAGCAAAATGATGGATGAGAAATTCACCTGCAGTTATTGATTATTTGCACAAACTTGAAATCAATAGGAACTATGTAAATGACTGTCAGTCTCTGTCAAATCTCTGTAGAATGAAGACAGAGAGGAATGTTTTTAACCAGAGGGTGGTGAATCTGTGGAATTCGTTGCCACAGGTGGCTGTGGAGGCCAAGTCATTGGGTAGACTTAAAGCCGAAGTTGATAGATTCTTGATTAGTCAGGGCATGAAGGGATATGGGGAGAAGTGAGGAGATTGGGACTGAGAGGGAAAAAGGATCAGCCATGATGAAATGGCAAAGCAGACTCGATGAGCCAAATGGCCTAATTCTGCTCCTATATCTTATGGTCTTGAGGTCTAATTTCCCCTTCACATATTACACTTCTGCCTCCAAGAAAGAAAATGTGTATTACTGTAATGTATCTAATGTTTCAGGAATATCTGAATAATGTTGTAAATATATTGTTTGATTGAGCATTCCTTGTTTGTTTACATAATTCATTCTTGGTCATACGTAAGAAGCACGTGAATTGCTTACGTCATTATGCCACCAAGACATATGTAAGCGCCCTACCAAAGAAAAGGGAAAAAAAATTATATAGACAGGTATTCCTGGCCCCTATGTTTTTCTTTTAAGTAGTTTCTGAAGTGACAAAACATAACAGTGGCAAAGAGGAAGTTTTAAAGTGAACCCAAAATAACTACCTACCTGTAGAAGGGCAGCATGTTTTTCTTTGGAAGGGGAGAGAGATGAAATTAACAAGCAACGAGTATGGCCATGGGTTCAGAGACAGTGTGTACCGGGTGATGACAATTATAAAAAAAAAGCAGATATGGCTGGCTACATCAGAAAGATAGACACATTCGATTGCACAACAGATAACTGGATGATGTATGTCGAACAAATTGAGCAGTATTTTGAAGTAAATGCAATAGCTGATTGACAAGTGCCAATGTTGCTAAGTGCAATGGGTGGAAAAGCTAACAGTTTGCTTAGAAGTTTAACTGCTACAAACAAACCAGCCCCAAATCGGCTTTGCTTTTAGAATATAATGCAGGAACATTTAGAACTGAAAACGTTGTTGGTTGCAGACGCATTAAGTTTCATAAGCAGAGTCAAAAAGAAGGGAAGTCCACTTATGTGGCTGAGTTGGATAAATTGTCTGAGCTTTGTCAGTTTAGTGATGGGTTTAATGATGCACTGAGAGATCGTTTAGTTTGTGAAACTTTGCAAGAAAGCATTCAAAAACAGCTTCCAACTGAAGCACAACTCACATTTAAAAGAGCAGTTGAAATTACTGTACCAATGGAAACAGCAGTCAAAGATGCAACTGAGTGGCAGTCAGGAATGAAAGTGAGCGTGAACAAAATTGCAACTTTTGAACAGAACCCGCCTGTGTAAATTGTGTTACCTTTGTGGCAGGGGTTCACATACACCAGACTTAAGGGTGAAAGTTAAAGAAAATGCAAGAAAGTAGGACACATACAAAGAGCATGTTGGGCAGACAAAAATAAATGGAATTCACAGGGAAGATAAAAAGATAAAAAGTCGAGTTGCATTTTCAAAAGAAACACTAACGTACATGCTGTTGATGAAAAATCTGATAATGATGAGAGTGATGGGACTGGCTCACCTTAAGGTTAAGAATGTGAAAGCTAACAATAGACAGGCAATATGGCTTACATCAGAAGTGAACAGCAAATTAATTAAAACGGAATTGGACACTGGCTCGGCTGTTTCAGTCATTCCACAAAGTGAGTTGGAACGGCATTTCAAAGATACTGAACTGAAACCTGCAGATATCCAACTAAGAACTTAAGCTGGAGAAAAGATAATAATAGGCATCCGTTCGTCTCGTGAGACCATGGATTTGTGCCTTGGAAGGTTTCCAGGGTGCAGGCCTGGGCAAGGTTGTATGGAAGACCGGCAGTTGCCAATGCTGCAAGTCTCCCCTCTCCACGCCACCGATGTTGTCCAAGGGAAGGGCACTAGGGCCGATACAGCTTGGCACCGGTGTCGTCGCAGAGTAATGTGTGGTTATGTGCCTTGCTCAAGGACACAACACGTTGTCTCAGCTGAGGCTCGAACTAGTGACCTTCAGATCACTAGACCGACGCCTTAACCACTTGGCCATGCACCAACACAGAGAGAAGATAACTACTGTGGGAATAACATTCATCACAGTGAAATACAACAACCAACAAGCCACATTGGGCCTGTATGTGGTAAAAATAGAAGGACCAGCATTGTGGGGTGGTGATTGGCTGTGACAACTACAACTTGATTGGAGATCCACCCACCACTTGCATGCCATACAATAAAGTCAAATGAAAGCAAATTAAGAAAGGTACTGGATGATGTCACAGCGGTGATTAAGGATGGCATTGGAAAACTAAAACATTTCGAGGGTAAAATAGTATTAAATAAAAATGCCACACCCAAGTTTTACAAAGCCGGTTCCGTAAACCATTCTGGAATTACAAAACATAATTACACACTCAAAATGCTGGAGGAACTCAGCAGGTCAGGCAGCATCTGTGGAGAGGAATAAAGAGCCAATGCTTCAGGCCAAGACCCTTCATCGGGACGGGAAAGGAAGGAGGAAGAGGGTAGAGGGAGGAAATGGAATACAAGCTAGAGGGTGATTGGTGAAACCAAGTGAGGGGGAAGGTAGGTGGTGGGGGAACGGGGTTGATGTGAGAAGCTGGGAGGTTGGAAAAGGGAGAAGGCTGAAGAAGGATGAATCTGATTGGAGAGAAGGGTGAACCATGGGAGAAAGGGAAGGAGGAGGAGCACTAGAGGGAAGTGATAGGCAGGTGAGGAGAAGAGAAGGGGTAAAAGAGGATAGTTAATCAGAGTGTTCTCATGTACATCCTGTCAGTATTAATGTAACCGTATGAAGAGAGGCCGTGGTGTGTGGCCAAGTGGTTAGGGCGTTGGCTGACGATCTGGAGGTCGTGGGTTCAAGTCTCGGCCAAGACAGTGTGTTGTGTCTTCGAGCAAGGCACTTAACCACACATTTCTCCACTCCACCCAGCTGAAAATGGGTACCGGCAAATGCTGGGGGTTAACCTCGTGATAGACTGGCATCCTATCCGGCGGGGGAGGGGAGTCTTGAACTCTCAGTCGCTTCACGCCACAGAAACTGGCATAAGCATGGCCTGATGAGCCTATAAGGCTCGGGACAGGCTTTAACTTTAATTTATGAAGAGAGGTCAGCTAATGGTTGGCCTGTGAAACTGGGAGGACGCGAGAGAGTTAAATGTGAAGCAATTTATAAAATTTACTCTTGCATCTTTCTGTACTCAAAACAGATCCAAAACTATACACAGCACAGAACATGAGGTAAGAGATTTGTTCTGGCACAAAGTACATCAACAAATCTCAAAGTTCACTGCACAACAGAAAATGTTTAAACCATTTGCTTAGATTATTTTGTTTTGAAGAATCGAGCGGGGGTCAGCATGGGAAGCTTCAGTACCTGAACAGCTGATAACTGCAACCCAGAGAATTAGGGGTGGGAAGACCAGAGAAAAGAGATTATTAAAAAATTATTAAGAAAAAAAACTATTCAGGAAAAAAAATCCCTTCCCCTCCCCTCTTCTATTCCCCAGTCTGGTTTCTTACCTCTTCTCACCTGCCTATCAAATTCTCCTGTGTCAGCTCCTCCTTCCCTTTCTCCTGTGGTCCACTCTCCTCTCCTATCAGATTCTTTCTTCTCCACTCTTTATCTTTCGCATCCACCTGGCTTCCCCCATCACTTTCTAGCTATCCTCCTTCCCCTCCCCCTCTCCATTTTATTCTGGAGTCTTTCCCCTTTATTTCCAGCCCTGATGAAGGGTCTCAGCCTGAGACATCAACTGTTAATTCATTTCCATAGATGCTGCCTGGCCTGCTGAGTTCCTCCAGCCTTTTGTGTGTGTTGCTCTGGATTTCCAGCATCCGCAGATTTTCTCGTGCTTATTATTCCAATGGAGGTAGTTCAGACAAGGTTCACAAGAAGGGATGGAGGAATTGTTCCCTGAGGAAAGGTTAAAGCAGGATTCTGGAGTTTGGACGAATGAAAGTTGATCTTATTAAAGCATTAAATTAAATTAAAAGCATCCGTTACTCTTGCGAGACCATGGATCTGCGCTTGGAAAGTCTTCACTCTCCAGGGCGCAGGCCTGGGCAAGGTTATATGGAAGACCAGCAGTTGCCCATGCTGCAAGTCTCCCCTCTCCACAACACCAAAGTTGTCCAAGGGAAGGGCATTAGGACCCATACAGCTTGGCACCAGTGTTGTCGCAGAGCAACGTGTGATTAAGTACCTTGCTCAAGGACACAACACATTCCCTCGGTTGGGGCTCGAACTCACGACCTTCAGGTCGCTAGTCCAATGCCTTAACCACTTGGATTTCTGCAAAGAGTGAGATGGGGTAAATGCTGAGGTTATGTCTCTGTCGTGGGAAGATCAGGACTAGCAAGCAGTGTCCATTCAACACTGTGGTGAGGAATAATCTTTTCTCTCAGATAGTTGCAAGTCTTTGGAACTCCTTGCTACAGGCAGCAGTGAGGGAAGACTGGACATATTTAGGCAGATTTCAATCTGTAGAGGGAATCAAAGGCTCTGAAGACACAGCAGGAAGTAGGGCTTGAATGGCTTATTATCTTTAAAGTGGTGGAGCAGCTTTGAGGGGCTGAATGACCTGCAGCTGGTCATATTTCTCATGGTCTTTGGGTCAACCACTCATCAGCCGCTGGAAGTCTAGTTCGCTAAATTTTAGGCACTTGCCCTGTCATCTGCTGCCTACTGTGAAACTACCCGGATGTCTACAGTTTTAACCAATGGAAAATAGCTTCTCTAAATCAACCTACTTCCTTGCAGAAAACAGTTATGTATGCCCTGTGTTTTTTCCTGCTTTTGATTATAATTGAAGTCCCAAGTACGAAAGAAATCTCGCACGAGGAAAGGAAGCCCTGCCAAGGGTTTTCAGGAGGGCCGCTCCACTGAGAGAGAAGTCCATTCCTGTGCGTGATCATCATACACTTCAGATTAGATGATCTCAGAAGATACTTAAAGTAAATAAGGATAAAAAGCAATGTAATTGTAAGTTTGTTCCTTTTCATGTGGTGAGCCCTTTCTCAGCAAGTCCCTGAAGATGGGAGGCTGTCACGCAGATGGCAAACGTTTCCATTCCGTCTGCCTGTGAATAGCCTTTCCACAGTCGTGGGTGAACCGTGCTGAAGGCTCCTGTAGTCCACGTAACCTTTTCAGTGCATACCTGCAAGAACCTTGCTCTCATTGTGCTTTAATAAGGCCATAAGATATAGGAGCAGAATCAGGCCGTTTGGCGCATCGAGTCTGCTCCACCATTTCACATCATGGCTGATCCACTTTCCCTCTCAGCCCCCAATCTCCTGCCTTCTCCCCATAACCCTTCACTCCCTGACCAATCAGGAATCTATCAACCTCAGTCTTCAGTATACCCAACCACTTGGCCTACCCCGTCGCTTGTGGCAACAAACTCCACAGATTCACCACTCCCTGGCGAAAGAAATTCCTCCCCATCCACTTTTGTAACAAACTGCTTTCAGTGGATTCTTCATGAAACATGAAGCGGTTTTAGATTTCAATATGATCATTTCCTTCCCGCCTCAGTGAAATATTTCTACTCTTCTACTTTTCTGGCTGTGATGCTGAAGACGCTGACCTCATCCAAGTTCCAGTTCGACCTGCGCTCGATGCTGGTGTACGCCAGCTCACTCAGTGCCTGGCCTGAAGGGATATATTCTCAGAACCACACCCTTCCGGCACCTGGGCTTTTGGTGTGTTCTGTACCACTGGTGTGGGTATTGAGTGCCGTAAAAACCTAGTGCAGAAATTGAGCAAAGTTTTTTTTTAACTTTTCTGGCGGGAAATGTGGGTAGGAATGAACCAGCCATTTGTCAGAAAACGTTCTACTGCGCCTTCCCGTTGACCAATGTAAAAGACAGGCAGCGTTCAGTGTGAAATGGTACTTGGACATGGCCCAGATATCATATCAGAAATGTTCGTGGAAACACCCCTGGGATTCAATGATGTATCAAAGGCCAAGAGGCATGTTTGTGGTTCTAAAAGTATTGCATCAAAGAAGAAATAAAAATAAATGGATTAGAGGAGGATGTTAACATTTCAGTGAAAGATAAATGTGTCCTTTTTAAAACTTTCAAGATGCAGTGTGTCCAGAGTATATACTCAATGGCCACTTTATTAGGTACACCTGTACAGCTGCTCATTAATACGAATATCTAATCAGCTAATCAAGTGGCTGCAACTGAATGCGTAAAAGCACGCAGACGTAACCAAGAGGTTCAGTTGATCACAAATGAATATTTAAATAATTGATGGGGATCTTATCTGAAGATTTTTACTGATGGCTCAGTGGACCCAGAGAGCAGTAGGGCAGGATTTGGGATGTATGTGTCTCAACTTGGAGTTAAGATTGGTCACCGGGTTTCAGATGGTCTTTCTGTCTTTGCAACAGAATTATTAGCAATCCTCTGGGCCTTATGGTGGATAGAAGACTCTCGACCACGTAGAGTTATCATCTGTTCGGATTCTGCTGCTGCGTTAGAGTCTATAAAAGGGAGTAAATCAAAAGCTCGTCCTGACATAGTTATTGAGATTCTCTTAGTGTTGTTTAGAGTAGGGAAGATGGGTTGTGCAGTTAGATTTTCATGGACACCTGGGCATGCTGGGGTGGAGGGAAATGAAATTGTGGATGGCATTGCAAAGTCTTCCTTCCTTCCAGGCAAGTAGAAATTAGAGTTCCCCTAGGCAGAGCAGAATTGAGAAGTAGGATTTAAAAAGGTATAGAGAAGAAATGGCAGGAGGATTGGAAAAATGAATTAAGGGGCAGGCATTATTTTTCTAGTCATCCTCTAGTTAAGAAGGTCTCAGACTGTTACCTTTTAAGTCGTAGAGATATGGTGAAATTAACAAGACTTAGTTTGGGCATTGTGGGCTAAACTATTATTTAAAGATAATAGGAAAGCATCCTACTGGATTATGTGACTGTGGTAGTCCAGAAACAGTCTGGAATGTTTTGCTGAGCTGTAATCGATACAAAATTGAAAGAAGCATATTGTTCAAGAGGCTATCTGGCTTAAATTTATTTTGGTTTTCTATTCAATCTTTGGCCATCAAAAGAATCAACATCTGATTGAAGAGTCTATCATTCAATTTATATGTGAGACTAGGTTGTATTCGAGAATTTGAATTCCTTGAAGTTCTATAATTAATTATACATCCTGTGGAGGGCTGTAATATGCCTAGATGCGTCTAAACAGGAAGAAGAAGAAGAAGAAGAAGAAGAAGAAGGAGAAGAAGGAGGAGAAGGAGGAGGAGGAGAAGGAGGAGGAGGAGGAGAAGGAGGAGGAGGAGAAGGAGGAGGAGGAGGAGAAGGAGGAGGAGGAGAAGGAGGAGAAGAAGAAGACGAAGAAGAAGAAGAAGAAGAAGAAGAAGAAGAAGAAGAAGAAGATGAAGATGTTGTTGTTGTTCAGACCAAACATCAGAATGGGGAAGAAATGTGATCTAAGTGACTTTGACTGTGGAATGATTTTTGGTGCCAGAGGGGGCAGCTCCAGGGGGTTCGGCTCAAGGCTAACAACCCTGACTGGTAGAGGAAAACTGTTATGGAAACAGCACTAAACATTTCTTCCACATCTGAGTGCGACGGTATTCCTGAGTCTCCACCTGGGACAGGAGTGAAAACCGAGAGGAAGCTACTGACATGTTGAAGGAAGCCCTGAACACCGCCAGAGACCGAGGACCTTCATTGCTGCCCTAAACCCCAGCGGGGTAATGGGGAAAGGAGTAATGGTAGTTAAGAAGCTTCAAGAGATGGAGAGAAAGAGTAGTAAAACAGCTGGCCTTTCACTGCTTGCGTGTTACTACAACATGATTTAGCGAGCACGGGAGTCCCAATCTTGATGAGCTCCCTTTTCCTGCTCCAGAGTGTCTTCCAACTCTGAGTGAAGTTGTGGTGGTTCCCCAGCACTTGCATTCCACCTGCCGAACCTACCCTGGACAGAGGACGTGAGGACCTGCTGCCAGAAAGGATGATAGAGGCAGGAACACCCGTCCTATTTGAGAGAGTACTTGACCTTTCAGTTGCAGGGTCATGATCCGCTGCAGCCCAAGTGTCAGATGTGGAATTAGGCTGAATTGCTCGTTTGCATCTGGCCCAGATTTGATGGTTTAAATGTTCCCCTTCCACATAGAATTTTCCCCATTAAATTTTCATGGCTCATTTGAGGGAATATGAAATTGATATATTTTGGAATTAATTTAATTTAACTAAATATTTTGTTTTATTTAAAAATGTTTTCAGCAAGTTTAATCATGTTTAATATTTTTAATCCTTCCCTTTCTTCCGAGGTCTACTCTTCCCGTGTATCAGATTCCTTCATCAGCTCTTTACCCCTTCCCATCGTTTCCCAGCTTTATTTCATCACCCCCTCCCTCACCTACCCACTTTCCCATTCAGCTGGTTATACTGATCACCTGAAAACTTGTACAAACCACCTCTCCTCCCCCCACCATCTTTTTATTTTGGCTTCTGCCCCCTTCCTTTCCAGCCCTGATGAAGGAGTTTGGCCTAAAAGCTTGACCGATTATTCCCCTTTGTAGATGTTTCCTGCCTTGCTGAGCTCCTATAGCATGGTGTGCATGTGTTGCTAAAAAGTTACAGCATTTGCAAAACCTCTCATGTCTATTTCTAATTGTTCCTTTTAAGTTATAGATTTTGATTTTTTTTTTAGTTTGTCAGCGGCATTTACAGCATTCAGTTTTTTTGACAGGTTTAACCACTGGCAAAACCAGGGTCTAGTTGAGCCAGAGGTCAAAGTTTTCCCAGCTGTTTCGAGGGCAGATCTCGTTCTCGTGTCCACATCACATGGCAGCAGTGGAGACGGCCTTGCCACTGGGGTCAGAGCCAGCTGCAAGTGCAAGTTGGCAACAGCAGATGCCCAAAGGCAGGCTCATCCTTACCACGTGTGCTTATCCCTGCTTGCTGCCGCAATTTATCTGTCCCATACCACAGCCATGAAACTACCATCAGGAAAGGGGTGAAGAAAGTTCAAGATGTTAATGTTGAAGAGAAAAGGAAGATAATTAAGGATTAGAGTAAAACTTTGATAATCCTTCTTCCATAGGTGATATGTGTGGGCATGTGGCCAAGTGGTTGAGGCATTGGACTAGCAATCTCAAGGTCGTGAGTTCAAGCCCCAGCCGAGGCAACATGCATTGTGTCCTTGAGCAAGGCACTTAATCACACATTGCTGGTGCCAAGCTGTATGGGTCCTAATGCCCTTCCCTTGGACAACATTGGTGCCGTGGAGAGGGGAGACTTGCAGCATGGGCAACTGCTGGTCTTTCATACAACCTTGCCCAGGGCTGCGCCCTGGAAAGTGAAGACTTTCCAGGCGCAGATCCATGGTCTCACAAGACTAATGGATGCCTTTAACTTAATGCCTACTAATACCCAGCCACACTTTCAATTCCACTTTTCTTATGTGTAACACATTGGCTAGTAACACTTTGCCATGAACCTGGTGATTAAAGGGAGCAGGAAATATTCAGGCACCCTGGACCCTAGCTCTCCAAAGTCTGGATCTCTGCAGATTATGGAGAAATGAGAGAGCCAGATGCTAAGCCATCTAACTTTTTTTTTGCCCTGGACCCCTACTGTTATGTTTTGTAACTTCAAAACATTAATAGTTGAGTCCAGGCTTGCGGATGTAAATTCAAGTTTACTTCAAGCAAGGCATGCACTTGTCACATGGTAACATGATGGTGTATGCAATTAGCATATTTTTACAGATAACCTATAATTAATTATTTAAATTAACAAAATGCTTAACCAAACTATACAGTGCCCATAAAAAATATTCACCCCCCCCCACCCACCTGGAAGTTTTCATGTTTTATTGTTTTGCAATATTGAAACACAGTGGATTTAATTTGACGTTTTTTGACAATTGATCAACAGAAAAAGACTCTTTCACTTCAAAGTGAAAATGGATCCCTACAAAGTGATCTAAGTTAATTACAAATATAAAACACAAAATAATTGATTGCATAAGTATTCACCCTCTTCAAGTCAGTATTTAGTAGATGCACCTTTGGCAGCAATTACAGCCTTGAGTCTGTGTGGATAGGTCTCTATCAGCTTTGCACATCTGGACATGACAATTTTTCCCCATTCTTCTTGACAAAACTGCTCAAACTCTGTCAGATTGCATGGGGGATCGTGAGTGAACAGCCCTTTTCAAGTCCTGCCACAAATTCTCAATTGGATTGAGGTCTGGACTCAGACTTGGCCACTCCAGGACATTATCTTTGTTGTTTTTAAGCCATTCCTGTGTAGCTTTGTTATGCTTGGGGTCATTGCCTTGCTGGAAAACAAATCTTCTCTCAAGTCACAGTTCTCTTGCAGGCTGCATCAGGTTTTCCTCCAGGATTTCCCTGTATTTAGCTGCAATTATTTTACCCTCTACCTTCACAAGCCTTCCAGGCCCTGCTGCAGTGAAGCATCCCCACAGCATGATGCAGCCACCACCATGCTTCACAATAGGGATGGTGTGTTTTTGATTATGCGCAGTGTTTGGCATACACCAAACATAGCATTTAGTCTGCTGGCCAAAAATTTCAATTTTGGTTTCATCAGACCATAGAAACTTCTTCCAGCTGACTTCAGAGTTTCCCACATGCTTCTGGCAAACTCTAGCTGAGATTTCATGAGAGTTTTTTTCAACAGTGGCTTTCTCTTTGCCATTCTCCCTGGAAGCTGTGACTGCTGAAGCACCTGGGCAACAGTTGTTCCATGCGCAGTCTCTCCCACCTCAGTCACTGAACCTCCAGAGCTGTCATGGGTTTCTAAGTAGCCTCCATCACTTGTCCCCTTCCCGCACGGTCACTCTGTTTTTGAGAACTGCCTGCTGTAGGAAGATTTAGAGCTGTGTCATATTCTTTCCATTTCTTGATGATTGACTTAACTGTATTCCAAGGGATACTCAGTGACTTGGAAATTTTCTTGTATCCATCTCCTGATTTGTGCTTTTCAATAACCTTTTTGCAGAGTTGCTTGGAGTGTTCTTTTGTCTTTCTGATATAGTTTTTGCCGGGATACTGACTCATCAACAGTTGGACCTTCCAGATACTGGTGTATTTTTACTCCAGTCAATTGAAGTACCTTGACTGCACACAGATCTCCATTTAACTAATTATGTGACTTTTAAAACAATGGCTGCACTAGTGAAGATTTAGTGGGTCATATTAAAGGCAAGTGAATACTTAGGCAATCAATTATTTTGTGTTTTAGATATCTAATTAATTTAGATCATTTTGTAGAGATCTGTTTTCACTCTGACATGAAGAAATCTTTTTCTGTTGATCATTGTCAAAAAAAAAGCCAAATTAAATCCACTGTGATTCAATGTTGTAAAACAATAAAATGTGGAAACTTCCATGGGTGGGGGGGGGAATACATTTTATAGGCACTGTATACAAGATTACACATATTATTGAAATATTAATTACACAGTAGGGTAATGTATTTGGTGGAAACATACATAATTCACAACCACTGACATTGAGTTGGGGTTCACTTTAAGAACTGGGGGTCGGTCGTAAATGTATTACGTGAATTCTGTTACCACACTTTTTTGTGTTCAGTGTTTGGAGTACAATGAATGAGTTGCTAGGTTTTTATTAAACATAAAATGTTTCACTTTGTTTTATTTGTGAAAACCTACAACACAACCCCCGCCATTAACCAAAGGGTCCTTGGTCAGCAGGTTGGGAACCCCTGCGGTTAGAGGGATGTTTGGCAGGACAAGGAGAGGGAAATAATGTGGAAGGAGACTAATGTGAAGAAAGTCAACGACATGGTCCATCCAAGCAGAACAACTCTCCTTGCAACATAAATTTGAATTCTGGATTGCAATGGGTCAAATGCTTTTCCTTAACCCTGTGATTTTACTCCTTGTGTCCTTGGAGAGCGAAAATGTATTTTTTCTAAGAATACTTTGATAATCAGGAAATACCTTCGGGCTCGGAATGTGATTTTTTTTCTTCTTCCGCTAAGCTGGGTGGTTGTGAATTCTGTCCAAAGAGCAGTAAATCTGCATTCCTGTCTTTGACAGTTTGAAGATGCCATTTATTCTCAACTTCTGAGCAGTTTGTAAAAATGTATTACTGTTTGGATAAAATCAATCAATGAAAAGCAATGTATAGATTCCTACAGAATCTGCCAAGCCACATCTACTGATTCAACATTTCACTGTGTGTGTGTGTGTGGCTGAGAAGCATTTCTGTCAATATCCATCTCCAATCGCACATTCGAAAGTGTTTCATGAATAAAACGGTGGCTTCCTGCTTTTAAACCACAGTTTAAAGTCATGTAAAAATAAAATTAAAATGTGAGGAACATACTGATCTCGACAACTAGAGTTAATACTCTTATTGTACTGTGACTTAAATAATGTGTCGAGGCAGTGTTTAAAATTTCATTGGATATGTTAAAGATATTCTACATCTGAAATTCATTACCATTTTTATAACATCAGAATCGGGTTTAATATCACTGCCATACAGTGTGAAATTTGTTAATTTTGCAGCAGCAGTACAATGCAATACATGATAATAGAGAAAGAACTGTGAGTTGCAGTAAGTAAATATATAGTTAAATTAAATATGTAGTGCAAAAAATAGAAATAAAAAAAGTAGTGAGGTAGTGTTCCTGGGTTCAGAGTCCTTCCAGAAAGTGGATGGCAGGGGGGAAGAAGCTGGTCCTGTGAATGTGTACCTCCCTCCTGATGTAGCAATGAGAAGAGGGCATGTCCTGGGTGGTGGGGGTTCTTAATGATGGACAGCACCTTTCCACTACTTAAAATTATTTTCATCTTCAGGATAGTACTAAATACTTCATACAAGAAAAATGCTCTAAACTGTAGCCGGTGAATACATAGACAGTTCTAGTGATATAAATTAACAATTGTACAACTAGCACATCATTACTAAAAATCTGAATGTTACATCCTAATTATTAACTGAAACAGGATCTATTTACTTAACCATGGCGGTTTAGTAAAATAGTTAGAGATCTAGGAAAAGCTTACACATCATTCAACACGCCATCGTTTTGCTTTTAGATTCAGTCTTTAAAGCAAGATATTTTAAGCATTATCAGCTATAATTTGTGATTTCTGAACGAGTTGAGCATAAATTATACTTAGAACATTGTAACTATCTGGACAGAAATGATAAGCTCCCCTTTGAGGTTATTCCCATTGTATAAGCGGATGACTTCAAAAGGCACATATAGCCTGTAATCTCTAAAGTTAAGGGCTTGAAGTCTCCAACTCGTTTGTTTTTGTATTATATTTCTGGGTTTTGCCTGGTCAAGATTATTCAGGGACACAGTTCCCAGGAATCATTTTGCTATCTCCCATGCATTTTGCATTGGAGTGCTCTAAATGTTACAGTACACACCTGACAGTCAGTCTCCGGGGTTTAGACGCTCCGATTCTCCGGAGTACGGCTAGCTGCCAAGGCCCCTTTAAAGATTCAGGCCCGCCCCCCCCCCAACTGGCGGCCATGTTTTGGCGCCAAGCTTTGGATGTTTAAAGAGCGCCTGAACTCAGGTTCGGGGCCTCTGCCGTCAGCTCGGCTTTAGTTCCGCCTGCAGTTGCGTTTAGGATTTCTCTATTGCTTGGATTCTCGTCTAGTCTCCTCAGGTTGTCATCCAGCATCTGGTCAAGAACCCCGTTCTCGTCTCAGTCTCGAAATCGTGTCCCGATTCTAGTCTCAGGTAT
Source organism: Mobula hypostoma (assembly GCF_963921235.1). Lineage (NCBI taxonomy): Eukaryota > Metazoa > Chordata > Chondrichthyes > Myliobatiformes > Myliobatidae > Mobula > Mobula hypostoma. The sequence goes on from NC_086122.1 coordinate 25,743,527, forward strand.
TCCAGCACTTGGGTCCTTACCATCCTCTCCTAGGCCTCTCGTCACACCAAATAGTCAATCTTCTCACCAATCGTATAAAAATATATATATTTTTTTAAGAATTGCAGGGGTATAGGGGCACAATTAGAAAAACTACTCCTACACTGAACCTTCTAATTTGAAATCAGATTTAGGATTCTTTTAAATCCTCACAGAGGATCACCGTTACAAAAATAAAACTGAAGCCAAACGGACCACCCAGCGTCAGCCTCAATGGGGAATATGACAAAGGCACACCCACTAATAACTCTACTAAATGCTCATCTGCGGGCTGGGGCCAAAATCGGGAGAGCTGTCCCATGGAGTAGTTAAGTGTGATATAATCGTACTCGCAGAATCTTACCTTTTCAGGCAATGGCCCTGATTCCTTCACCATTCCTGGGTTTGTCTTGTCCCACCAGCAATGAAGACCCAATGAAGGTCAAATGCTATACTGTCTAAAGGAAGCGGATTCTCCATACTAATATCAACCTCCTTAAAGACTAATGGCATTGGGCCAAAGGTGAATGATACTTCCTGTTGGTTGTCACTAACCTCAGCTGATGACTACATTCTTTGCCACACTAAATACCACTTGAAAAAGCGTACTAGACGCTGAGGTACATCCAAGAATGTGCTTAGACACATCATCATTGATGTAACCTGGAGTCGTCAGGTGTTTTGGGCCTTTCAACATCAGACACCCTCACCCTGGTGACCCATCCAGGGTTGATCAAGCCCGGCTTGTGTCCCAGCAGCATTGGTCCATGGGTCACACCTCTTGATCCATAGTCATCTGGCGGCTCCCTCAGCAGCCTCTGTAACAGTCCTGATGGCTCTTTTTTTTTGCAGCTGAGAAGAGAGTAGGTTCTGCACAGAGAACAGCCAGCAAAACTTCTCCCCTCTGCTCCTATATCGTGCCCTCCGCCCCTGTCTCGGGCACTGCTCCTGGTATTTGGCTTTCTTGCGCTCAAACGCCTCCTCAATCCGGCCTTCCCAAGGAACTGTCAGCTCTACCGTGACCACCTGCTTCGAGGATTCTGACCGAATGACCGTGTCAGGCCTCGGGGATGATGATGCGATGAAGTCAGGGAACTTTATTTGCCTGCTGAGATCGACTTTCAGTCGCCAGTCAGATGCTGAGGTGAGCAAGCCTGCAGATCTGGGCCGAGGCTGTGGGAATAACAAACTACCGAATGTACCTGGAGTTGGAAAAACTAACATCAATCACCAACATCAGTAGATTAACAGCTATTGACCTAGTTGGCTCTGAGGGACTCAACTATTACACAAAGAAATCAAAACCCCCTCCTCCAAAACTGGAAAGCTCTCACAGCAACCCAAGCCCCATCCACTAAACAGCCAAAGCTTCGATTTGCAAAAACAGCACACGCAAAATGCTGGAGGAGCTCAGCAGGTGAGGCAGCATGCATCGAAATGAATGAACAGTCAACGTTTCAATGTCTTCCCCCTTCCTTTACATTCCTGAAGAAGGGTCTCGGCCCGAAACGTCGACTGTTTATTCATTTCCATGGATGTTGCCTGACCTGCTGAGTTCCTCCAGCACTTTGTGTGTGTGTGTGTTGCTTTGGATTTCCAGCATCTGCAGAATTTCTTGTGTTTATGATTTGCAAAAGCATTCACAAAAGCTATTTCTAGATTTTAAAGTGTGAATATAAGATGCTTAAAACATTTAAATACATACATTTTATTTAAGAAATCCAGATTAAATATTATTTTCCTTCATTCATTGCGGACGTTCCTCTGCACTGAAACGTTGTCTCACCCGAATTCATGCGTTCAGGGTCAGAGCCCGGGATGGAAAACCGCCATGAAGAATCTACTGCTTGGGACCGTTCTGTTGGCATGTGCATGCAAAAAGGATCCAGACAAGAGAAAACCTGCAGATGCTGGAAATCCGAAGCAACAGACACAGACTGCTGGAGGAACTCAGCAGGCCAGGCAGCATCTGTGGGAAAAAAAGTACAGTTTACGTTTCCGGCTGATTCTTTTGGTGGGAAAGAATCCAGAAGTTGTTTCTAGTGGCAATGAGGAACGTCAATGGACACTCGTGGTTTTACTGTGATTTCTGTTTTAAAACCTCAGCTATCATAATCAACTGTGAGATTCGTGCATGCAAGGATAACAGGAAGGTGCCACTGTACCCAAAGCAGCGGCGATGCTTCAAGGCAGGTTCTCAGTAGTGGAATATATAGGGCAGGGAGAAAGCCCAGACCCTGTCTTACAGACATTCACACCACAAACTGCATCCGTAAAGCAAACAGCATTATGAAGGACCCCACGCACCCCTCATACAAACTCTTCTCCCTCCTGCCATCTGGCAAAAGGCACCAAAGCATTCGGGCTCTCACGACCAGACTATGTAACAGTTTCTTCCCCCAAGCCATCAGACTCCTCAATACCCAGAGCCTGGACTGACACCGACCTACTGCCCTCTACTGTGCCTATTGTCTTGTTTATTATTTATTGTAGTGCCTGCACTGTTTTGTGCACTTTTTGCAGTCCTGGGTAGGTCTGTAGTCTAGTGTAGTTTTGTGCTGTTTTACATAGTTCAGTGTAGTTTTTGTATGTAGTTCATGTAGCACCATGGTCCTGAAAAACGTTGTCTCGTTTTTACTGTGTACGGTACCAGCAGTTATGGTCGAACTGACAATAAAAAGTGACTTGACTTGACTTGATACCACATTCTCTCCAGCTTTGCAGTATCCAATGTTCCCTCTAATTTTTCTTACAGCTATGAGGACCAACCATTGCTATGAGGAGGAAATTTTTACATGGTCCGAAACCTGCGCAGCACTTTAATTGATTTTTTTCTAATATGCATACCCTTCATCTTCATCATCATTATGTACCGTGTCGTATGACGTTGACTATCATGGTCTCATGACCATGATTGCTCTTGGCAAATTTTTCTCAGTGGTTTGTCATTGCCTTCTTCTGGGCAGTGTCTTTACAAGACGGGTGACCCCAGCCATTATCAATACTCTTCGGAGATTGTCTACCTGGTGTCAGTTGGCGCATAACCAGGACTTGTGGTATGCCCCAGTTGCTCATACGACCACCCACCACCTGCTCCCAAGGCTTCACGTGACCCTGATCAGGGGGATAACCAGGTCTTACACCTTGCTGAATGGTGACCTGCAGGCTAGCAGAGGTCAGGAGCACCTGACGTCTCCTTCGGTAGAGACGTACCTCCACCCCACCATCAAAAAAGCTTCTGATGAACCTTTTAATTGAACCAGTCTTAACTTCCTCAGAGATGACAAATTTGAAATCATAGTATTGCTGAGATATTTTTGAGGCAACACTTTCGTCGTAGTTCATAATGGGTAACAGAGTATTTTTTTGTCACTTGTACGATATTCTCGTCTCCAAATTCAAAATTGGCTGTGTTTGCAACAGCAGCAGGGTAAAAAGCTTGCAGTTCTCTTAAGTCATCGTCAGGAAATCTATTAACCAAGTGTCTACACACATGTTGAATGAATCAAACAATAGGCACTGTATTGACATCAGAACTGATAGATGCAAACAGACCTTTCACTTTGTCATTCAGCATCACCAGGATACTGTGGCCGTAAATTGTTAATCTGATTTCCTGCTGAGTTCCTCCAGCATTTTGTGTGTGTGTGTGTGTGTGTGTGTGTGTGTGTGTGTAGCTTGTTAATTTTTTCTTTTGCATACTGCAGTGCTTCAATTGTATTCAGACAGATTTATTGAAGCAATTTGTAAAGAGATGTCAATTCTACTAGAACATTGTTAAGGGCAGTTAATGCTACTTGGAGATGTTCTTTCAAATGTTGGCATCCCCCCAGTTTTGGAAGATGAAGGGTCTCGGCCCAAAACGTCAACTGTTTATTTCCTTCCTGAGAAGCTGCCTGTCTTGTTGAGCTACCCACATTTGGTGGGTGTTGCTCACAATTAGCAAATAATCATGAGGTTGATTAATTCTATCTGGAGAAGAGCCAGCTATATGGTTGTGGCTGGATTCTATTTAAAGTATTGCAAATGAATGCAAGCATGATTTATATCTGTAATTCTCAATTTTGACCCATATCAACTGACAGAACCTCACTGCAGCCTCATGCCCTGTCTGTTTCTGGGAGGTAGATCCAAAAACAGTCAGATCAAATATCATCCTGTCTTCAGAATAAAGCACTTGGTTTTGAAAATCATGAAATCAATAACCTTTTTATTCCTAAAGCACACCCTGTTTTTTTTTGCCCTTTAATTAATTCCTTCTTTCTAAGAGTTTATTTTTAAAGGTTGACCATTCCTATAATTATGCCTCTAGGTTTCGTTCTGGTTTGTGAATTCACCCGCCCTCCCTTTGCTTTTAAAGAAGGAAATTAGATCAGTGGAAGGTGAGGTTACTGCATTGTGGAACATGATGGCTGCAGTAAATCAAAGTATTTTATCATTCCTTCATCAAACTGTTCACTGCCCCAAAATGTTCTGTTTTGTAATTCCAAAATATAAAACTAATTGAAAGAAAAAACATGGAGCATGTCTATTTCATTCTTACTTTACAGAGGTGTGCACTTATGCCATGGTGACGTGATGACGTACGCCATTCACATACTTTTACAGATAACCCATACTTAATTATGTAAACAACAAAGAATGCTTAACCAAACAGTATACTTATGATTATGATTATGAGGACACGCAGTCCCCTTTTATTGTCATTTAGTAATGCATGCATTAAGAAATGATAAAAATGTTTTTCCAGAATAATATCACGAAAACACATGACAAACTGACTTAAAAACTAACAAAATCCACATAACTATAACATATAGTTACAACAGTTCAAACAATACCGTAATTTGATAAGAACAGACCATGGCACAGTAAAAATCTCAAAGTCTCTCGAAAGTCCCATCATCTCACGCAGACGGTAAACCTCCAGCGCCGCCAACTTGCCGATGCAGCATCCCGGAAGCATCCGACCACAGTCCGAGTCCGTCCGAAAACTCCGAGCCTCCGACCACCTCCCGACACCGATGCACCGAGCACCATCTCTGCCGAGCGCTTCGGTCCCGGCCCCGGCAACAGGCAATAGGCAAAGCCGAGGATTTGGGGCCTTTATTCTTCCGATATTCATTTGGAACAGCTGCGTGTGCAATATACTTATGATATTACTGAAGTATTAAATACACAACACTCCTCTCTGCTCTATAAAGTCCAACTCCATATAGAATACATCTCAACTCAAAGATGTAACATATTGCTCTCTGGTCATCTTACACACACACACACACACACGCACAATACCATATAATACAACTACTCTATAGGCATCCGCAGCACAGTAAATTTTAAATTGTCCTATTCAGGTCTAAAGACTTAATCACTGCGGAGGATTCCTTACTTTTATAGGATAATGTTTTTCTTGACAAGGGGGTGTGGGAGGGTCACTCTGCTAGGCAGGGGAGACCCGTGGCTGTGAGACAATCTCAGGTTCTGTGGCCTTCTCCGTGGTGGCTGTAAGAATCGCCAGTGGGACTGCAGGAAGTGGTTCTGACAGCTCTGGACATGTCTGCATCATGAACAGCGCATAGCAACCTGCTCAACCTGCTGACCTATCCCGGGCCACCCAGACAAAGCTCCGAGCCAAAGCCTTAAGTTTGACCATGCCTAGATGACTAGCATGTAGGTCCTCCAATACTTTAGCTCTCAGCATTGATGTTACAACAATTCTCAATCCCAACCAAGGGCAGGTTCATCCCAGTGCTGGTAAAAATAAGGGAACTGGGATATCTTGCATATTCCAGCCACTTTGGGTTGCCATGCAGACCTGAGACAGTGTGGGGTCTTTTCTGGTTTTCCACTGGATTATCTCTGCTGTAGTAGGCAGGCACTCAATTTGCATTAGGGAGAATATATCAAAAGGAGTGTCCTCTGTTGTAAATTTTTCAAGTACTTTCTCTTCCAAGGGTAAACAGGACAGTCCATCAGCATTTCCATGATTAGTTGTCATCTTGAATTTGATCTTGTAAATGTGAAACAAAGCCCATCTCTGCATTTGTTCTGCTGCTGTTAGTGGAACACGCTTCTGTGGACTGAAAACAGACACTAGTGGGTGATGATTGGTAATAAGGGTGAACTCTCTCCCATTCGGGTACCGGTTGAAACATTTTGTACACAAAACCAGACTCAAGGCCCCTCTGTCAACCTGAGTATAAATTTTTATCTGCAGCGGGAAGGGGACTTGATGCAAAGGCTACGGGGCGTTCACTTCCATCACTCATGACAAGTGACATGACGGTACCTGCTGTATATCATATAGTGAGGTGTCACAGTCAAGATTCACTGGAGAATGTGGATCATAATGTGTGAGCACAGATCTGACGTCACCATTTCCTTCGTCTTTTGGAGAGCCACCTCACACTGCTTTGTCCATTGGCCATTTCTTCCTAATTCTGTAGTAATGAGTTCAAGGGGTGGAGCACAGCAGCCAGAACACTGCTTTGAACACTGCTGTGACGTTTTCCAGTACTTACCCTAATTCGCTTTCAGCTGACTCTATTGTAGAGGATGTGGCACGCAAATGGTGGATGGATATCCAATCAAGTTGTAGTTAATCTCAGCCACTGACAGCCCCACAATGCTGGCCTCCTGCTTTTACCACATATGCCCAATATGGGTTGTTGGTTGTTGTATTTCACTGTCATTCCCACAGGAGTTATTTTTTTTCTCCAGTTTAACTTCTTAGTGGGATATGTGCAGGCTTCAGTTCAGTATCTTCAAATTCCATTCATACTCATTTTGTAAAATGACTGAAACAGCTGAGTCAGTGCCCTATTACATTTTAATCAATTTGCTGTTCACTTCTGGTGTAAACCGTATTGCTTATCTATTATCTTAACTCTTCCTTCAGTTAGTCCTGACGAAGGGTCTTGGCCTGAAACGTCGACTGCACCTCCTCCTAGAGATGCTGCCTGGCCTGCTGCGTTCACCAGCAACATTTATGTGTGTTGCTTGAATTTCCAGCATCTGCAGAATTCCTGTTGTTTGCTTATCTATTGTTCGTTTTCACGTTGTAAATGTCCTGTGTCACTCTCATCATTACCGGGTGTTCATCAACAGCATGCAGATTAGTGCTCTTTTTGAAACTGCAACTTGACTTTTTATCTTCCCTGTGCAGTCCATTTCTGTTTGTCTGCCCGACACACTCCGCATGCATCCTACTTTGTTGCATTTTCTGCATTGGTCTGGTGTGTGTGAGCCCCTGCCACAATGGTATCGCAATTTATTTGGGTGGGCAGGCTTTGGCTTGATGCTGCAATTTTGTTCATTCCTGACTGCAACTCCATTGCATCTCTGACTGCTGTTTCCATTCATGCAGCAATTTCAGCTGCTCTTTTAGATGTGAGCTTTTGTTTCATTTAGGAGACATTTTTGAATGCTTTCTTGAAAGATTCCACAAACTGAATGATCTCTCAGTGCATCATTAAGCCCATCACTGAACTGACAATGCTCAGATAATCTCATCAATTTAGCCGCGAAAGCTGAAATGGACCCCCTTGCCTTTTGATCCCACTTATGCAACCGGACACACTCTGCAATCAGGTCTAAATGTTCCTGCATTATATTTATGATATTATCAAAGCTTATTTTGTCTACTTTAGTAGGAGCAGCCAAACTTCGAAGCAAACTATTTGCTCTTCCACCAATTGCACTCAGCAAATCTGACACTCATTTCTCATTGGTTATTCCATTTACTATAAAATACTGCTCAATTCGCTCAGTATGTATAACCCAGTTATCTGCTGTGCAATTGAACATGTCTATCTTTCCAATGTAGCTAGCCATTTCTGTTTTTTTTTATATTTTAGATTGTTATCACCCAGTACTTACTGTTTATGAACCCCTGACTTTTGTCCATTTTCTGTTTTTTTACACTCAACCGTCTTTCTATTCTCCTTCCAAAGAGAAAAACATGCCATGCTTTTTTTTAAACTTGTTCATCTCTTTCTCCTCTTCCAAAGAAAATAATGTGCTCCACTTTTTTTTAACTCAAACATCTCTCTATGTTTCAACAGTTAGGTAGACATCTCAGGTTCATTTTAAAACTTCCTTGTTGCCACTATTATGATTTTTAGCTCCAAAACATAAAACTAGTTGAAAGTAAAATATAGCCAGAGATAACATGTCTACTTCATTCTTACTTTACAGAGGCGCAGACTTATGACGTGGTGACGTGATGACGTATGCCATTCACATATTTTTACATATAAACTGTAATGAATTATCTAAACAATGAAGAATGCTCAATCAAACAATATATTTCCAATACTATTCAACTATTACTGAACTATTAAATACACAACACAAAATATTACAGTATCAAGTCACAGTGGGCTGCTTATAAAATAAAAAACTACATGAAGTTTTGCTTGTATATCAGGAGTGGCACTCCAATAAATAACAGATCATTTGACAATTGACAATTATTGTGTTCCAAGTTCAAAGTACATTTATTTTCGAAGTATGTATACCTTGAGATTTGTCTCCTTACAGGCAGCCACAGAACAAGAAACTCAAAAGAACCCATTTGGGGATAAAAACAACAAACATTGAGTGTTATCAAGATTCAAATTTACTTATCATGCATACATTGAAACATAGAGTGAAATGCTTCTTTGCGTTAACAACCAACACACCCAAGGGGGTGGTAGAGACACCAACATAACATGCCTGTTACGTTCAGCAGAACAACACAGAACACAACAAGCAACAAAATAACAACAGCAAAATAAGCCCCGTTCCTCCCTCCCACCCATATACGCATGCACGTATGCACAGTACTGTGCTCCAACCACAGTACAGTCCAGAGAGAAAAAAAACAACATTTCCTAGGAGCATATTATGTTCTGCAGTTCAAGTTCAATGAAACAGTAATCCTAAAACTGACTTTGTGTGGCTTTGTATTAATGGTTAAGGCAATATATTAATAAAATCGGGTTTACGTCCTACTTATTCATTGGATTAATGCAAAGGACTATCAGAGTCAGAATCAGAATCAGGTTTATTATCGCCAGCATGTGACGTAGAATTTGTTAACTTAGCAGCAGCGGTTCAATGCTATACATCATCTAGCATAGAGAGAAAAATAGTAATAATAATAAATAAAATAAAACATAATAATAAATAAACAAGTAATTCAATTACATATATTGAATAGATTATTTTAAAATGTGCAAAAACAGAAATACTGTATATTGAAAAAAGTGAGGTAGTGTCCAAAGCTTCAAAGTCCATTTAGGAATAGGATGGCAGAGGGGAAGAAGCTGTTCCTGAATCACTGAATGTGTGCCTTCAGGCTTCTGTATCTCCTACCTGAAGGTACCAGTGAGAAAAGGGTGCTGGAGGTCTTTAATAATGGACGCTGCCTTTCTGAGACATTGCTCCCTAAAGATGTTCTGGGTACTTTGTAGGCTGGTGCTCAAGATGGAACTGACCAGATTTACAACCCTCTGCAGCTTCTTTCGGTCCTGTGCAGTAGCCCCTCCATACCAGATGGTGATGCAAAACTGTCTGTGGGAAAATCTGTCCTGTTGAATGATAGCAACAGACTGCTGATCTATTTCCCTCCCTGTATGGAAGATCATTGACTCCTTGTTACCTTTCCGAGCATGGGCCTCAAATGTGTTCACGAAACCTATTCCCCTCCTCCAATAACCATAGCCCATCCAAAAGGTTGGAGGAAGAAGTCCTCGACAGTAACCGGTGATTACGTTGATTTCATCTAATCATGTAAACAGGTTAAAGACTAATTTACAGCAGAGTTTATAACTTTCCTGAAATTGGGAATAGAAGTATGGAGTCAATCATTTGTTTGGTCAAAATCATTGTGCGCTGGAATGAGCCAACAGTTCAACCAGCGGAGACGTTCGCTCCAGCCTGGCCTGGTCTTCACCTGACTTACATACCAGTGGGATTCGCAGATTCAGATTTATTATCACTCATTTAGGAGGTGTAAAGTTTTTTGTTTTGTGGCAGCAAAGTCACTCTTTGGATAAGTTTTGACAAGGAGACATGCCCCCTTGAACTTCCATCGCTTAAGGAACATATCATGTACTGTAATTTAAATTGTGAAGTCTATGCCATTTTTTGTTGGTGTTGATGACAGACTGTTCTCGATTATCCTCCTTGTATAGAACATGGATTTCATTTGGGAGCAGGTTCCAAATGGAAACACTCCCATCACATCTGGTTCCCAAACCTGGAATGTCATGGATGAAGGAATTGCAAGCCAAGCATATGTATTCATTGACTCTCTTTGTTGTTGTTTTGACAGTGGAACACAATGAAGATGCTTTTCACCATGAGGCACTGTGGAAAGAATTTAAGTTTGATTTAACTCAGATCCCTCAAGGTGAAATGGTAACTGCAGCAGAGTTTAGGATCTACAAGAGAGCAAATGAGAGTTTTCATGGAAACATGACTCTTCACATCACAATTTACCAGGTGCTGCAGGAGTTCAAGGACAGGTTAGTGCATATTCAAAGCGCCAATGCAGTCATGTCATCTACTGTTTACAGAAATGGGAATATGTTCTCCATCATCCCCCTGCCTCATCCCATTCTCTAATCCTCCAGGAAGAAAAAACCTGGTAGCATCTTCTAAACATTTTTCTCTTTATTTCTTCTCTGCAGAGGTAGTTTCCACAATGGTTCAATGGTTTCATTTAATATCAGAGAACGCATACAGTATACAACCTGAAATTCTTACTCTTCACAGACATCCACGAAGCAGAAGAATTTTCAGGTACTAAGTATTCACGTGTTAATCTAGCCCAGTGGTTCCAAACCTTCTTTATGCCATGGACCATTACCATTAAGCAAGGGGTCTGTGGTGCCTAGGTTGGGAACCCCTGGTCTAGACAGTAATTGCTGGGTTTGTTAACATTATCCCACAGTGTAAAGCAGCTGGTAATCAACAGACTGCATTGTTTACACTATCTAAGAATAAAGATAAATATCTGGAGAGGAGACAACAGGTTGATGACTCTATTATCCAAGTATATTACAGCACAGTTCAAAGTTACTTGCTTTGGCACATCAAAGTGGTGTGACTAGTACAGCTACTGCCTCACAACTCCAATGACCTGGACTCAAACCTGACTTCCGCTGCTGTCTTTGTGGAATCTGCATGCTCCCTTGTTTCTTTTTATGTCCAACAGACATGCCAGTAGATGAAATGGTTATTATAAATTGCCGTTGGTGTAGGTGGGTGATAGGGTTTCTGGGAATGCGGGGGAGAACAGGTTAAAGGGGAAATTGATGGAAGGGATGGGATGGCTCTTCAAGTTGACTTAGACTTGATGGGCCGAGTGGCTTCCTGTGGTGTAAGGGAACATGGAGATGTGGATATATTAGCAGACTATTCAATCAGGAGGAGCATCACAGTTGAGTCTGATCTTGTTCTCCCCTGCTGCAGCAGCAGTACAATGCAATACATGATAATAGAGAGAAAAAAACTGTCAATTACGATATACGTATATACTTTAGAAAGTTAAATTAAGTAAGCAGTGCAAAAAGAGAAAAAAGGTAGTGAGGTGGTGTTCATGGGTTCGATGTCCTTTCAGAAATCTGATGGTGGAGGGAAGAAGCTATTGCTGCATCATTGAGTGTGTGTCTTCACAGACATCCCACCCTGCAAAAACTCATTTCAGGGAGGTAGCACCATCAATTTGCGGGAGACTTCCGGGAGAGATGGGATGTCTGCAATAGAGTAGCTCCTTAGCTGCTAGCCAGCTAGTTTAAATAACGTTAGCTATGAACGAATGACACCTGTTAAACTCACCTCAACACGTCTTTTACAGTCTTAACCCACCGTGGGCAATAGAAAAGTCACTGTTGCAAACAGTGCAGCAAGCAACACTGTCATTATTTTTGACCCCTATTAGGCAGGGGTACACTTTAGTCTTGTCTGGGGTGACGTACGTTTTATTTTTTTTTTGGAACACTCTGCCATGACGCGCTCTCGCTCGCGCTCTCTCTCTCTCGTGGTCACTCGCGTGCTCTCGCTCTCGCTCGCGCACTCTCTCTCTCGTGGTCACTCGCGCTCTCTCTCTCTCATGGTCACTCGCGTGCTCTCGCTCTCGCTCGCGCTCTCTCTCTCTCTCTCTCTCTCGTGGTCACTCGCGTGCTCTCGCTTTCTTGCTCGCTCGCTCTCTCTCCCACGCGCGCTCTCTCTTGCTTTTCTCTCACTCGCTCTCAAAAAGATTGATTTCCGTGATATTGTATATAATTTGCGGGCATCAGGGAGCCACTATTAATGTGCGGGAGACTCCCGGAAGTTCCGGGAGAGGTGGGATGTCTGTCTTCAGGCCCCTGTACCTCCTTCCTGGTGGTAGCATTGCGAGGAGGCATATCCCGCGTGATGGGGGTCCTTAATAATGGGTGTCACCTTTTTGAAGCACTGCTCCTTAGAGATGTCCCGGTGCCGGAGAGGCTAGTGCCCATGATGGGTCTAATTGAGTTCACAACCTCCTGCAGCTTACTTCAATACCACCCATCAGAGCTATTCGCACAAACTGCCTTCTTAATGGCATCAATGGAAACAGACCAAACTCTGATTTTAGTATGACCGGCACGAGCTGATTCAAATTCACTGGAGATAGGGGCTGAGATCATTCTGGTAAAAAGATGTTCAGGAACATCATTGCTTGTTTGCTGTTGAGCCATTAAGGTATCCCACAAGAATAAGTTTTATAAATTGGTATACTGTCTCACCACCGTATATTCTCATAGGGTTAGATCATGCTGTCTCGTACTGTGCAGAATTGGCATCTGTGTCCCCACCTTCCCTGACTAACCTGGGCCAGATGCTGATGGGTGATCTCACTGATCTTCCATACCTGGGAGCCAGGCTCAACGAAACCTCAGCAATGAGTAGGCCTCGGGGAATATAACTCTGAGGCCTGGCCCTGGAATGCTCTGGCAGTCTTTGACAAAAGATAAAACTAAGGTTCTTCAGAACTTTTCAGAATTTTTAAATGTCAATAATATCAAGAAAAATATTAAAATTATTAAAACAAACAGAACAATTAAAGAAATAATCACAAATCAATGGAGTTGTTAATCTGGAATATGGAAAAATAATTGAAAGCGAACGCTACCATTTCCCATTTCCCAGACTGGGAATCCCCTTTGAAATGAATGGGGTCTCTGAACCAGTGGCAGGCGTAGTGGGAGAGCTGGGTCCTCTTGCGTAGTGCAGAGGTGTCCCAGCAAGCCTGAACCTTGCTACAACTCCTTGTAGAATCCAGTGCCAAGGCAGCATTTGCCCCTCATCAACGCCCAGGCTTAAAGTGGGTCTGTAGAGTTCTGGGACTTAGCCGGCTGGCAATGGCTGCAAAGGGGCGGTTGCCTTTGGAAGCACCCAGTCCAGCCAGCACAGCTTGGCATAGTTGTTCCCTGAAACTTGCATGGCCTGTTGGTCACACCAGAACAACCAACAATGAAGTGGCAGAGAACGAATCACAGGAAGGAAATGGTCGGGCAAGGAAAGAACAGTTTATTCATAGGCAGACAGTTCAAATGAAAGGATGCCAGCTTAGCTCAACAGCGTTCACGCTGGAAGTCCCTGATATTAGCAATCAAACCGGAATATATTTAGCAAAACACGCAGAATGAAAAGTCGTAGCATCATTTTATCTTTAAATGATTTAGACATAGATCACTTTTCAAGTGCACAATGTTAGAATCACACAGCCAGCAGTTAAGGAAAAGTTTTATTAGTATTTAGGGCGGGGCTGTTATTTACTGTTCTTGGTAAATTGGTTTCCTCCTAGACCCAACAGCCCATTAACTGAAAATCGCACTTCCTGGGTAGAGTGAGGAGCTGAGATAAAATCACAAGATCAAAGGGTGTTGTGTGAGGCAGTTTATTGGTTCCTGCTGACAGCTTGTCTGCCAGGCTGATAGTTCACGTCGCAGGGATGCCTCGCCCCTGGACGTGCTGTCCGGACTCTAGCTAGCTTGCTGCTCAATTGGCTTGCAATTTATTTACTTCTTTTTGTTTAGCGATACGGCATTGAGAGCCCTTCCAGCCCTTTGAGCTCCACCGCCCCGGACGAACCGGATAAACCCAAACATAATCTGGATGGTGGGGGTCCTTAATGATGGACTGTTTGAGGCACCACTCCTTGAAAATGTCCTGGACGCCATAGAGTCTAGTGCCCATGATGGAGCTGGCTAAGTTTACAACTTTCTACAGCTTATTTCGATCCTGCACGGTGCCCCCCACCCATACCAGACAGTGATGAAGCCAGTTAAAATGCCCTCAATGATACATCTGCAGAAACTTGCAAGCATCTTTGGTGGCATACCATTCTTGGTGCACCTGGCCTCCATAAGGCAGGGCATTGAGTATAAAAGATGGGAGGTCAAAATGCCCTTGTACAGGGACTCTAGTCAGGCTGCACTGGGATTATTGTGTTCAGCTTTGGTTGCTCTGCTACAGGGGGAGAAAAAAGTTTGAGGGATTAGTTTTAAGGAGAGGTTAAACAGGCTAGGCCTTTATTCCTTGGAGCATAAGAAGACATGAGAGGTGAACTGATAGAAGTGTATAAAATAATGAAGGGCATAGGGAAGGTGAATGCTCTCAATCATTTTCCCAGAGCTGGGGAGCCAAGAACGAGAAGGTGAAAGGGGAGTGATTTAATGAAAACGTGACAGAAAGGGCGGTATCTATGTGGAGTCAGCTGCCAGAGGAAGTGGGTTGACGCAGGTACAATAGCAACTTTCAACAGACAGTTGGACAGGAGATGGACTGGAAAAGTTTCAAAGGTCACGGGCCAAATGCTGGCAACTGGGACTCCTTAGATGGGAATTGTGGTCAGCAGGACCATTTAGGCTGCAGGGCTTGTTTCCAGGCTGTGTACAACTCTGAGACTTTATGAGTCTGATTCTGCACTTATGCCGGTCGAACGATTCTGATTAGCAGCAATCTCACGGTGCCCATAAGTCTGTAAGACCATAAGACATAGGAGCAGAATTAGCCCCATTTGGACTTTCAAGTCTACTCCACCATTCTATCATGGCTGATAGATTTTCCCTCTCAATCCCACTCCTCTGCCTTATCCCCGTCACCTTTCATGCCCTGACCAATCAAGAGCCTATCAAACTCTTCTTGAAATATACCCAGGACAGCCATCTGCGGCAATGAATTCCACAGACTCACTGCACTCCGGCCAAAGAAATTCGTCCTCATCTCTGTTCTAAAGGCGTGTCCTTCTATTCTGAGTCTGTGCCCTCTATTCCTAGACTCTCCCACTATTTGAAACATCCTCTCCACGTCCACTCCAGGGGATTCCAACTTGGGATCAATGGACACCTTGCTTAGTGGTATAGGCCCATGACATAAAAAAGGTTGGGATTTCCCGTTCTCGGCCTTTCAATATTCAGTAGGTTTACAAATTCTGGCCCAGAGCCATCAAATGCTCCTCATACCCTTTCAGTCCCGTGATCATTTTCATAAACCTCCTCTGGATCCTCTCCAATGCCAGCACATCCTTCCTTAGATTCTTCACTGCTGTTCCCACAACAATTTTGTTTTTTGATCAGTCAGGGTTGTTAGCCCTGAGCTGAACCCCCGAACACGGAGGACTGGTGGACCACTCTTAGTCTGGCCTCTACCCTTTGACCTGTTTGGCATGGGTGACCCTACCAAGACCTGCAGCGTGAAGCCCCGACTCCAGCCAGCACAGCTCTCCAGGTCATTGAGGCACACAAGTCTCCAAACCCTATGAAAAGGTTGTGGTTGTCTAGGAGGAGTGCAGTATATTGCTGTAACACAGCAAAGCCTCCTGGCCCCCTCTTTAGATTGAAATTGGACAGTTCAAAATCTACGTGTTTGCCATCTTTTCTTGATCTTTTTATCCATGACAACTTTACAAAAACATGCTGCAAAGTTATTTCTGTAGCAGAATGTATCAAATTGTTAAATGTACAGTTATTGGACCCAATTTGCTTTGGTCCTCTCAGATCCCTATTGAATGAACTCCCATTGCCAGAGATGTCCCTATCAATGGACCGGCCTGCAACCTCAGTTCTCTGCTTCTGTTTTAATTCTGTTCTTGCATCCTCTTTGCTTTCAACTTCAGCATACAGAGCGTTCTGAGTTTCAGAACCAACCTGAGAGAAGGGTGTCAGCCCGAAACGTCAGCTGTACTTTTCTCCATGGATGCTGCCTGGCCTGCTGCGTTCCTCCAGCGTTTTGTGTCCGTTGCATGGACTTCCAGCAGCTGCAGATTTTCTCTTGTCTATGAGAAGCAAGATTTCTAATACTAATAGCGTTTGAATCAAAGATTTAAGATTCAAAGTGCATTTATTATCAAACTATGTGTACAGTATACAACCCTGAAACTCGCCTTCCCCACGGAGAGTTACAAAACGTAGAAGAACCATGGAACCAACCTGTCCAAAGAGAAACGTCAAACTCCAAATCCCCCTCCCACCCCGTGCACAAAAAAAATCACCCAAGCAGCAACAAAAAAAAAACGAGCAAAAACACAAAACCAAAGGGCATATTTCGCCACTGCTCAGTTCAGTGTTCATTATCTGCAGGCCGCCCCGATTCAAAAATCGCTCAGAAGTAGCAACAAAAAAGAGTGACCAGAACTAGAACACATCGTAAACCTGAATTAGAGTCCAAACCTACAATCCGTGTCAATTACCAAACACCGTTCTGCAATGCCTGTTCTGTTCGCCAGTCCCCATTCCCATATCCCTCTCTCACCTTGTCTCCTTACCTGCCCATCACCTCCCTCTAGTGCTCCTCCCCCTTTTCTTTCTTCCATGGCCTTCTGTTCTCATCAATCAGACTCTCCCTTCTCCAGCCCTGAATCTCTTCAATCAGCTCTTTACTCCACCCCACCCCACTCCTGGTTTCACCTATCACCTTGTGGTTCTTCTCCCCTCCCACCACTTTCTTACTCTGACCCCTCATTTTTTTTTCCTGAAGTGTCTCAGCCTGAAACGTTGACTGTCTACTCTTTTCCATAGATGTGGCCGGGCCTGCTGAGTTCCTCCAGCATTTTGCATGCGTGTGTGTGTATGTGTGTTGCCTCTTCTGTTACTGGATTTCTTCTCTTGCTTGCACGCTCTGCCAAGTCTGACCGTGAGCCCCTGCAGTTTGTTCATACTGAGCTCCAGCACTCCAGACTCTACACATCAAGTTCTTGTTCAGCCCATCTCAGATGTCAACAACTGGTAGAGGCTTTTTATTGAAGAAGTGAGTTGATGTCTTCTTCAATTCTTTTCATTTTTTTTCCCAGATTTCACATATGCAATAAATAATGGAGAAGAATGCAACTGCCATGCTACTGCTGTTTGGTTTGATTCACAGCTCCTGCTCCTATTTTGCTGCCCTGCCAGCTTTTTGTTGGCTCAGCTTCACATGTGCCTTCCTTCACCATTCCCATCCTTGCTTATCTGGAGCTGTACCAATTGTCTCGGCCTCCTCCTGCAGTGTGTGAGGACGAGAGACGGAGATCCACAACACATCAAGGTGGTACCCCCCGCTGAGTTTGAGCGTGGTGCTCAGTCAGTCAGTCAGTCAGTGGGGGGTGCTGAATCCGGGGTTGGCGGCTACGCACCTCCATCTTCTTCAATCTTGCGACAGCCTCTCCTCCAGTTTGTTCTCGCTGGCCGCCTTGGCACCGCCCCCACCGAACTCGAGCCCGAGGCCGTGTCGGCCTCCAGCCGCGGCCGCTTCTTCAAGCTCGGCCTCTCCTTAGGCGGAGGCCTTGGGCAGGTCCAGGCACGCGGTGCAGCGCCCAAGTTCATCTCTTCTAACTAGGTGCATAGCATACGATTCGTAGATACGTGGTGAGACTTTAATCTCCTCCACGGAAGATGGCTGCTGGCTCACAAGGAGCTCATCCGCCCTTTGTCAGGTCTTGTTTGTCTTTTAGTCCTGCTGGGTATCCTCACACCCTCCTCACCAGACTAAGTCTGGTGGGGGAGTCGGCCCAAGTCATTATAGGAGAGTAAAAAAAAAATAGATTAGTTCTACTTGCCACACGTCCATCGAGACATAGAACGAAATATGCCATTGGTGTCAATGACCGGCACTGCCTGAGGATTGTCTGAGGCAGCCCACAGTCGTTCCATCACCAACATCGTGCGCCCGTAACTCACCCACCCTAATTGTACGTCTTTGGAAACCAGAGCACCCGTTCTGTCTTGGGTACACTGTATGAGAGTCGAATATTTGATTCTGGCTAGTCTGAGCACCATGATCCAATTATAACCACCACAAATGGAAATTCATCTTTTCGAAAACTGTGGAACAAAAATGAATTTCATCTGGCCCAGTGACTCCATTACCCCCCCCCCCGAGCACGTGCGCCTCATTAGAGTACTGTCAGTTAAAGCATTCTGCTGTCTTCCGATGACTGTACAGCACATTCTGATCTGGGTCCATGCTCACCTTCATGGTGGTCGTAAAATACCCTGTGGTTTGCCTTTGGCTGGGTCTGTATAAAATGCATTCCTCCTTGCAATTATTTAGCCCAATGACGTGTCTGGCCTATTTCAGAAACAGGATTCTTTGCTGTCTGAATTCTTGCGTTCTCTACTATTGTGGTCCTTTTCAGAATGACACTATACACGTTATTCTGATTCAGTGAAACGATCTGACTGTTCTGAATAGACGATGATAATGTTATGATACTGATAATGTTGACAGAGTTTCCCACCAGGATCATACCTTGCAGTTACATGACCTGGGCCCAATGAAGAAGTACTCTTTTTTTTAAAACTCAGAACTTGTACACACGTACTCCCTTCTCTCCCTCACATTTTCCAAAACTGTTTCAGAGGTCAAGGCAACCTTGTACAATCTTTTCAGTCGTGAACTCCAAAATATTCAAGAGCTTATCTTGTAGTTGCTCGTTCATGAGACCACACACACACACACACAGATCTTACTGTGCACAATCTATAAAGATGCCAAAATTACAGAGGTCTGATGAACTGTTTAAGTCAGCAGAGAAATCTTTGGGCATTTCGTTGCAGGTTCCCAATTAATAACTTTTAATATATTTCTAATTCCACTGGTTGGTAAAGTCATAAAACGGTAGAAATAGGCCCTTCAGCCCATCTCATCCATGCTAACTGATGCCCATTTAAGCTGGTGCTAGGAAAGTGGTTCTGTGAAATTCAGGGATACATCCAATCCTACCATCAGGTGGGAGGTACAGAAGCCTGAAGGCACACACTCAGTGATTCAGGAACAGCTTCTTCCCCTCTGTCATCCGATTCCTAAATGGACATTGAACCTGTGAACACTACCTCACTTTTTAAATTTATATTTCTCTTTTTATTCACAATTTTTAATCTACTCAACATACATATAATGTAATTTTTTTTCTCTCTGCTAGATTATGTATTGCATTGAACTGCTGCTGCTAAGTTAACAAATTTCATGATACATGCCGATGATAATCAACCTGATTCTGATTCTGATGGATGGACGGTTGCTAGTAGATTCACAGAAGTGATATAAAATGGGACACATTTCCACTAGAAAGATGGCCTATATTTGCTCCCAGACAGCTTCATCAGCGTTTTCACTACTCCCATTATTTCTATAACGCTGTTGGCTCAAGTACTTTCCCAGTAGGTTCTGAATACTCGTGTCTTTCCCCTCCTTCTCCGCCTTCGGATGTATCCAGCTTGAGTTTGCCCTGCCAGTTTACGCAAGCTGCTCTTTGTATGCCTCACTGTGCTTGCAATATTTTCAAACGCAAATAACTTCACATTTGGGAACATTTTTCGCCACCTTCCATCCTCTACCACAATTCCCACTCTTCCCTCCTCCATCTATCACCTTTCCTCGTCTGGATCCACTTTCACTTGGCAGTTCTTGCCATATCCATTCCCCTCACCACTTTACATAAGGTATCTCTTCCCACACCCCCCACAACCTTCGCTTACTCTTTCCAGATGAAAGTTCTCAGCCCCTAATACATTCCCTCTGCAACCACTGCCTCGCCAGCCGAGTTCCTCCAGATTTCACCATCTGTAGTCTTTTTCCCATTTTGCTGTCTCGACATCCTATCGTCACAAATATGTGGAGTATCTGGGTTCTTTTTTGAAACCTTATGAGTGAAAAACTGAACAAACATACCGACTAAAGAATTCAGCAGAGCAAGACCATTTATTCGAACTGATCAAGCAAACATCTACAGACATACACGACAACAAGCAGCCAATCATGACCCTACATTTAACAAGAGAGTACCCACACAGAGACCATGAGGTATAGGAGCAGAATTAGGCCATTTGGCCCATCGAGTCTGCTCCGCCAATTCGTCATGGCTGATCCATTTCCCTCTCAGCCCCAATCTCCTGCCTTCTCCCCATATCCCTTCATGCCCTGATTAATCAAGAATCTATCAACTTCTGCATTAAATATATCCAATAACGTGGCCTCCACACTGCCTGTGGCAATGAATTCCACCGATTCCACTACGATAAGGTGTTTTATATCGGCATACATTCTCTATATATTGTGTACCCATCACAGCCTAACCCAAACCCAACAAACTTCGTCAAACTTTCCCTTGAGGTGCTTTGAGTTCAAACATTAATCAGAAGGGTGTTTAAATTCTAGTGTTTGTCATGAAGTTTATTTTGAGCTTTGAACTTTGTGAAGCAACACCAAAGCGGTCATGGTTCTTGAAGGTTTGAACTAAATCTTCTATTTTCACATCCAGGAGCAAAGCTTTGCCCATTGGAAGTACACATTAGGAAATTACAAATAGGATTTTGTAAGCCATCAGCACGTGCCCAAAGTAACAATCAGTCCTTATCAAGGGTCTCAGCCGCAAAAGTCGACTGTTTATTCTTTTCCATGGATGCTGCCTGGCCTGCTGAGTTCCTCCAGCATTTTGCTTTGGGTTTCTAGCATCTGCAGACCCCCTCGTGTTTGAATTAGACAGCTTACTTCTATGCATTCTCAAAGAAAGGAAGTGTCACACCAAAAACACAAGGTATAAAATTACCCTTCTGTTCCAAAACGGTCATTACTTTGAGTACTTTCCAGCAGCAATGTTATTTTCTTTTGAACAGAGTTTCATGAACGATGATCCTCTTAAAACAAACTAACTTTGGGGTTCTAGCATTTTTCTGTCATTCATTCTTTGGGGTTTCCTCGGTTTCGTGGATGTCTGTGAAGAGTAAGAATTTCAGTTTGTATAATATATACATTCTTTGATATTAAATGGAACCATTGGACTTCGGGATTATATTGAAATGTGATGAGTAATCTTGCATGTATGGAAACTTTGAAGTGATAACGCTCAGTGGGAATCAATCATTTTAATGGGGTCTGAAAATAAAACTGTGGTGATTTTAATTACGGTGGGAACTTCCCTTGTTGTTCAGTCATTATGTTAAGTGCAACTCTTCATGACTTCATGGTCCCCATGGCAAGATGCGGAAGTAGATTTCCAGGCCTTTCTTCTGTGCAGGTACTCCTGCTGCCCAGGTTGGGACCCGGCTGGGTTTGAACCCAAGACCATCTGCCTTGAAATCCAGTGCTGATGCCAATACTCCACCAGCCGGCCTTTCCCTCGTTAACCAAATAAAGTCAATTGACATCAAAGTTCCTGGTGAACGCAGCAGGCCAGGCAGCATCTCTAGGAAGGTCAGCGTTTCGGGCCGGGACCCTTCGTCAGGACTAACTGAAAGAAGAGCTAGTCAGAGATTTGAAAGTGGGAGGGGGAGGGGGAGATCCAAAATGATAGGAGAAGACAGGAGGGGGAGGGATGGAGCCAAGAGCTGGACGGGTGATTGGCAAAAGGGATATGAGAGGATCATGGGACAGGAGGCCTAGGGAGAAAGAAAAGGGGGAGGGGGCAGAAAACCCAGAGGATGGGTAAGAGGTATAGTGAAAGGACAGAGGGAGAAAAAGGAGAGAGAGAAAAAGAATGTGTGTATATAAATAAATAACAGATGGGATACGAGGGGGAGGTGGGGCATTAGCGGAAGTTTGAGAAATCCTGTCTTCTCCCATCATTTCAGATCTCCCCCTCCCCCTCCCACTTTCAAATCTCTTACTAGCTCTTCTTTCAGTTAGTCCTGACGAAGGGTCTCGGCCCAAAATGTCAACTGTACCTCTTCCTAGAGATGCTGCCTGGCCTGCTGCGTTCACCAGCAACTTTTATGTGTGTTGCTTGAAATTCCAGCATCTGCAGATTTTCTCGTGTTTGCGTTTTTAAAGTAAATTGAAGTGTCACCTTGCTATAATATTACTACACATAGAACTGGTGCTACAGTTCTCTAGTGGTTAATCAGGAATGGAGAACTGTAAACAATGAGACTGAGCTAGACACTCATGCAGTGGAATGTGCTGTATATAAAACGTGGAGAGTTTAAAAATAGCTTGAAGGAAATAGCTGACTGAAATGCCTGTTATTGTCAATTACTGAGTTAGAGATTGGTAGACGTATGACAAGAGCTCAGGCAGAATGGAAAAGGGAGATAAGGGTCCTTGAGGATGAGATTGCTAGAAAAGAGGAACTGAGCAAGTTTGTCACAGTGGACATCAGCAGAACGCAGTGTAGAATGAATTGGATTGGCATTGCTTGTCTTTCTTCAAGGAAATCATTTTTAGTCCATTCTGAAGGTCAATACCAGTAGCTGAAGGAAGAAGTTGAAACCTAGGCTTGTTTCATTCCCTGCTGCAAAGCTCTGGGCAGTTAGTTCATATAATTCATGGCGTGCTTCAATACTAAAGCAATCATACTGAATTAGTTTAATTGTACACACTGTATCTCCAGCTTCAGTCTGAGTTTGTGACTGAAAATGTCTCCAGGATCCTTTAGGACTCATTTGATTCCTCTGCTGACAGTTCCTGTTAACTGTGTGAGAGATTCCATTCATTTGCCAACCCTTGCAGCTTTCTTCCACACAAGGGCAGAGCCTCCTGTAATATGAGACACCACACTTCCTGCACCATTACCTTGTCACATCAGTACTTGAACCTGGAAAACTGCAGATAAAACTCTATCAAAGAACACAGCCCCTCTCAAAATCACGTAACAAAATGATATTCAGGATTGATCAATGGAAAGGAGCTCGTCGACTGTACTCCTTTCCCATCGATGCCACCTGGCCTGCTGAGCTCCTCCACCATTTTGTGCGTGTTGCTTGGATTTGCAGCATCTACAGGTTTCTCCTGTTTGTATTCCGGATTGATGCTTGCTTTAATTAGAATGATAAGCGTGGTGCCGTAACGTATAATTTTTCAAAATCCTATTTAGTGGTACGGTGGGGAACATGACCTTTCCAGCCCGACAAGCGGCGGCACCCAGCAAACCCACCTATTTAACCCTAGCCTAATCACAGGGCAATTTAACCTGCCAGCCGGTACGTCTTTGGACTGTGGGAGGAAACCCACGCGGTCACGGGGAGAACGTACAAACTCCTTACAGCCAGTGCCAGAATGGAACTCTGAACTCGGGCACCTCGAACAGTAGGAGCACTGCGCTGACCCCTAGGTTACTGAGGCGCCCCTATATAGAAAGTAGAAAAACAATTCTAGGTTACTTATTACAAAGTCATGTTTTGTCCTAAATAATTAAAGAAAATTATTAGAAAATCATGCTTATAATTGCAAATCACCTACGTTTCTTTGGTTTAGAAGGATCATTACTCTGAAATTTCAACTACGCCTTTATTCCTAATAGCATCCAAGTGTATTCTAATTGTTGCGAATAGTTATTTCTCAGTGCCGTTTCCGTTGGCACAGAGAGGAGAAACTGAACCGGTTTCTCACCCCATTCATTCCATTAACCACAGGCTACTTTTACAGAATGCTTTTAATATGGTAAAATGCCTAAAGACACCTCGCAGCATTGTTATCAAATACATTTTAATACAAGGCTGCTTAAAGAAAGATTAGGACAAGAAGTCAAGGAGTTTAAAGAACTTCTTAAAGGAGGAGATAAGTCAAGTTGATGGTCATTTAACTATATACATGTATACCATCAAACGAGACAACGTTTCTCCGGACCAGGGTGTAAAGCACCGTAGTACATATAACACACAATAACTTGGGAAAGTAAGAATTAAATCTACAACTGAATGACTCATAGATAAACAAAGTAAAGTGCATAAATTAAATATTACAAATTATCTAGTGACTCTTCAAATACAATATGGCAGGGAGTTGGGAAGCCTAATGGCCTGAGGAAAGAAGCTGTTTCCCATCCTGACCGTTCCTGTTTTTATGCATCGGAGTCTCCTGCCTGATGGTGGAAAGTCAAAGAGGATGTTGAATGGATGGGTGGGATTTTTGATAATACTAAGGGCCCTGCATATGCAGCACTCCTGATAATTGTCCCCAGTGGATGGCGGGGAGTTCCCTATGATCCTGTTGGCCTTACCAGGGGATAGAGAGCCTGTTTGGAAAACCTAATTACTGAAAGCCCAAGCTGTTGAAGGGACTGTTGTGAGAGAAATATTAAAATCAGCATTGCACAATCGGATGAATCAAAAAGATCTTGGAGGGTTCACAATGAAAAAGACCCTTCAGCCCAACAGACGCATACTAACCCTTAGCCAACCATTTACACTAACCTTACATTGATCTCATTCTTTGTTCCCCCTGAGTTTACCACTCACCCAAGGGGGCAGGGGTCAATTTACAATGACCAGTTAACCAAGATCTTTGGAATCAGGGAGGAAATTGGAATGCCTAGAAGAAACCACCCAGTTGCAGGGAGAACTTGCAAGCTCCACACAGTCCCAGCGGCCTCGGGCACGGCAAGGTAGCATCTCCACCGTGACGTCCTGTAGGAACTTGATTTGTCCGTGAGCCATGTCAGGTAAACCAGAAATCTGTGGGAGTCAAGATACAGAGAGCAGAGCTTTGGATCACAGGTTGTGGGAAATGCGAGGCCCATAGAGAGGCCATTGAAAACCACGGTAGCAAAGAGGTTTAGTGCGATCGTATTACCACTCGCGATGGCAAGAGATTGGAGTCAATTCTGACGCTGTGTGTAAGGAGTTTTCACGTTCCTCCCAATGGGCACATAGCTTTTCTGCAGGTGCCTTGGTTCATCACCAGAATCAGGTTTAATATCACCGGTACTTGTCGTGAAATTTGTTAACTTTGCAGCAGCAGTACAATACAATACATAATAATAGAGAGAAAAAACTATGAATTCATGGTGTTCATGGTTTCAATCTGCATTCAGAAATCATACGGCAGAGGGGAAGTATCTGTTCCTGAGTGCGTGCCTTCAGGCTCCTGTACTCCCACCTGATGGTAGCAATGAGAAGAGGGCATTCCAAAGACATTCAGATTAGTAGGCTAAATGGTCATTGTAAATTGTCCTGTAATTAGGCTAGGGTTAAATAGGTGGGTTGCCGTGCAGTTGAGCTGGAAGGACCTATTCCATGGTGTGTCTCAAAATAAAATAAAGACAAACAAGTAAATAAATTTAGCCCTATTGACAAAAGCATGGCTGAAGATTTTGGCAAGAAAAATTGGTCCATGGGCATGAGGGATACTGAGAAGAATGCTCTTGGTGATAGAACAAGTACGTGGTGGAAAGCTGACTACATTGTCAGATGGGATGTCAAGGTTTTAAATATTCCCATTCATCCTGGCAGAGTGACGAAAGGGAGAGATGGAGTGGATGAGAAAGGAAACAGGTCCATGATAAGGACAATGGCTTTCGGCTTCATGGTTTAGCCGGGGGGATTTCTGCTTTTCCAAAGCCAGATGGGGACAAGTAACAATGGAAATCAGTGCAATGGAAGTTTATGTAATAGAAAGAGAGCAACGGACATGCTGGAAGTCAATGATATTATAAACACAAGAGAGACTGAAGATGCTGGGAATCTAGAGCAACACACACAAAATGCTGGAGGAGCTCAGCAGGCCAGGCAGCATCTATGGAAACTAATAAACAGTGGATGTTTCGGGCTTAGACCCTTCAGAACTGAGAAGGAAGAGGGAAGATGCCAGATTCAAAAGATTGGCGAAAGGGAAGTAAGATGACTAGAAAAGGTGACTCGTGAAGCCAGGTGGGTGGGAAAGGTCAAGGGCTGGAGAGGAAGGAATCTGAAAGGAGAGGAGAGTGGACCGTAGGAGAAAGGGAAGGAGGAAGGGATCCAGGGGGAGGTGATAGGCAGTGAGAAGAGGTAAGAGTGGGGAGTAGAAGAAGGGGGAGAGGGGATTTTTTTAAACTGGGATGAGAAATCGATATTCATACCATCAGGTTGGAGGTTACCCATTTGGAATATAAAGTATTGCTCCTCCACCCTGAGGGTGGCCTCGTCTAGGCACAAGAAAAGGGCATGGACCAAGATGTCAGAATGGGAGTGGGAATTAGAATTTAGATGTTCAGCCACCAGGAAGTTCTACTTTTGGCGGATGGAGTGGAAGCACTCAATGAAGCGGTCCCCCAATTTACAACAGGTAAAGGAGGCCGCATCGGGAGCACCAGACACAATAGACGAACCCGGCAGATTCACAGGTCAAGTGTTGTCTCACCTGGAAGGACTGTTTGGGGCCCTGAGTGGAGGTGAACGGGTCAGTGCCATTGTTGTCATATTAGTTATTTATTCAGAAGTGTTTGGTGCTATATTGCACTGTTATGCAGAAGGAAGGAAATTCCAATTTACCTTTCTGAGATTTGAGTGACGTAATGTTAAGTCCTGGACACCAAGTTAGTGGGCAATGGAAGTGAATAGATGTGGCACCTTGTGGAACAGGGGAAGATTTAGAGGAAGGAAAATTATTTCAGTAATTTTTCCAAATTTCCGATGCTAAAGTCATCTCCTGTTACCCAATGTACCTTTCATGATGTCCTCCCCAAGACCATTTCTTCACCTTCCAGCATGGTGCACTCTGGGCCGGAAGGATTTTGGGGTAACGTGCCTCTCCCTCAGAAATATTTACTTTTAACAAAAAAGTTGTGTGAGATTCGTTTGTAGTTGTTTATTCATTAACAATAAAAGTAACAGCATTTCTCTGAGGTGAACCCTGACAAAGTTCGCTTGCATCATGTCGATAGTGATGACCCGTACCTTCAAAGTACATTTAATATCAGAGTACGTATGCAGTACACAACCTGAAATTCGTCCTCTTCACAGACATCCACGAAACAGAGAAACCCCACTGAAGGATAGAAACATCAAAGCCCCGAAGCAGCCCCCCCACTTTGCACAAGCGGCAACAAAAAGCATCAGTTTGCCCCCCCTTCACCCCAACCCCAAGCCAGCAGAGGCACTGACCACCCCCTCTACACCCGGCTCCCCTGTCACCACGTAAGGAACAGCAAAGCACCTAAGAGTCCATTAAACTACAGTCCACAGACCAACACTTCAGTATCTCGCTTCTTGATAACTACCAACATTTAATCTCTTTCTTTCATCACCCCAACCTCTGTCTCACCCGGGGCTACGTCAGAGGAGAGCATCCAGTTTAATGCATCTGAGACTTTGACTCAGCAACGAGTGCAGCATTAACATGTGAAACGAACATCCCCTTTTCCAGTCACAAGTCAGACTGGCTACTCAAATTCATACATGTCTGCCTCAAGTCGAATTCATTTTTCCCGTTGACAGAGAACCAGAGCTCCTCCTATTGGATAATCAGGAAGTGTGGCCTGCAGAGGAAGGCTGGCTGGAGTTCGATATCACGGCGACGAGTAACCACTGGCTGATGGACCCACATTGTAACCTTGGCCTGCGACTCTGTGTGGAAACTGATGAAGGTACTGGATTTGACAACAGCATAGAGTATGTTCCAAGGTCAAAAAGAAAAAGTCTAGGCTATCACCTGACAATTACTTTGTTGTTCTCTCACTATATACATTTTTCCTCATGGCTATTTTGTTTTAAAGATGAGAAGATTAGTTTTGTTTGTCACATGTGCATCTTAACATACAGTGAAATGGGTCGTTGGTGTCAGATCAGATTGAATCAGCAAGCAAGTGTGGCCACTCTTCCAGGACCAACGTAGCATTGGGGACCCGAGTCGCCCCTAACCACAAACTGTTCCAGCTGCTACCATCCGGGAAACAGTACCACAGCATAAGAGCCAGGACCAACAGGCTCAGGGACAGCTTCTTCCACCAAGCCATCAGACTGATTAATTCACGCTGATACAATTGTATTTCCATGCTATATTGACTGTCCTGTTGTACATACTATTTATTGCAAATTATTGTAAATTGCACATTGCACATTTAGATAGAGACGTAAGGTAGAGATTTTTACTCTTCATGTATGTGAAGTATGTAAGTTATAAAGTCAATTCAGTTCAATAGCATGCCCACAGCTCACTAACCCTAACGTACATCTTTGGCACGTGGGAGGAAACCAGAGCACCCGGAGTAAACCAATTCCTTACTGGCAGCAGCCGGAGTTGAACCCTGACCTTATGGCGCTGCAAAGCATTCAGTATTCATTCATCGCAATGTAAAAACCATTTGCTTTGTGTAAAGATGTAGAATGCTCATAGCAAACTGTATAAATGCTTTATTTTTGGTAAAGATGTAATCTCACTTGCCACTACAGCTTTGGATACCTCGGGCCCTGACAGCTGAAGTTGTTCTACTCACGCAGCAGGTTTAACAATTAAAGGGTGAAACTATTGTCCACTTTGTCTTTGGCAGCTCCTTGTCCATATTCAATTTGACTGTTAACTCCCTATTTAGTCTGGATATCAGTTGTTGTTCATACAGGTAGTTCTGCTAAATTCATTCATGCCCACAAACTATCCTCTGTTCCTGGGATCCAGTGTTAGCATCCAAATGGGGTATATTGAAATGGTATGCCTTCGATTTTTTTTTCTTTGTAACTCGGAACCACCGCAGAATCATAATTATTATCATTGACATAAGTCGTGAAATATTTTGGTTTGTTTTCTGGCAACTATACAGTACATTAAAAATGCTGTAAGTTACAATGAGAAATATATACAGTATTTAAAGATTAAGTAGGGCAAAAAGAGAGCAAAATTAGTGAGGCAGTGTTCATGGGTTCATGGACCATTCAGAAATCTGATGGCAGAAGGGAAGAAGGGGTTGCCAAGCTGCTGAGTGTGTGTCTCCTTCCTGATGGTGGTAATGAGAAGACAGCCTGACCCAGGTCGTGCAGGTCCTTAATGATAGATGCCGACTTTTTGAGGCATCACCTTTTAAAAATACCCTGGGTGCTGGGGAGGCTAGCGCCCATGACGGGAGATGGCTAAGCTTACAACACTCTGCAGCTTTTTCCAATCCTGCATACATGCAGACATTTGGAAGGATCTCCACAGTCGAGCTGTAGAAATTTGTTGGAGGATAACTTTCACACATGTTGATACCCAGGGATTGAATACTTGCCTCATAGAATGAACAGTCACATTCCTGCCAGATGGCTAATCGTATGGTTCAGAATCCTTCCAAGGAAGATCCCTTAAATTCCTATTTTAAGTGATTCCAGACCCCACAGTAATGCAAAGTAGAGAGCACCAATTTAATACATGGTAAATTCAGTGGGAGTTCCTACTAGTCCATTGCATAGTTTGTAAACAGCCCCATATGTTATACACAGCTAGGAATTACAACTTCATATATTTTTGTTTTAATATATTAAGAATATCTGATGAATGGAAACTTAACAAACTAGGAACTCATATTATGAAGCAAGTTAAATTGTAATGATATGCTGAAGACAAATGCAGTTCATTGATAGAGAGTAGCTCAGAGACCCACCTCAGTATCCCTCCTCACAAACGGTTTCAGAGCAGCATTGCAAGATCGAGCGGGCTGATAGATGAACCAGCTAAGGAACGTGGTCTAGAGCGAAGGGGAGATAGTAACACAAATAGGGTAATAAAGAGAAGCTAATTCTTTTAAGAAATGAAACCTGTCCCAAATTTCATTTAATGCGGCCAGCATGACAAGCTGATTCATTGACTTGAGGTTTTGTTCAGCCCCAGGGCACAGTCTGGACCCCGATTTCATTGGACTAGTGGGACAACGAGGGGCCCGTTCGAAGCAGCCATTCATGGTGACGTTCTTCAGAGCAAGTCAGGCCCCGGTTCGTAAAAGACGGGCTGCAAAACCACGCAGAGGTCGTAAGAAATATAGCCAACCGAATGAATCCTGTGAAAGGCTGCCCAGTGTGTCAGGTAACATAGTAAATATACAAATAAACATAATCTCAGTAAATTAGTAGCTAAATGTATAATTTTGGTCCCCTCTTATGAAAGGCATGCATAGGTCTTACAATAATTTATACTAGAAAAGTGATTTAAATCTTTTTATAGATATAGTTTGTCTTTGAATTTGTTCAATAGGTACATTTAATGTCAGAGAAATGTATACAATGTACATCATGAAATTCTTTTTGTGCAGCCTGCTTTTCATGGTTGTTAAGGGCCACATTAAGAACCAGAGGCCACAGTTTAAGAATAAGGGGTAGGCCATTTAGAACAGAGTTGAGGAAAAACTTTTTCACCCAGAGAGTTGTTGATCTGTGGAATGCTCTGCCTCAGAAGGCAGTGGAGGCCAATTCTCTGGATGCTTTCAAGAAAGAGTTAGATAGAGCTCTTAATGATAGTGGAGTCAAGGGATATGGGGAGAAAGCAGGAACGGGGTACTGATTGTGGATAATCAGCCATGATCACAGTGAATGGCGATGCTGGCTCGAAGGGCTGAATGGCCTACTTCTGCACCTATTGTCTATTGTTCTGGTTAGAATTTCTGATAAATGAATTAGCAAAATGGAGTGGTTATAGAGTTTATAGCTTTCTAGCAGACACAGTGAGTAAAATATAGCCCAAACAGAAGAAATAGTAATTATCAGTGAATAACTTTCTTTTATAAATCTGTGCACTGTGTGAAATCATATGAGAGACCCCTTCAATACCATTTCCCCACAAAGTCACAAGGAGGTAGAAGCCTCTAGTGACACAATGGCAAAAAAACACATGCCACACTGGGGAGTGGTGGTCGTACAGGCAGGAGAGTAGCACCACAATAATTATCCAATTCAAGTTTAGTTGTCATTCAACCATACGTGAATACCCAAATGAGACACCGTTACTCCAGGACCAAGGTGCAAAACACAGTACCAACAGTCACACAGCACACGTAGCACATAGAAGGTAGCAAGCATGTAAAGATATCAGTGAGGCCCAGCCATGCAAACAGAAGTCCGGACCCGAGCCATGAATGCCGTAGAAATCGGCAGTCAACCACAATACAGCTTGTCTTCTGCCAGGTGAACACTGGGGGGCAGCACTAACTCCAGTCTGACGGCGCACCACACTGCCCCCGGTGGAGTGCACCTGCTATGACGCTTATCTCCTGGTGGCTGCTACCAGGCAACGCCTCAGCTTGAGGCCTGGTTCTCGCACATATAAGATGTCAGTAAAGTACAAACACGCAAAAAAATATATATACATATTCCAGATTCTGAATCCATGATTGCCACACAAATCTGCAGTCAACCATGATACAGTTTGTCTTCTGCCACACTAGAGGGCAGCATTGAATCCAGCCTGGACGCCGTGCGTTAAGCATATTAATGACTTGTGCATATGTATGTCTAGCAAAGCCGTCCAAAGCTAGTCAAGTTTTAACTCTGCCCATCTTCTCCCAAGCAAATTGATTGCCAAAAACACCAAAATCCGACATTAATTTCCATTATGTACTTACTGCCCGTTACACCGCTGGTATGGAGGGGAAACAATGAAGGTCCTCCGTCTCTGGCGGTGTTCCCAGCTTCCTGTTGGTTTTTGCTACCGTCAGTCATGCAAGTCCTGGATAGAGACTCAGGAATACCGTCGCACTCAGCTGTGGAAGGATTCTTTGTCGCTGTTTCCATAACAAATTTGTTTTACCAATTAGGGTTGTTAATCCTGAGCTGAACCCCCAGGTGGGCAGGTGGACCAGTCTTACCCTTTGACCTGTCTGGCATGGGTGACCCTACCAAGACCAAAAGCATTAGGCCCTGACTCCAGCCAATATAGCTCTCCAGGGCATTGACAAGGTCGTTGTCCCCTTGGAAGTTCCATTATATAAATCTAAATAAAAAGACAGGTTGTTTGCAAAGATTTTATTCATCTTTTTCTATTATGTGTGTAAGCAGGTCATAATTCTGGAGATCAGGGGCACGTATGCAAGAGGCACGAAATGTATGTTAGCTTCCGAGACCTTAGATGGCAGGTAAGATGACTTGGAGTTCCAATGGGAATGTTTAGAGAGTGAAAAAACATGGCTGCCATTGACCTTTATCTCCAACTGGTGTTTACTTTGTCGGGTTGGCCACTTAATTTGCAGTGAGCCAATGAACGGTTTGTATTGAACAGTCCTTACATGACGAGAGACCTTTCCTTCTTCCAATGCAGGACTGGATAATCGCACCAGAAGGATACTCAGCCTTTTATTGCGATGGAGAATGCTCATTTCCACTTAACTCCCACATGAACGCAACCAACCATGCGATTGTTCAGACACTGGTAAGATACAGAACCCTCAGTCAGGGTCAGATGTCCAATTGGCTACCATAAATACTCAAGATGCTTATTTATTTATTTATTGAGATATAGTGCGGAATAGATCCTTCCAGACCTGCGAGCCAGGCCACCCTGCAACCCTAGCCTAATCACGGGACAATTCACAATGACCAATTAAATTACCAACCAGTACTTCTTTGGAATGTGTGAGGAAGCCAGAGTACCCAGAGGAAGCCCGTGCAGTCAAGCGAAGAACGTACAAACTCCTTACAGGCAGCGACGGGAATTGAACCCGGGTCACTGGTACCGTAAGGCGTTGTGCCAACCACTACGCTACCGACCCGCCCATTCTTCAGCATGGGGTCATCCTTCAGTACCTGAGTGTCAGGAAGAACAGAATGACTGTTATTCCAGACCCAATGCAGCAAAAAAGAACCCAATACACATAACAAACCAATAAATATAAACATAACAGCAACAATGTACAAGCAACTTTTGAATGTGGCCGCACACGCATAAGATTAGCTCATATATATAGACTGACATATGTACATAAAGTGGTGCTGGGTGCAGGAGTATCTGAACATAAGGTGACTGACAGGAAATGATAAAGTAACAAAGTGACTCTTGGCAAGAGGAACTTTGGTTTATAGTTTTCACTCAATAGTAAAACATTCATCAAAAATCCTAACTCTACTTTGTTGATATTATCAAAATCAGAATCAGGTCTAATATCAGGCATATGTCGTGAAATTTGTTAACTTTGTGGCAGAAGTACAATGCAATACATAACAATAGAGTAAAAACTATGAATTACAGTAAATGCATATTAGTTATTACATAAATGGTTAACTTAAATAAGTACTGCAAAAGAATAGGAAATAAAAAAGTAGAGAGGTAGTGTTCATGGGTTCAATGTCCGTTCAGAAATCGGATGGCAGAGGGGAAGAAGCTGCTCCTGAATCGCTGAGTGAGTGCCTTCAGGTTCCTGTACCTCCTCCCTGCAATAAGCGCAAGTCATGCCCTGAGTGATGGGGGTCCTGATTGATAGACGCCACCTTTCTGAGGCACCGCTCCTTGAAGATGTCCTGGATACTACGGAGGCTAGTGCCCGTGATGGATCTGACTAATACTACAACTCTCTACGACTTACTTTGATCCTGTGCAGTAGCCCCCCCCCCACCCCCATACCAGACAGTGATGCAACCAGTTAGAATGTTTTCCATGGCCCAGTATATCTCTGAGTATCCTAGCTTTACATGATACGCAAGCCAGGGCAGTACGATGTGGAGAGCAAGCTGTTGCCCATGCAACAGACTCCCCCTCTCCACGCACCTGATGAGTCCAAATGAACGACAGGAACTGATACAGTTTGGCACCAGCAGCGTTGCAGGAGTTGCCCATCATCATTGACCTCAATGTGGGACTGCCTTAGGGGCTCCAGCTCCGGACTTTACCCTTGGGGTTTAATCCCGAAGCCTTGCCTGTCGTGGTCCCATCTGGCAATTCCCCATCTTGCTATTGTCTCATTGACTGTGCCTTAATTCCTGTCGGCTGATTCCCAATTATCGCTAGTTCCATTAATTACAGCATGCCTGGTTCCCATTAGCGAACATGGGATAAGAACCCTGGCATCACGGCCATGCTTTGCCAGTTTGTTGGTCAATTCGAGTGTGTGAAAACCTCGTTTCCTGATTCCTTAGGACTGTTAGTTCTAAGTTCCGCACCATTGCCTGGATCAACTATGTAAACCTTGTCTCTGTGTAAAGACCCGTTCCATGTTCGCGCCTCACGATCCTGTCTCCGTGCCTGTGTCCTGCACTTGGGTTCATCCCCAGCCACGCCCTTGCAACATTCCCCTGGGTGGGTGTTGCCAGAAAGCAGCGAAGGTTTGAGATCAGAGTTTCCCCTCTCCTCAATGAGCTGCCAACCACAGCTGATGAGCCCCAGCTGGTTTTAAGGGGGCAGTAACCCTCCTTTGCCCCTTCTCCAGTCTGTAGAAATGGTTCCGCCGGGCTTAGTAGCTAAGCCACAAGTGGAGACCGGGAGCTGGACTAGGTTGTCAGAGGCTATTTGAGACGCACGTCATTGGGAGCACTTAATAGGTAGTGGAGCTTGTCCCCATTACCACCCCCCGGTTATGGCAACTGTTACGAACCTTAAGGAACAAAATCAACTGTATTTTGTCAGATATTCCTCAAAGTTTGCAAACTGAATGTTTACACTGATTAACAAATGTAAACCCTGCAGTCAATTCCATGTGGAAGACTTATAAAAGCAGTGAGGTGAAAAACACAGGAAAAAAAACTAGAAGAGTACAGCACAGAAAAAGGCCATTTGGTCCACAATATTGTTCTGAACCAGCTAAGAAGCAAATCAAAAACACTCAAACAGTAATCCCTCCTACCGACACCATGTCCTTATCCCTCCATCTTCCTCACACCCATGTGCCTATCCAAATGTCTCTTAAAAGCCCCTAATGTATTTTCCTCTGGCACCATACCAGGCAGCCATGACTCTCTGAGTGAAAATGTTACCCCTCACACCCCCCTTTGAACCTATCCCCTCTCAACTTCAATGCATGTCCTCTTGCAACCCTGGGAAACGGACACTCTATCTATGCCTCTCATGATCTTGTAAACCTCTATCAGATCTCCCCCTCAGCCTTCAAGGAACAGTACTTAAATGACTAATGTTATTTTAATATTGCACTGAAGAATTAATCTGGGTTACACACTGAAATCCTGCGGGAAGGATTGAATCTATCACTGCATAAGCTAAACCAGCAGGTGGGTATAGTTATTTTGCCAGACTGCTGCACCACCCACAATCGTGCTGGTTGTGTGGCTGTGAGGTGGGCCTGCTTTCCTTCTTCAGGCAGCTTTGTCCCAAATTAAGGTAGAGTTGTACTTGTCACACTTGCATAAAGCAGCAAGTGGAAATGTCCGACTGTTCCAGCCAACTCCTCAAATTATCTTAAAGTAATTCACAAGTTGAAGCAAGTTAACTGCAGGAGAGAAAGAAGTTGTGTATTTAGGACTGGGAGAGAGAGAGAAGAGAAAAGCAGAAATAAACAGATTTTATTTCTTTCACAGGCTCACCTGTTGAAGCCAGACACTGTTCCAAAACCGTGCTGTGCACCAACCAAACTCACTGCGACATCAGTACTCTACTTTGACGAGAAATACAATGTGATCTTAAAAAAGTACCGGAACATGGTGGTAAAGTCGTGTGGATGCCAGTGAGAAATGTACACTTGCTGCGTATTTATCTTTGTCGAGTATCAGTTTATTAGGCAGCTGGAAGAAACAAAGAAGACAAAAACTGCCAGTCCCCATGAGTCATCAAAATATACAGTATTTAATATGGGATTCAAAATAAGTATCCGGGCATACTGAAGATTTAGACATTTCAATGACATTGAAGGCAAGAAGAACTTCTAAAATAATAAGTGTGATAATATAATAAAGGTTAAATCAACTACTTTTTTCCATGCATGAACAAAATTGGCAATGGAGACAGGACATTGAGTTCTCATGTTGGTGGCTATGAAGAGGATTTTAGCAAGAGCGGGGATGTGGGATTTGATATGCTTTGGTGTTTCAAGCATGTCAGGACCTTAGGTGCGAGCTGCCACAACTTAGGTTAACCAAGGGCAAGCGAAACCAGGGCAGCTAACCCACTCCCAGGAGGCAGTCGGCATTTAAATAAAGCTGCCTTGACCTGCCTTTCAGATCCAACTTTGCACAGACTTGAGAAAAGTATCATGATAGCTAAAGCAGATCAAGTAGACTGAAGCTTCTTAACACCCTTTCTGACTCGGGATTTAATTCCATGCCATTCCAAACCAACACCCCCCCCCCCCCACCAACCATTGCCTGATGTATTTCTTACCTGTGCGATCATCCCAAACTGCCCACAACCCACTGCCCCGTCATGTCAGGATCTGATTTCTTCAGTTCCTCCCTTGAAACCTTTGTGCCAGTCTGCCAGTCAAGCCAACTATATGTGAGAAACTTGCCAATAGCAAAATTAGCAAGCTTTCAAACTAAAATTCCACAATATATGGAGTTTAGAAAAAAAAAGTTCACCCATTTATATAACCTAGCACAGTAAGTGTCGGGACCTGAAAATATAAGCCACCGATGCAGACGATGCAGATTGACACAATGTTCATTCTCTTGCTAGAATATGAAAATTATTCTGTGTACTGAATATTAAAACAACACTGCTGATTGAACAAACGCACATTAAACTCTTCAATAAACTTAAGCTTTGTTAATGCATTTTTATTATTCCATATATCATAAACAGCACGGACCCTGATGACCCACTGAGACATTGACTACTTCACAGGGAGAATTGTCACTAATGGGTTAAAAAATCCTTATTGCTCTATTTCTTACTTTGACAGCTACCATTTTACATTGTTTTGAGATCGTTAATCCTTAGCATGCCAAAGACTGGGTTTTACAAAGGCAATCTTGCTGATGACTTTCAGCGAGAAAAGTAAACGTAATGCCTTTTTCCTGAAATGATACTTAGAATATGTCTGCGAAGACAACTCAGGATAGAGTGAGAAGCAAACAACAAAATAGTTTGGTGTGAATAAACTTCCTACAATCCATCAATAATTGCCTGAATTGATGATATTTATTTTATTATTTAGAGCAGCGATTCCTGATCTATTTTATGCCATGGACCCCTACCATTAACTGAGGGGTCCATAGACTCCAGCTCGGGAGCCCCTGGTTTAGAGGTACAGCACATTACAGGCCCTTCCGGCCCAATGAGCCAACGCTGCCCAATTACACCTATGTGGCCAATTAACCTTCTAACTCGTACGTCTTTGGAATTTGGGAGGAAAACCAGAGCACCTGGTTTCCCACGCGGTCACAGGGAGTACGTACAAACTCCTTACACTAGCGGCTAAGCTACCGCGTACCCAATGAATAAGGGGGAGAAAAAGCTACCTCGATTGCTACTAATTTGGACTTATTTTTTAAAGAAAACAGCTTTGGACAGGATTATATCACGAGATTTATGAATTTGGTCTCCCCCAACTCATTAAGGCTTCTCTTCAGACGATCTCTCGGGATCAACGACAAATCACTTCCACTCCAGTTCTGCGGGCTGTGATGTGGTGGATAAGGCCATCTTAAGGAACCCTAAAATTCATTTGGTTTGGTCTTTCACTCACACCTGAAGCTGTTCCGCTCATTTCTTGGACAATCAACAATTTCCGATTGTTCCGAGGCTTAAGATTTGGTAGCCTTCAGGTCTGTGCTTACAATGTATGGCATTTATCGTGGCGTCAATGACAGATTAAAAGGACGGCAACTGAATGATATTGTATTAGTTTAGATAAAACACGGGGGGACAAGTGGCCTATTGCTTTAAAGGTATAGAACAAAATTTGTGTAGAGTCCTATGCAAAAGTCTTCAGCACGTAAACATAGAGGGTGCTGGATACTTTTGCACAGTGCTGTATGTGTCAACATGGAGCGGAGAGCGAGTTTGTAACTCTGGCGTGAGCAGAGGGTGTTGGGACTGGCAAGGGTGGAGTGCCAGAGGAGGGGTTTGGGGCAGGTGGCAGAGAAGGAGTGCCAGGGGCAGGATTGGGGGTGGGGTGAGTGCAGACACACCCAGCCCTGAGACACCAGGCAAGGTCATTTGATTCCCAACAATTGGTTTATCGACCATTACAGAATGTCTCTCTGGTGCTTCCTGCTCCCTCCCCTCTCCCTTCCCCTTTTCCCAACCATGATTCCCCTCTCCCTGCCCCCTTCCCACTGTCAGTTCATAATAGAGACCCATATCAGAATCAGGTTTATCATCACTCACATACGGCAGGAAATTTGTTTCTTTTTTATGACAGCAGTACAGAACAATACATAAAATTATTACAGTGCTGTACAAAAGCACATACATGTAGCTAGGATGCCTAAGACTTTTGCACAGTACTGTATTTATCTCAGTAGCCTATGTTTAAATACCAGATTCGTCAACTTCTACACTCTGCCTATTTAGAGAAGTTCATCATTCTTCGCTGTCTTTTAAGTGAGCTGCCTCATAGTGAAAGAATATGGTGAGAAACACTATCGGGATCTCCAATACTTTGCCTCATGATGCAAGTCATTAAACTTTGAAGAACGGTATGGTTCTGTAATAAAATGTCAACAGGTCAGGGAGCAAGAGAAATAATGAACACTAGATAAATGGCTTTGACCTTTCCTTAGAACTCTGCCTTTCTTCAAAGTCACTAAACCGCTGAGTATTTCCAACATTTTCTGCTTTATTTCATATTTCCAGCACCTACACTATTTTGCTTTTGAGGATATTGAATACGTGGTCTCTCAGGCTTTTCTGAGCTTTCACAAAATCAAAAGATGATAAGACCATAGGATATAGGAGCAGAATTAGGCCATTTGGCCCATCGAGTCTGCTCCACCATTTCATCATGGCTGATCCGATTTTCCTCTCACCCCCACTTTCCTGCCTTCATGCCCTGACCAATCAAGAATCTATCAACCTCTGCCTTAAATGTACATAAAGACTTGGCCTCCACGGTCACCTGTGGCAAAGAATTCCACAGATCCCCCACTCTTTGGCTAAAGAAATTCCTCCTCATCTCTATTCTAAAAGGATGCCCCTCTATTCTAAGGCTGAGTCCTCTTGTCTTAGATTCTCCCATCAAAGGAAACATCCTCTTCACATCCACTCTATCAAGGCCTTTCAGTATTTGATAGGCTTCAATTAGGTCATCCATCATTTTTCTGAATTCTAGTGAACACAGGCCCAAAGCCATTAAACGCTCTTCATATGACAAGCCATTCAATCCTGGAACCTGACGAAGGGTCTCGGCCTGAAACGCCGACTGCACCTCTTCCTAGAGATGGTGCCTGGCCTGCTGCGTTCACCAGCAACTTTTATGTGTGTTGCTTGAATTTCCAGCATCTGCAGAATTCCTGTTGTTTACCCTTTTCATGAACCTCCTTTGAACCCTCTCCAGCTTCAGCATATCCTTTCTAAGATAAGGAACCCAAAACTGCTCACAATATTCCAAGTGAGGGCTCACCAGTGCTTTATAAGTCCTCAACATTACATCCTTGCTTTTATATTCTAGTCCTCTTGAAATGAATGCTAACATCACATTTGCCTTCCTTACCACAGACACAACCTGCAAGATAACCCTTAGGGAATCCTGCACAAGGACTCCCAAGACCCTTTGTGCCTCAGTTTTTTTTTGTATTTTCTCCCCATTTAAAAAAATAGTCTACCCTTTCATCTCTTCTACCAAAGCACATGACCGTATACTTCTTGACACTATTTTTCAACAGCCCCTTCCTAATCTAAGTCCTTCTGTAGTCTTTCGTGGCAAAAAAAAACACCACATAGCAGCGACTGTAGAACGAGTTCAACGCCCATAAATCAGCTGAAGAGATGGTGTCAAAACCCTTTCAATTCCTGGAGACAAACCGGGTACATTTCACCTTAGCAGAGCTGGGATCAATGTCCCTGGACACAAGGGTTCAGGTACGATAGGACAGGGAAGAGACGTCAGGCTGTGACGGTGATGGTTAGGGTGAACATTGGAGAGATAGGATCTCCTGGAACAATCAAGGGAAGAATCCACCTGTTTTGACTTAAGAAATCATGAAGGGGAATTACACTCTTAGAAGCATAATACTTAGTAACAGGAGAGGCCATTCATCCCATGTCTGTTCTGTCATTCATTAAGATAGAGGGAAAAGTTGGGGAGTTAGGCACCTTATTCCATGGTACACAGGAGACTGAGGGGCAACTTTATGAAGGTGTATAAAATTGTGAGGAACGTTAATGAGGTGAGTGCACACAGTCTTTTTCCCGGGAAAGGTGTACAAAAAATGGAGGGCACATGTTTGGGAGGACGAGGGGGAAGACTCTAAAAGGACCAGAGAGGTAACTTCTTCATGCAGAGGCTGGTGCTTGTAGGGATCAGGCGACAGAGGAAGTGATAATCGTCGTGGATTATAGATTTGGACTCTAATTCAGGTTTATGATGTGATCTAGTTTCTAGTTTCTCGCTCTGGTTGCTCTTTTTTTGAGTGATTTTTGAATTGGAGCAGCCCGCAGATAATCACTGAGCTGAACTGAACTGAAATATGCCTTTTTGATTTAGTGCTTTACATCCTGTGTTTTCACTCTTTTTTTTGTTGCCGTTTGCGTGACATTTTTGTGCATGGCGGGGGGTGGGGTTTGCTGTTTGTTGTTTCTCTTTGAACAGGTTGGTTCCACAGTTCTTCTTTGTTTCGTGACTGTCTGTGGTGAAGATGAATCTCGGGGTTGTATACTGTATTAAAGAAAAGGCATCTATTAGTCTTGCGAGACCATGGATCTGCGCCTGGAAAGTCTTCACTCTCCAGGGCGCAGGCCTGGGCAAGGAAGACCGGCAGTTGCCCATGCTGCAAGTCTCCCCTCTCCACGACACCGATGTTGTCCAAGGGAAGGGCAAGGGCTGATACAGCTTGGCAGCGGTGTCATCACAGAGCACTGTGTGGTTAAGTGCCTTGC
Source organism: Mobula hypostoma (assembly GCF_963921235.1). Taxonomy (NCBI): domain Eukaryota; kingdom Metazoa; phylum Chordata; class Chondrichthyes; order Myliobatiformes; family Myliobatidae; genus Mobula; species Mobula hypostoma. The sequence continues at coordinate 25,784,609 of NC_086122.1, forward strand.
TCAAGGACACAACACGTTCCCTCGGCTAGGGCTCGAACTCACGACCTTCAGATCACTAGTCGAATGCCTTAACTACTTGGCCACATGCCCACATGGTATACCGTATACATAGCTTGATAATAAATGTACTTTGAATCTTGAACACTTAAAAGACATTTGGATAAACACATGAATAGAGGGCATGTGGGGTAAAGGGACTAGCTTGGACAAGATGGACCAAAGGGCCTGTTTCTATGCTGTATTGGTGTATTATTGCTCTATGGCTTCTCCATAGATTGCTAATAAGCAGAAAGGAATTGAGAAGCACATTTGAATGGAAATTTCAGTAATGCGCATAGAGCAGTGATAAAGAGAACTTGAGCTATCCAGATATAAACTGGGAGAATGATAACAGAAGATAAAAGAGTTCAAGGAGTTTCTGGTATGATCACAAGAATTTTCCAGTTCATTATAGTTCAACTGCAGATCCTAAACCTCCAACGAGCAGAAATAGTTTCTCTCTACCTAAGCCATCAATTTCCCCTAAAAACTTGAAATCTTCATTCTGATTACATCTAACTTTCTAAGTTCCAAGAAGTACTACCTTAGTTTGTGTAATGTAAATCTTGAGCTCCAGGAAGCATTCTGATATCTCTACAATCCACTTTAGAGTGTACTCCTGCGTACCTTTCGATGTAAGACATGTGAAGCCTCTGGATGTTGTATCCTAGCTATCTAGACACACAAGCCAGGGCAATATAATATGGAGAGCAAGCTGTTGCCCACGTAGCAAGCTCCCCCTCTCCGCGCATCCGGTGAACCCAAAGAAACGGCCAAGACCGATGCAACTTGGCACCAGCAGCATCACACGACTCCATCTCTGGATTTTCCCCTCAGGGTCTTCTTCCAAAGCCTTCTCCAGGAGTGGGAATGGCTGCAAGGCAGCACTGGTTTAAGATCAGAGTTTTCCTTCTCCCTGATGAGCTGCCAACCATGGGTGATGAGCCCCATTTGCTGGAAGTAATTACTTTTGCCCCTTCTCCTGCCAGGGGAAATAGTTTAGCTGGGCTTAGTAACTAAGCCATACCTGAAGGCCAGGAGTTGAACGTGGTTGTCAGAGGCTATTTGAGGCACACATCATTAGGAGCATTTAATAGGTAGTGGGAGCTTGTCCCCATTACCACACCTCCCCCCCAGCTATAACAACCTTAAGGAACCATAAGAAAACTAGTGTTTGACAATTGAGCATAACTTGCTGTCATAGTAATATGTTTTTACAATATATTCCTCTCTTACACACAAACTACAGCTAATTTATATAAAGAGCATGAAACCAGAAACTCTGCCACTTTTCACTTGCTGCTAATACACAAATATTTCTTGTATTCCAATATTCTTATTTTATTTTATTGATCAATTTGCCTTTCATTCTATGTACAATGCATCAATTAAAGTCATGCCCAATCTTATTCAATGGGTTTTAAATTACTGTATGATATTCATTAATTCTCCTCTATCTACCATCTCAAAGATCATTAAAATGCTAAATTGTTAAATATGAGTAATCTTCTATGCTGAAAAGCTCAAACATTTTATGTCTTTGTCTTTCATTTAATTTATCTAAATGACTTTTAAAAACAATGAACATTTTTGAATGTTATGTTTAACTGCAGAGTCTATTAATCTATGTCTGTGGCCAAATATTGTATTACATCAGACAACTGCAGTGGCCCATTTTTTCCACTAGACGCCACTGAATTACTTACAAAGGTAAAGATCAGCACCTAGTGGCTGAATGAGAGCCTGAGCATTTTGATAGTTTTGGGGTCTGTCTAACACATTCAACAAAGATAAAAATATCTCTTCCACTTTAAATGGTTTGCAAGTTGTTATATTTGAAAGTACATTTTGTTCATTCTGCAGGTATCTATGCTTATGTGTCTTCATGTCACCATTATATAACCTTCTTCATGGACTGAAGGGTCTGGACGATATACATATGCATTGTGTGGTTATGTTTTTTCCAGAATATTCTATATATGTTTATATATGCAAGGACTAGGCCTCAAGTCGCAGTATCGCCTGGCGGGCATCGAGGCTGGTCAACAGATGATCTCGGTGGGCTGGGCAGTCTGGACTATATACATGCATATTCTGTGTTCTGGTATTTTACTGATGTTCTCTGTGGGTTTGTTGTATGTGTAAGGACTGGGCCTCAAGCTGCTGTGTCACGGGGGTGGGGGGGGGAGGCATCGGGACTATTTTATTCTGTGATTGTGATTTTATGTGTGCTGTGCCGTGTGTGACTGTTGATAATGTGTTTTTGCACCTTGGCCCTGTAGTAACGCTGTCTCGTTTGGCTGTATTCATGTATGGTTGAAAGACAATTAAACTTGAATTGAATTGAACATGAATTGAATTTTCCTCTGCAAAGCTCATTGAGCTGCTTCTGATCAAGCTACCTGCCTGCGATTTGCTTGTTTCAATACAGGTAGGGAAAAAAAACTCCTAAGACTGTCCAGAATAGGGTGGAAGCAGAGCAAATGATTTCATTTCCCAACCCTATGCATGTGTCGTACATCATTCAGCTAGGTCTTCTAATATACAGAAACAAACTACAACAGATGTAGAGTGGATCAAATTATAGGCACGTTTTACTTGCAAGGGAAGGTTTACCTCCAAATGTTATTGTCTGGAAATAGCTTCAATCTTATAGCTCAGACAAAGCACTTTAATACTTTTTTTTTACAGAGAACAGTAATTAGGTTGTTTCATTCCAGAATATTCCTCCGTTATTGTCATTTGTTCGATTTGTCACTTAGAGGCTGCGTCCTGTTTTCCTCTGTTGTCAAAACATCCCCTCGCCGTAAAGCATACATCTTCCTGTTATAAAGCATACATTTTGATAAAACACACACACACACACACACACACACACGCACACTCACACACTTGATAACATTCCATCCAAACCAGCAAAGCACCCTGGGATCTCACAGGTTCCATTTTGTCACATTACGTTTTACAAAAGTTACAAAATCATAAAGACTTCCGGGGTACAGATATATTTCCACACATGTGCATGAAAACAGAATTGTGCTAAACATTGATTTTATGTTTTCTTTTTCCTCTTGTGACAATCATCTTACCTGCTTTAAGAAACCTTCAGTGGATCTATGCAGGGCAACTTGAGGATAGAGCCATGATCAGGAATTCCCAGTTGCTGGTGTGAATACGAATTACAAATAAAATTACAGTTATTCAAAAAAATATTCAACATAATGATGGTGCATTTATGCCATAATTGTAGAAACAATTTAAATGGAATATAAACCATAATAAACAGCCTCTATTTCACTGACCACATGTATTGAATGAAGGCAATTTTTCAAGTTGCAGTTAATAAGAGAGAGGCTGTGTTTTCCAGCTTAGAAATACCTGAATGTTCAACGCTAATTAATCACACTATATTATCCAGAAGAGTTGAACAAAACTAATGGGCTCCTTACAGGTATCAGGGGTCATGAAGTACGTGAAGTTACCATAGCTAGAGAAGGTTCTTGGGAAACTGAAAGGTCTGAAGGTAAATAAGTCACCTGACCCAGATGGCGTACACCCCAGAGTTCTGGAAGGTGTGGCTGAAGAGATCGTGGAGGCATTAATAATGATCTTTCAAGAATCACTAGATTCTGGAATGTTTCTGGAAGACTGGAAATTGGATATGTCACTCCACTCTTCAAGAAGTGAGAGAGGCAGAAGAAAGGAAACTATAGGCCAGTTAGTCTGATGTCAGTGGTTGGGAAGATGTTGGAGTCAATTATTAAGGATGAGGTCTCAGGGTACTTGGAGGTGCATGATAAAATAGGCTGTAGTCAGCATGGTTTCCTCAAGGGAAAATCTGCCTGGCAAACCTGTTGGAATTCTTTGAAGAAGTAACAAGCAGGATAGACAAAGGAGAATTGGTTGATGTTGTGTACTTGGATTTTCAGAAGGCTTTTGTCAAGGTGCCACATATCAGGCTGCTTAACAAGCTATGAGCCCATGGTATTACAGGAAAGATTCTAGCATGGATAAAGCAGTGGCTGATTGGCAGGAGGCAAATTGTAGGAATAAAGGGAGCCTTTTCTGGCTGGCTACCGGTGATTAGAGATGTTTCACAGGGGCCTGTGTTGGGACCGATTCTTTTTCAACTATATGTCAATGATTTGGACGATGGAATTAGTGGCTCCTTTGAAAAGTTTGCAGATGATATGAAGATAATTAGAGGGGTAGGTAGTTTGAGGAAGTAGAGACGCTACATAAGGACTTAGATTAGGAGAATGGGCAAAGAAGCGGCAAATAGAATACAGTGTTGGGAAATGTGCAGTCATGCACTTTGTTAGAAGAAATAAAAGGGTAGATTATTTTCTAAATGTAGAGAAAATACAAAAAAAAAAGAAGCACAAAGGGATTTGGGAATTCTTTTGCAGGATTCCCTAAAGGTTAATTTGCAGGTTGAATCTGTGGTGAGGAAGGCAAATGCAATGTTAGCATTCATTTAAAGAGGACTGGAAGATAAACACAGGGATGTAATGTTGAAACTTTATAAAACACTGGTGAGGCCTCACTTGGAGTAACATGAGCAGGTTTGGGCCCCTTATCTTAGAAAGGATGTGCTGAAACTGGAGAGAGATCAAAGGAGGTTCATGAAAAAGATTCCAGCATTGAATTGCTTGTCATATGAGAGCGTTTGATGGTTCTGAGCCTGTACTCACCAGAATTCAGAAGAATGATGGGTGACCTCATTGAAATCTATTGAATGTTGAAAGGCCTTGACAGAGTGGGTGTGGAGAGGATGTTTCCTAGGGGAGAGTTTCAGACCAGAGGACACAGCCTCAGAGTAGAGGGCATCCTTTTAGAAAGGAGATGAGGAGGAATTTCTTTAGCCAGAGGGTGGTGAATCTGTGGAATTCATTGCCACAAGTAATGGTGGAGGTCGTCTTTATGTATACTTAAGGCAGAGGTTGTAAGATTCTTGATTGGTCAGGACATTAAGGGATATGGGGAGAAGGCAGGAGATTGGGGCTGAGAGGAATAATGGATCAGCAATGATGAAATGGTGGAGAACACTAGATGGGCCAAATGGCCTAACTCTGCCCCAATATCTTATGGTCTTATGGTGACAAATGTTTCATTCCAACAACAGATCAGCTGCTTGTTATGTTCAAAATGAAACCGTAGCCAGACGACCTCTTTAGACCATAAGACCATAAGATAAAAGAAACATCAACTACCTGAGCCATACATTTCCCGAGTGAAGAAAGAATCTCTGGGAATCAAAAGAAAATTAGGGAAATTTATAATATGGTCAACCTAGGTGCCAAACAAATTGGAAAAAGGCGTATAGGAAATCATGGCAATATTGAAAGTAGCTGCAGCGTCATATTAGAAGAGACTGCGCAGTAGTTAGATTAAGGATGTGTTTAGTTGGCAAGGCACACATTTTGAATCAAAGATAAACATATGGAAGTTCTAGTTCAGACAAAGTGCAAAAGAGTTGATCTTGAGATAGGCAGAGTCACATAGAAAAACACAACCATAAATTAAACCACCCTTTTTTTTAGAGAGTTTGGGATTTGGGGAAATGGCTGACTGGTATATAGAGGGAATTCCTGCTGAGATAAACCCAAAGTTCAAAGTTCAAATTACATTTGTTACCAAAGTATGTATGCAGTGTATGACCCTGAAATTTGTCTTCCTCACAGACAGTCATGAAACAAAAAACTACGGAACGAACCCACCTAAGTGAAATATCAACCCCCCCACCCCTCCCCCGCACAAAAAACGTGTAAATGGCAACAAAAAAGAGTGAAAATGCAGAATATAAAAACACGAGGTCCAAAGGCATATTTCAGTACAGTCCGGCTCAGTGTTCATTATCTCCAGGACACCCCAATTCAAAAATCGCCCAAAAGCAGCAACAAAAAAGAGCGACCAGAACTAGAACACATCATAAACCTGAGAGTCTGAGTCTGCAGTCCGCGTCGATTAAACCTTGCTACGGCCCCACCCGCCAACAGCATCGAGGGAGAGAGAGATACCACTCGAATGCGGGGACCTTCCCTTGGGAGCAGTGAGAGAGAGGCCGTCACACACTAACTCCCTCTCCAGCAGCAGCAAGCGAAGGGGTTGAGAGACGTCGCTGAACACTCGCTCACCTCCACACAATCAAATATTACAAAGAAGTATAGATAGCTGGAAATTATTGTGAAATTGTAGAATCCACATGTTAATGATTGTAACACAAATATGACAAAATTGCTGGAAAGTGTTTTGGGTCAGCGGAATATCTTTGAACTCTCACTTGAAGTTCTCCCCAGTGTAGCCGGAATAAACCAACTTTTTCAAGAAACTCGCCATTGCTGTATGAGATTTTCTTCTCGCGCTGCCCTGATGTGAGCTGTAACTAAGAAGGCGAACAGGTCCCAGGTGAAAGCCAAATCCAGGGTTCAGGTCTGATACAAATCCCTCCAACACAAACCTTAAATGACAGGAACAACTCTTAATATTCAAACACCTTTATCAGGACATACGGGCAGTCTAAAAACTTTTGCGGGCAATAACCCATAACACTATCACCATATTTGGTTTGCCAAGTGGGAAAAGAGCTTATCTGGAACCCTCCTTGATCTTTGTTACAATAGGGCAGAATTCAAGATGTCTGGGGCCTGCTTTGATCCTGGTATGATCATTGGGTCTATGTCTATACATTTGGCTAATGCAGATGAGAATATCTCATAATCTTGTCAGTTTCCAAAGCACATCTCCTAAGTCGTTATGACCTAGCAACTGGCTCTCTTCATAGACCAAGGGTTCTTAACCAGGGGCCCACAGACCCCTCAGGGGTCTGTTGATAGATTCCAGGGGGTTCGTGAACTTAGATGGGAAAAAAAATTACATGTATATTTTCACTAACCTCCAACTGAAATGTGTTGGCGCATGGCCAAGTGGTTAAGGCGTCGGTCTAGTGACCTGAAGGTCACTAGTTCGAGCCTCAGCTGAGGCAGCGTGTTGTGTCCTTGAGCAAGGCACTTAACCACACCTTGCTCTACGACGACACCGGTGCCAAGCTGTATCGGCCCTAGTGCCCTTCCCTTGGACAATATCGGTGGCGTGGAGAGAGCAGACTTGCAGCATGGGCAACTGTTGGTCTTCCCTACAACCTTGCCCAGGCCTGCTCCCTGGAAACCTTCCAAGGAGCAAATCCATCACGAGACTAACGGATGCCCGTTTTAACTGATATTTAGCATTTCCTTCAATTATGAATGTTGGCAGCAAACCATAGTAGCATTAGCAGTGCCTATGGCTTTGTCACCAGTAGAAATCACAGATATTTTCAAACAAGAGAGAATCTGCTGGAAATCCGAGCAACGTACACAAAATGCTGGAGGAACTCTGCAGGCCAGGCAGCATCTAGGAAAAGAGTGCAGTCGATGTTTTGGGCCAAAACCCCTTCTCCTATCACGTTACAGTTGTTACAAATATCTCAAAATATAGTTTGTGGCACGCTCATCACTACTTCAAAACTAGGGTAGTTATTAGAGCTGCTGCTAGATCGAACACGAGAGGAGCCTTGTAAAGCGAGCTATGGAAGCTTTAATTCCATTCGCAGCAACGCATCTTTGCCAATCAGGATTTTCAGCACTTGTAACCATTAAAATAAAAAATCAAAATCAGTTGGACGTACAGCATGATGTGCATGTTGCTTTGTCAAAGACCACCCCACAGTTTGATGTTCTTAACCAAGCAAAGCAACAGCCTTCACACTGATATATCTTTACAAAACTAAAATTTCATTTTAACTTGCCTATATTTTAGATGTATAGTCTTGTTATTATGTGGGCACGTGGCCAAGCGGTTAAGGCATTGGACTAGCTACCCGAAGGTCGTGAGTTCAAGCCCCAGCCGAGGGAACGTGTTGTGTCCTTGAGCAAGGCACTTAATCATACATTGCTCTGCGATGACACCGGTGCCAAGCTGTATGGGTCCTAATGCCCTTCCCTTGGACAGCATTGGTGTCATGGAGAGGGGAGACTTGCAGCATGTGCAACTGCTGGTCTTCCATACAACCTTGCCCAGGCCTGCGCCCTGGAGAGTGAAGACGTTCCAGGCGCAGATCCATGGTCTCGCAAGACTAATGGATACCTTTACTTTAGTCTTGTTATTAAATGCATTAATAAAGAAGCAATAAAGAATTAATAAAGATTTCAATACACATTTGTTTCATTAAATATTTTGATAAGTGTTTCAATATAATTGGATTATTTTGTAATCCTATGAATTTTATTTTACATATTTACATACAAACTATACATTATTCTGAGAAGGGGTCCATAGGCTTCACTGGACTGCCAAGGGGGTCCATGGCATAAAAAAGGTTAAGACCCCCTGATTTTTCCCCTCTTTCTCTGCGCATCATGTGTTGGTCTTTTTTTTAATTGTTTTCTTTTGAGTTTCTTGTTTTGGTGGCTGCCTGTAAGCAGACAAAGTTCAAGGTTGTATAATTCATACATTCTTTGATAATAAATATACTTTGAACTCATAGACAGAGGTGCTCAGCTGATTACTTGTGTAGAGGTTACATTTGAAAACACTTTGATGGCTTATTCTTGTTTGCATTAATGGGCATTAAGCGTCAAAAACTGCAAATGTGCAACATCTAAGATAAAAACAGAAAACGCTGGAAATGCTCAGGGGACAGCTGTGGGAAGAGAAATAGTGTGGCTGTTTCATGTCAAATATCCTTTTCTCGGAACTGGGAAAGATACAAAAGATGCCTGTTAAACTGCAGGATAGTGGAGGAGGGGTTGTCTATCATAGAGTAAAACTAGGTGACCATAAGATTAAGCTGTAAACAAGGTTATCTGGCCAATGAACAGTTAGACAGTGAAAACGTAGAGAAAAGAACATAGGTAAAATCATGTAGAAAATGCAAAATTCAGAAGGGGACAATATGCCTGGAATGTGGTGGACTACTGTATCTTATCTGGTAGGAGCTATCGTTGATGGGATTCTATGGTAAAGGGAATAGACAGGAGCTTCTGTAACTGCAAATGGGACTCCCTGTTGAATGTTGCCACCCATGTGCAAGGGTCAGGGATGTCTCAGAGTGGCAGCAGGGCTCCTGCACTTTCTTCCAGCTCTTGCTGCTTGCTTTCTACCATCCCCATCAGACTTCTTCCACTGCTGCTTGAGGTTACACCTAACATTCTCACGCAGTTCCTTCTTTTGCACACGTCTAGGAAAGCAGCATGCTTCATCAGAGATCCTCACCACCCAGGCTGTGCTCAATTTCACTGCTGCCATCATACAAGAGCCTCACCACCAGGTTCAAGAACAGTTACTACCCCTCAACCACCAGGCTCTTGAACAAAAGAGGATAACTACACTCACCTGTCCATCCATTGAGACATTCCCACACCCAATTATCTCACTTTAAGGACTCTTTATCTCACGTTCTCATTATTTATTCCTATTTATTTATATTTGCATCTGCACAGTTTTCTGCACTCTGGTTGATTTTTCATTGATCCTGCTAGAGTTACTGTTCTATTGATTTGCTGAGTATGCCCGCAGGAAACTGAATCTCAAGGTTGTATGTGGTGACATATACTGTATGTGCTTTGATAATAAAATTTACTTTGAACTTTAAAGAGTAGTTTAGCCACAGATGATAATGTGTGGCTACTTATTAGTCAGTGATTGAGTGATAGACAGTTGCAGTAACAGCTAAAATTGATGCAAATCTTACCCTGCTGGTTTGGGAAAAGCCAATAGTTCTCCTCATTACTTGTTAGTGCTTTCTGTGCCAACCACAAGGCGATGTTGTTAGCTTATTAAAGATCGAAAACTTTCACACGGTAAGCTTGTTTAGAAGATAGAGACATTGAGGCGAATGCAGAGGACGAGCGAGGGTTTCAGTGCCGACTGCCTGCCTTGTGATCGCTGCCCGAGAAAGAGTCAGTGAGGGCCTATCGCTGTGGCCGGCGGGTGGGCCTCTCTACCTCGCGTGGTTCCTCTCTCTTTCAATGAACGTCGGTGATATCGTAGGATGGTATCGTGGTTCTGCAATTATGAATTGGACTATTGTGTTTATGGACTGTGGGCCTTTTTCAGACTTAAGGTTTTTATATTCTGTCTTTTCTATCACCCATTCCTTTCCTATTTTGTTTTGTGAGGGGGAGAGTGTTGGGGGGGGAGTTGATGTTCTGTTATTGTTCTGTTTGTTTTTGGTGCAGGGAGGGGTTGTTTTATGGTGTCAATGTTCCTGTTCTGTTTTGTGCAAGAGGAGGGGGGATTGATGATCAGGATGCCTTTTTTTTTACGGTGGGGGGGGTGGGTTTAACGTTTCTCTCTGAACGAGTTTCATGTTCTTTCTTTGATTCGTGGGTATCTGGAGAAGACAGATTTCAGAGCTGTATAGAGATACATGCTTTGATGATAAATGAGCCTTTGAACCTTTGAAATGGTTCTGGGTCGAATGACTAACAACTGCTGTCATCAACCCGTGATTCTGTGATTAACAAAAGGTATTTGGCTCAAGTACTTTACCAAGGATAAATCCATCAACACATTTTAGTGTCAGCATTTTTCTGCTGAAATTCATTGCGTCTAGTGCATAGCTTTGGAACCATGACCAACATTTACCACGTCATGTTTGTTCTTTAACAAAGACAAACCTTGCGTGGGTTTTAACGCTAAACTAAAGATTGGTAGTTGTTCTACCTGTCAGACCCCAGAGGCAAGATTTTTAGTTAGACATGATTTAAAAAGCAAGACGTTTCAATGCCTATTATCTAATGGGTTAAGAATTTTATTCTGTACTTCTCGATATGGCTTTTAATTGGGCATTTAATCACATCCTGCTACATGCGTCTGTCTCTATAGGTTACTGTTTCCTTGTATTTGGGAGATATCTTGTGTTACAAATCGCGTAGAAAAAGATGGCATTCTAGTGAAAGATTAAGTGAAAGGTGTTATCTTCACTAAATCACAAGTGGGGGAAATATTTTTGAACCAATATAGTAGATGGGAAAAGTATAGAAATCCATCAAAAACAAATTTCTGATCAGAGCGAAAGCAAGAAGGAAGTTAATGTTCAGCGCCCTGACGTCAGACAAATTGGAGCTTTTATTTTACTTGAGTGTTGGAGTGTGTTGGTTGCAAGGATTTTCGGAATGATGTGGTGCATGGGATGGGAGGGATCTGCGCTCAGGTGAGTCAGACCACCAAAGTAAAATGAAAAGGGTCGAGCACAAGTTGTGTCGAAATAGCACAGCATTGCATTCCGAGACCTATGTGGGGTTGTGACGCACAATTCATTAGGGCGGCGTAAAGAGTTGGACGCACAATTTACAATGAAACGATATTTTAATAGCATAATCGTTAGATAATAATGTTGTTAGTATTATATTATATTATTATTTATAAACTTACCTGTTTATTTGTTTATTGAAAATTGGTATAAATTTATTTTCTGATCAACTGTGGCCTTTTTGAATTCGTCTCATATTTATGGAGTATTGTATTTTGAACCGCTACTTGTATTTCTTTTGAGTATCTTTTTAAATGTGTTTTCTTTCTATTCTACTTCAAGCAAACAGAAAGAGGTTTTCCGTTTCCGCAAATGTAGCCTTTTATATTATTTCCTTTATGTCTTGTTTCCAAATTTGACGTCCCAGTTCTAGTATCATTGGTCCCACTAGCGAATCGGCAGTACAGTGCTGTTACCCCACGCGCTTTGTTGAAGGAATGCGTAGGGTCTGCTGTGGGGCAGGATATATTATTTCTGTATGAAAGAGCGTTGAGAGACAAGGTTTTCCCTTCTGTTCTATCAAGTTGAAGAATTTATACAGTTTAGCAGGTGCTAAACAATTAGCATCGGTCATAAAATACAGGGACAGAAACCAGGAGCGGGTCATATTTCAACTTGGAGACCGTGGCAATCATCCATTTGAATGCCCACCATTGGATACGTGGTCTGTCATTATTCCTTCCTAACGTTTTTACTGTGGAAGGAGGTGATGAGAAAATTAGGTATGCATGATAGTTTGTAGATAGAAACCTCTAGTATCTTGCCCTATTGGGTCAGTCCTTAAGCTTTCTTCTAACAAGACCTTACTCATTAGCTGAGGTGGTTGTTTGCAGAAATTCCCAGAGAAACAGCACCGTCGTTCATTCCATCCAGTCATTTATGTTTATTAGTTGTTTATGCAACGTGATCATTGCTGCTCAAGACAGTATTTGTTACCTATGCTCATCCCCTTTCAAAGATGTTGCAGAGCCAGTTTTGGTGATACCAGGCTTTAATGTTCAGGAGCCTGAAAGGGTACAGAGAAAATTTACAAGGATGTTGCCCGTTCTAGAGGAAATATAAGAGTTATAAGAAAAAAATTAATAGCTTTGGGACTTTATTCCTTGGAATGTAGAAGGCCGAGAGGTGACTTGATAGAGGCATACAAAATTTTGAGGGGTATAGGGTAAATGCAAATATGCTTTTTTCCACTGAGGTTGGGTGGGACTACAACTAGAGGTGATAGGCTAAGGTTGAAAGGTGAAAAGTTTGAGGGGAATATGAAAGGAAACTTCTTCACTCGGAGGGCTGTGAGAGTGTGGAATGAGCTGCCAGCGCAAGTGGTGCATACAAGCTCGATTTCAACGTTTAAGAGAAGTTTGGATAGGTACATGGGTGGTAGGGTTATGGTCCCGGTGCAGCTCAATGGGAGTAGGCAGTTTAAATGGCTTGGTACAAACTAGATGGGCTGAAGGGCCTGTTTGTGCTGTACCTTTCTATGACTGTCTCTGACCTTCCAGCTCTTTGTCCCAGCCACAATAATAGAACAGTGATACATTTCCATCTTGGAATGATGCGTGATTTCGTAGAATCATAGAAAAGTACGATGATTTGGAGGGAGTTCTTGAAGGTGTTTCCACGCACCTTCTGACTTAGATTTTAGCCTTTTCAGGTCCGGAAACTATTTTGAAGTGACCTTGTTAGGTAAGTATACTGTTTTCTGCCAAAGGTACACATGGTACCCAGGAGATTGGGAGAGTGAATGTTTTTTGTCATGATAAGTCCCATAGGTGAGTAGAGAGAACTGGAACACACTGCTGGCCTGTGTAACTGGTGAAAAGGCATTGGGGAGTTAAGAGACGGCCAGTTCATCACAGCTTCTGATCCTGCAGATGCCACACCTTCATCTAGCCAAGAGAAATGGGAATTGAACTATGGGCAATTTAGGGCATCTAAGGTCCTGCATGAGATACAATTCCTGGAATGGCAGATTAAATTTGACTAGGTTTATATTTACTACTGCTCAGAAGAGTGAGAGGGAAGCAAAATGAGACACACAAAACTACCTCAGTACTATACAAGTTTGTGTGGAGAGCGTGCATCTGGAATCCAGAACAACAGTTTACAGTCTCAATTTACAGAATAATATATTTGAGACTGAGATGAAGAAAAAATTCTTCACTCAAAGGATTGGTCAGCCTGTGAAATTTGCAACCATGGAGGACTACAGTCGCAAAATATTTTTAAGAAGGATATAGTTAAATTTCTAGATGCAAGTTATCCAGTGGCATGGGGAGGATGTGGAAATATGATGATATCAAACGGCAGAGTATGCTCAAAGACTACAACTCAATAGTCTACACCTGTTTTTATTTTAATCTGATATTGGCCATCACAAATGCAGATGGGTCTGACTGATATGCATTAAAAATCAAGTTCTTTGCAGAAAAGATCTTTGTACTGAAAGTTAAGGGCTTGAGATCTGCGGCTTGGTCTGGCAATTCTGCAGATGCAGTTTGCAGACTCCCATTATACTCCCAACTACAAAAATCCAGCAATCCACATTCCCAAATCTTCCTTGTCAGCTTCATATATGCCACTGGAAATGCTGGAGACATGGCAAAATTTCAAGGTCAAGATTTCAAGATTCAAGATAGTTTATCGTCATTCTTCAGTACACCAGTATAAAGGAGAATGAAACATTTGTTACTCTGGATGCAAAACAGCGTAAGAAAACACAATGACATAAAAATACAGTAAATATAAATATAAAAGCAATCCTACATACAAAACACAACATACAAGTAACTGCCAGAGTGTGGCCATATATCCATAAGATTAGTTTAGAATTAAGGCAGTCTGACCCGATGTAGACTAATTGTGTGTACATAAAGAAACACTAGGCGTAGTATCTAAACTTAAGGTGACTCACAAAGTGCTGGACGAACTCAGCAAGTCAGGTGGCAACTATGGAAATGAATAAACAGTCGACGTTTTTGGGCCGAGACCCTTCTTCGTGACTGGAAAGAAAGGGAGAAGATGCCGAAACATTGACTGTTAATTCATTTCCATAGACACAGCCTGGCCTGCTGAGTTCCTCCAGCATTTTGTGTGTGCTGCTCTGGATTTCCAGCATCTGCAGACTTTCTCATGTTTATTATAATATGAATCCGACGGGAGATGATAAAGTGACAAAGTGGCTCTTCTAGGTAGCAGCGGTGCATATGAGTACACAGTGACTGTGTCAGTGTAGGCATGGGATGTGGGTGTAAGCATGAGGTGGCAGTGCATGGAGGAATGAAAAGTGCTGAGGGGCTGTGGAGAAGATTAGCTGATGCGGTGGGGGACCACTACGTTCACGTTAGCCATTTCTGAGAAAGAAACAGTTCATTTTTCAAACGCAAACACGAGGGATTCTGCAGACGCTGGAAATTCAAGCAACACACATCAGCAACTTTGATGTGTGTTGCAGTTAATTTTTCAGGCCTATGACCTTTGATTGAAAGGTCAGAGTTAAGGTTCTAAAGAAAGGTCACAGACCTTAAACTTTTAACTCGATTGGCAACACGCCCAAAAATGCTGGAGGAATTTTGTGAGTTCCTCCAGCACTTTGTGTGTGTTGCTGTGGATTTCCAGCATCTGCAGATTTTCTCGTGCTTGGGGGAGCTTTAACTCTGTTTCTGTGCTTGCATATCGTGCTAGGTATTTACAGCATTTCCAATTTTTTTATTATTGAAGGGTTCCCCAGAGTTGCATTTCCGATTGTATTTTATAGGGCACCTTTAGTTGCAGTAAAACGGCTCCGAGCTAGTTTTTTTTTGGAGCTTGACACTAAGTAACTTGGAGAGATTCTGCAGGAGCTAAGCTGTAAAAATAAAGTACATGAGATTCTGCAGGAGCAAAGCTGTAAAAATAAAGTACATGAGATTCTGCAAGAGCAAAGCTGTCCTTCAGAAAGTTTCTTAAAACCTGTCCCTGCAAGGACAGGAATTCCCTGTCAGCGCGCGGAGGCGGAGTCACGCTCGGTGAGCGGTGATAGGCGGAGCGGCGGCGCCGCGGGTCACGTGGTCGTCCGGGCCGCCGGGTCACGTGGTGGTCCCGCTGCGCCGGCGCCGGGTCTGGTGGACGGCACCCAGAGAAATGGCGGCGCTGTCGGCTGCGATGAGGCTGCCGAGACTGTCTGTGGTTGCTGCGGCGGCTGCCTTCCAACGCGTGCTGGCCACAACAGTGAGTGAAAATGCAGTGTAAAATCTTCCAAAATGAGCACGCTGCAGGGCGTCACAGTTGTAATTCTTAAATATTTTTATAAAAGATCGTAACTTGATTTTTGATTGTCTGAAAAGGAGATCAGTGAGGAAAAGGAAGGAGGTTCTTCACAGCATTTTGATTTTTTTTTCCCCTTTTTGACCAAACTCGTTGAAGGTATTCGCAGAATATCAATTACATCTACTGGTGTGAAAGCTGCAGCTTGTGTTGGCTGGCATGTGGAACATGGAAACCAGAACATTGTGTAACAGACAGACAAATAAATAAATAACAAATGTTGGAAGTCAGAAATAAAATAAAATGCTGGAAATATTCAGCAACCCTGACATTTTCAGTTGTTATTTCAGATTTTTCAGTATCTGTAATATTTTGATTTTCATAGGCTGACATCTAAGATAGCTTACTGTGTGAGTTTAAGGACCATGGCCAATATGTGGAGTACTTTGGAGTGCTTTAATCAAGTGTAGATTGCTTCGCTATTCCTTTGAAAAGTGGTCCTTCATTGGTGGTAGGATCGATCCTTGCAGGATTGGGGCATACTGTCTTAAAGGCCCTATCAAATCCATAACTTGTGGTTACTAGAGGGGCACTAGGTGTCCTATGCTCCAGCCACCCCACAATTTGTTTTTGAGGGTAAGTATTTTCTGTTACAGTTCAGTCTCCAGATGCCTGAATGACTTTTTCCTTGAGAAAATGGGGAGTTTCTAATCCATAAACTGTCTTTGTTTATGGTCAGTTAGTTCTTGGGTTTCCTGATCATTATTTAAATAATCCTCATGCTTTCCGGTAGAGGAGCCAAGATTCTGTTTGCAGACTCTAGTTACAGTGGACTTCAGTCCAGTTAAGGTCCTGTGAGTGCACTGAGTGATGTCACGCTGTCTTTGTGGTCCTGTGTAAAGCTGGCTTTGCCAAGTTCTTGATCATTTCAGAACTGATTTTCTTGCAGCAATATTTCTGTTGTTGCTTTTGATTTGGAGCCAAGTTGGAAACGGACAATCCAACAATCCCTGTCTCCTGTGTCATGGTACAGGTGGTGGGTTTCTCACTGCGACGATGACACGGTGCCTGGATCAGAGTGTGTCCCAGGAATTTCACTCTTTACTTTCTCCTCTCCACCCTAACTAATCACATCTTTCCAGAGGATTGCATTGAAGTCACCAAGGAGTATCAGTTTGCCTCCTCTGGGATGCATGTCAGGACTTTTTTCAAGATTGGAATGGAAATCCTTCTTGTTCTCATCCACAGCAGGAAATGGGGTATGCACACTGATGACTTGCAGCACCCTTCATAGTGTGTTAGATT
Source organism: Mobula hypostoma (assembly GCF_963921235.1). Lineage (NCBI taxonomy): Eukaryota > Metazoa > Chordata > Chondrichthyes > Myliobatiformes > Myliobatidae > Mobula > Mobula hypostoma. The sequence continues at coordinate 25,801,488 of NC_086122.1, forward strand.
GAACTGGAGGGTCTTGCGACAGGATAGTGTCGCAAGACCCTCCATTTGATCTTGTGCTGTCTGTCAGGAGCTTTCAAGTTCTATCTGTAAGGAACTTCAAAGTTCTTTCTGGGGACAGCTGCTCAATTTTTCAACCCTCCCAAAAACTGCTTGATAGGTTAAATGGCAGTTGTAATTCCACCCCCCCCCCCACCAAAGCTGGTGGGCAGTAGGAGAATCGGGGGAAGCTAATGGACATGTAAGATTGATCAATTGAAGAGAAGTAAGAGGGGTATAGGATTACTGTGAGAACAAGCATTAACTCGATAGGACAAATGACTTCCCTCGTGTCTTCAGGAAAATGAGAGGTGAAGTCAGACTGCATCTGTGGAAAGAGCTAAGACTACAAGCTGAAGTTCCTTTGTCGGTATTGGGTAAAAGAGAAAACAAGATAGTATTAAATTACAGAGAAGATGGGCAGAACAAAGGGAATATCCCTGATAGGGTAAGGCCAGTTTATTCATGGGTTTGATGAACTCCATGAATAATTTGGCCTCACCCTATCAGGAATATTCCCTTTGCACCCTATCCAAATAGGACAGATCAAGGATGATAAGACAGGGAAAAGAAGTATAATGTGTTGCAAACAGTGGGTTTATGGGACCTGCCCAACAAGTGATGTATGCTATTGGAAAGAAAGACTGAAGTAATATCACTGACCGATCTCTTCAATAGAAGTGTGCAGTTCTGATACAGACAAAAAGCAGCTATCTGAAGTTGGGAGAATTCATTATCAGGTCTGGAAGGTTCTGATGTGCCTGATGGGAAGATGAGATGCTGTATTTTGAGCTTGTATTGGATGTCATTATAATGTGAAGGAGAGCCATGGGTAGTCGTGTCAAGATGGAGAATTAAAGTAGCATGAGAGTGGGATGGAAAATTGAAATAGCAAGGAGGTGACGTATGTGGACTAATGTTCCATAAAGCCTCATACTAATCTGCATTGGCCTAGTAGTGTGGAGGCCAAACTGTGAACAGCAAATACTGTACACTAAATTAGGAGCAGTGCAAGTGAATTCGAAGGAAAACTGTATGATGGGAAGGGAAGATATGGAAAGGGCAGATATGTTGCATCTCTTGTATTTGCATTGGAAAATGTAGTAAGACAGAGTGGGTCTTAAAAATGAAGCAAGGAGGGGGCAATTCCCATCAAAATGCTGAAAGGGAAGTGGGACATGTGTCTGGTGATAGAATCGTGTTAGAGCTGGTGAAAATTGAGGAGGGCAAGTTCAGGACTGGGAGAACTTGTTCCGTGCAGGAGGAGAGGATGTGAGAGAAGTATCAGGATCAGGTTTAATATCACTGTCATGTGTGTATGCCCTGGAGAGTGAAGACTTTCCAGGCGCAGATCCATGGTCTCGCAAGACTAACGGATGCCTTCATATGTTGTGAAATTTGTTGACTTTGCAGCAGCTGTACAATGCAATACATGATAATATAGGAAAAAAACTAAGTTATGGTAAATGTGTATATGTATATCAAACAGTTTAATTAGATTAATAGTACCCCCCATATGAATGGTAAATAGATGAGGTAAGGCAAAAACCACAGTTCAGGAAGAAACAAGACATTTCAGAGGCACTGTCTGCAAAATCTCATCATCGGAGCTTATGGGATTGGAGAATGGAATAGAGCCTGGTAGGAGGTTGGGAGTGGGAGAGGAGTTTAGTGTGGGATAAGTTCAAGATTGATCAAAATAACTGCGGGGATCTGTGGGTGTTGGTGACTTGCCTGTCCTCTGAGATGAAGGCAAAAAGTCCTGAAGAGATGGAAGAATCAGACTACGTAAATGACAGAGCAGGACAGAAATAGGCAGTAAATGTGGGGATATTTTTGAGTTACGTGCATGTGCAGGAAGCAGTTCAGTACAGTTATCAATGTACTGGAAGATAGTTGAAGGAATAGGCCAGATTAGAAATACAGACACATACATCCCACAAAAGACAGGTATAGTTTGGGCCCATTGCTATATCTTTGAACTGCAGAAAGCGAGTGGAGTTTGAAGACGAAGTTGTTCAATATGAGGATGAGTTTAGCCAGCTGCCAGAGTGAATTGTTGGAGGGGAACTGGGTGACCCTCTGTTCAAGGAAATGTAAAGGGATTGTACATCCATAGTGAAGCTGAACTGGTTGGGATCAAGAAACAAGAAATTTTCCAAGTGGTGGAGGGAATCTGAAATGGTCAAGGGCCTCAACCAGAGAGAAATGAAGGAGTAAAGATAGAAATGTTGTTCCTTCTCACATCGGGCAGCACTTTTGTACATTTGACCATGGTTTTTTTAACGAGGTTGAGTTGCTAGCTTGACGCTCAACCCACAACGGATGGGAAGCGTGCAAGAAGTTGGCCAGACTTGAACTCGGGACCATTCGCCTTGAAGTCCGATGCTGATGCCACTACAACACCGGCCGACCAAGATAGAAATAAATAAGTTGAATAAGGCAGGTGTGGGCTGGAACTGTAGCTATGCTTTGACAGCTCTGTGTGTAGATTATGGGCTGTGTGAGCCAGCGAGATAAGATCTAAGGACATGAGATTAGTAACTGTGTAGAAAACAATTGCCTGGTGTTTGATGGTGGAGTCATATCTGGAGGAGCTATGAAGATACATCTGAGGATTGACATTTGGCAGCATTCATCACTTCACCAGATCACAGTAGATGAAATGATTCTAGCAGGACTGGTTCTTAGTGAGCAGAATACTACAAGTACAGAAAGGTGGTGGTTATTAGGGGTGGGGTGGTGTTCAGAATGAGTGAGGGGAGCTTCCCATGGCTGTTCACACTTTCAAAATAAAGCAGTGACCATTTTGGACCCAAATGAAGGTATCACTTTCGGGCAGTGGAGTACTGTGTGGTCAGTCTCTAGGTGCATTCGAGGCAAGTTGATAGACTTTTTTTGGATATTAATGGAATCAAGAAACATTTATAGTTGTACCGTGGAGAGCATTCTGACAGGTTGCATCACTGTCTGGTATTGGGGGGTGGGGGTGGTGGGGGCTACTGCACAGGACCAAAAGAAGCTGCAGAAGGTTGTAAATCTAGTCAGCTCCATCTTGGGCACTAGCCTACAAAGTACGCAGGACATCTTTAGGGAGTGGTGTCTCAGAAAGGCAGCATCCATTATTAAGGACCTCCAGCACACAAGGCATGCCCTTTTACCACTGGTACCATCAGGTAGGAGGCACAGAAGCCTAAAGGCACACACTCAGTGATTCAGGAATAGCTTCTTCCCCTCTGCCATCCAATTCCTAAATGGTCATTGAAGCTTTGGACACTACCTCACTTTTTTTTCTATACAGTATTTCTGTTTTTGCATGTTGTTTTTTAAATTATTCAATATACATAATTGATTTACTTTATTATGTTTTATTTTATTTATTATTATTTTTCTGTCTGCTAGATTATGTATTGCATTGAACTGCTGCTGCTAAGTTAACAAATTTCACATCACATGCTGGGGATAATACACCTGATTCTGAGAAAAAGGCAGCCATGATCTTATTCAATGACTTGCCCACACTTTATTTTTTTATATATATTCTTGTGTTCTTTTGTGATACTGACTTAAAGATAAATTTTGGCAAGGATCTCAGGGGTGACACTCCTTGCCAAAGTGTTTTCATGAGAACTTTTATGCCCAGTTGATAAAGGAATAGAGGGTTCGACTTTAACAGCTTTTCCAAAAGACCTGCAATATTCTATCAGTCAAGAATTTTATGCTTCAGTTTCTGCACCGCTGGTCTAAAATTATGTAGTTCCTCATGGTCAAATTATCATATTTAGTAAAACCTAATCTAGGGATGCAAAGTAGAAGTTTATTTAAGTAACTAGATCTGAGTATATAGTTTGCATATTGTAGAAAGATAAAACATCTTTAGCTGCCTATATTTTAATAATTGCACACCTGCATTACAAATGTAAATCAAACCTTTGTATATTTCTCATGGAAATCACATCATACTATTGAAAGTCATTCAGATATGTAAAAAATAATATATTATTGTTCGGACTTGCAGGCAGGACTGCACGCTGAATGAGGAAAGCAGGGTGTACCATTTTAGGATTGCAGCTGAATGTGTTGGTATTGCAACACAATGATTATCATCACGCTTTCCTTCAGTGCTTCGGTGTAGCCTCTGTTGAATGGAAAAGATGTTTGAAGACCAAGATCTCTTATATGGCCAAAACTCATGGTCTACTAGGAAACAATGACTGTTGAATTTATTGTGTGAAATCTGAACTACCTGTGGCAGGCATCTCAAGGTGCTGGAAAGATGTCAACAATAGTCATAGTCATACTTTATTGATCCTGGGGGAAATTGGTTAGCAATGCAGATTAAGCAAAATTTAATGGAAGAATTTTCAGTATTTTCTTTCTGGGCCTGTGTCCCTAGCATTGAGGACCTAGTATAACGTAGTTGACTCTACTGGATAAACCTTATTATTTACACATCTTGCACCAAATTCCCAAAATGGATACTATTCCAAGCTTTGCTGGGGAAGAAATTACCAGGTAGGCAGGCAGAAAGAAGGCGAGATTCAAGCAGGTATTCAAAATCTCCGAGATAAAATGCACCTTCCTCTCTGGTTTTTGGGAATCTCCAGCACTTTACTACTCTGGGGAAGCAGCATTCAATTTGGTATTGGGAACCTCAAATCTGTACGTTTTGAGTTTACAGAAGCTCAGTGTAAGAAGCAGGAGTGCACCATCTTGTAAACTACCTTCTACTTCCCACATTAAGCACCCTGATTACTGTCTCTGGAAAAGTCTGAAAAATCCTCATCGGCTTCCACTGTCACCTCAGAGGTCACAAGGGGAAAGTGTGATCAAAGCAAATTCAAATTGAGGGTGAGAAACTAATGACCTAAACTTTGAAATTAAGTCACTTACAATAGAGTAAAGACAGAGTAAATTAGACTGAAAAAATAGATTGAATATCAGCATATGGATCAACAGGGGCAGACGTTTAAGAAGATATTTTTGTAAATCTTCCAAAGGTACTGTATATTCCAACTAGAAAGAGAGGCTTTACAAGAAGGATGTCTCATCCATGGATATTCAATCAAATTAAATGTGATATCAGATTGATAGGAAAGGCATATAATCTTGCAGAGATCAGTGGCAGGCTATAGAAGTGGGAAGTATTACACGCAACCGAAGATAGCTAAGAAAAGATCTGTAATCTCTTGTGTCTAAGAAAACTAGAACAAGGGAGAAGGCAGCGTGACAGTAAAGTAGCAATTAATATTAGAATATTAGAGCTTCTAATATGTAGACGTTAAAATGAAGAGTAGCTGATAAAGTAAATGGTTGTCCCTTGGAAGATGACAATGCAATGGAGAAATGGCAGAGGTTCTAAACAATTACTTTTCCTGGTAGATGACACTGGGAAGAAAAATACCAAAATAGTAGACCATCAAAGAAATAAACGTTTATAACAAACTTTAATTCATCTGGCAAACTAATGGAGCTAAAGGCCAACAGGTTGTGTGGGCAGCAAAAAAGTCTTAAGGGAATGACAGGATAATCAAGAGTGAACATGGTTTTTGTAAATGGAAGATGTGTTTCATAAATTTTGCAAGCATCCCTTTACAGATACACGGGATAGATGAAGGGAACTAGAAGATGCAGAGTACTTGGATTTTTCAAAGTACATTTGGGAGGTGCCTTGTAAAAGTTACTGCACGAGATGAGGGTGGATTTGCATTTGCTGATGGTACATTGGAGCTTAGGAGAATGAGAGATAATTTAATTGACACCTATAACATTCTGTGGGAAGTGACCGGATAGTAACTGACAGGATATTTCCATTATGAGTCAGTAGTACAGGGGACATAATTTCAGAATAAGCAGACACCATTTAAGACAATGGAACAGAATTTCTTCTCTAATAAAATTTCTGCCCATTTCAATGTAGGATCAAGTGAAAAACTGTTCACACGGATTAAATCATTGCACAGTGGTGTGCATTGAGGTAGAACAAAGTAAAATATTAACAATACAGAACAAAGTGTAAAGGCTACAGAAAGCATGTCGTGCAGGTAAACAATAAAGTGCAAGGTCATAGAGGTAGGTTATGAGGTCAAGGGTCCATCCTGTTGGACAAGAGATTTGTTCAAGAGTCTGAAAACAACAGGATAGATGCTGTCCTTGAGCCTGCTGAATCATGCTTTCAGGCCCCATGGGAGAGGGGAGAAGAGGTCATGCTGGGGTATATGAGGTCTATGATAATGCAGACTGATTACTGAGGCAGCAAGAAGTACAGACAGAGTCTAGAGGGGAGGAGGCTGGTTTCTGTGATGTGTTGTGCATTTGGAATTTTCTGCCTGGGGGATTTATGGAACCTGAATGTTTTCAAGATGGAAATTAATAGATACTTAAATTGAAATGGAGTCAAGGGGGGTATGGAGAGGGCATGGAAGTGATATTGACACCGTGAATGGATCAGCCAAGATCTTACTGGCTGGTATAGAAAGCTTGAGGAGCTAATTAGGAACATATTTCTTATGTTAATTTTTGTTGGACTTGCTGAGTACCTCCTGCATTTTCTATTTTATTTATCTGTAAAACACCTTAAACATAACTCCATCTGAAACTATTGCTTTGATCCCAGTCATCCATAACTTGTCACAGATACAGCGCCATGCAAAAGTTTGGGCACCCCTGGTCAAAATTTCTGTTGCTGTGAATAGCTAAGTGAATAAAGGATGACCTGATTTCCAAAAGGCATAAAGATAAAGATGACAGATTTCCTTAATATTTTAAGCAAGATTACTTTTTTATTTCTATCTTCTACAGTTTCAAAATAACAAAAAAGGAAAAGGGCCCAAAGCAAAAGTTTGGGCACCCTGCATGGTCAGTCCTTAGTAACACTCCCTTTGGCAAGTATCACAGCTTGTAAACGCTTTCTGTAGCCAGCTAAGAGTCTTTCAATTCTTGTCTGGGGGATTTTCACCCATTCTTCCTTTCAAAAGGCTTCTAGTTCTGTGAGATTCTTGGGCCGTCTTGCATGCACTGTTCTTTTGAGGTCTATTCACAGATTTTTGATGATGTTTTGGTCGGGGGACTGTGAGGGCCATGGCAAAACCTTCAGCTTGCGCCTCTTGAGGTAGTCCATTGTGGATTTTGAGGTGTGTTTAGGATCATTATCCTGTTGTAGAAGCCATCCTCTTTTCATCTTCAGCTTTTTTACAGATGGTGTGATGTTTGCTTCCAAAATTTGCTGGTATTTAATTGAATTCATTCTTCCCTCTACCAGTGAAATGTTCCCCCTGTCACTGGCTGCAACACAAATCTAAAGCATGATCGATCCACCCCCGTGCTTAACAGTTGGAGAGGTGTACTTTTCATGAATTTCTGCATCCTTTTTTCTCCAAACATACCTTTGCTCATTGTGGCCAAAATTCAGCATCAGAAGTTTGCAAAGGAAAATCTAAACAATCCTGATGCATTTTAGAAACAAGTCCTGTGGACTGATGAAGTTAAGATAGAACTTTTTGGCTGCAATGAGCAAAGGTATGTTTGGAAAAAGAAGGATGCAGAATTTAATGAAAAGAACATCTCTCCAACTGTTAAGCATGGGGGTGGTTCGATCATGCTTTGGGCTTGTGTTGCAGCCAGTGACAGGGGGAACATTTCACTGGTGGAGGGAAGAAATGAATCCAATTAAATACCAGCAAATTCTGGAAGCAAACATCACACCGTCTGTAAAAAAGCTGAAGATGAAAAGAGGATGGCTTCTACAACAGGATAATGATCCTAAACACACCTCAAAATCCACAATGGACTAACTCAAGAGGCGCAAGCTGAAGGTTTTGCCATGGCCCTCACAGTCCCCTGACCAAAACATCATCGAAAATCTGTGGATAGACCTCAAAAGAGCAGTGCATGCAAGACGGCCCAAGAATCTCACAGAACTAAAAGCCTTTTGCAAGGAAGAATGGGTGAAAATCCCCCAAACAAGAATTGAAACACCCTTAGCTGGCTACAGAAAGTGTTTACAAGCTGTGATACTTGCCAAAGGGGGTGTTACTAAGTACTGACCATGCAGGGTGCCTAAACTTTTACTTCAGGCCCTTTTCCTTTTTTGTTATTTTGAAACTGTTAAAAATGGAAATAAAAAAGTAATCTTGCTTAAAATATTAAAGAAATGTGTCATCTTTAACTTTATGCCTTTTGGAAATCAGGTCATCTTTCACTCGCTTAGCTATTCACAGCAACAGAAATTTTGACCAGAGGTGCCACTGTATTATCTTTGTCTTTGCTTAATTAAGTATCAGCATCTTCCCTATCCCTGCATTAAGTTGGAGATGGCAAATCAATCCATGTCTTGCCAGTGGTACTCAAAAAGAAAAGGAACGTGTTTCACTAGATTTGCTGTGTGTGTGTGTTTGTGTATGTATATGTGTGTATGTATGGCTCTCCTGCACCTTTTGTGTTTGCTTTGGAAGGCATGTTATTTGTTGAGTGATTTTTTTGTTTTGGTACAAAGTACAAAATATGATTAGTGGATAACATTCACCCATAAATTAAGGATCATTTGTTTTAAACTGAACACATGTTAAGCTCTACACTTGGAAAACTACATGTGGTTAATGCAGTAATATTGCAACTTTTCATAGTACAGATTGCAGGGAGATCTTTGTTATTATTGCAGAGAAACAGTACTAACATCTATTAAGATATTAACAATTTTTTCTTAATCCTATGCAGACCAGTGTGGCAGGTGCAGAATCTCTGCCTGAGCATGTGAAAATTGTTGAAGTTGGACCCCGAGATGGACTACAGAATGAAAAGGTAATTCACAATGCTGGATGCCAAAACGTTGCAGTAGCACAGAATTTGTGTCAGTTATATCATCCAAGAATGAAAATAAAGCTGAATTGATTTATTTTCTTACAATGTTAACCAAAATTGTGACCGACGGGTCAACAAATTTGAGTTACAGGCAGTCCCCGAGTTACGAACGAGATCCGTTCCGAAGTCTTGTAGCGATGTGCTACACACAGCGCTAGAATAACCACACGGAGTCGGTGAGTTAGAGTTGCAATGAAAGAGATTTATTCAAACTTCGCGGCCTGCTTTAAAGCCTTCCCGTTCCCGCCCTCCCTGGACGGGATTGCTGTGGGGAATGCATATTCCCAGACCCTTTCTGCGCGCGTGATTTTCCCCCTGCTGGTGAAGATGGCCTGGCGCCCTTTTTGGGGCCGGCCCTCTGCCTGCACGCGCTGTTGTGAGCCGGTTCGTGTGTGCCACAAAGTGGGTCGCCACATAACCCCCCCGCAGAACTGGCGATACCTCCCCCAATGTCCACAGTCTGGATCGGCCTCTGTTTGGGAGGTCTGCCCCTGCGCCGTGGTGCCTGAGCCTGGACCGGTTGCTCCAAGTCCACATGGGCCGGTTTGAGTCGGTCCACCGTGAAAACCTCCTCTCTCCCCCCAATGTCCAGCACGAACGTGGACCCGTTGTTCCTGATCACCTTAAACGGCCCCTCGTAGGGCCGCTGTAGCGGTGCCCGGTGTCCGCCCCGTCGTACAAAAAGAAACTTACAGTTCTGCAGGTCTTTGGGTACGCAGGTCGGGCTCTGTCCGTGCTGTGAAGTGGGGATGGGGGCCGGGTTACCGAGCCTCTCCCGTAGTCTGTCCAGGACTGCTGTGGGTTCTTCCTCTTGCCCCCTTGGGGCTGGTATGAACTCTCCTGGGACGACCAGGGGTGCGCCGTACACCAACTCGGCCGACGAGGTGTGTAGATCCTCCTTGGGCGCCGTGCGGATTCTGAGCAGGACCCAGGGAAGTTCGTCCACCCAGTTAGGCCCCTCCAGGCGGGCCATGAGAGCCGATTTCAGGTGACGGTGGAAGCACTCCACTAGTCCGTTCGACTGTGGGTGGTAGGCAGTTGTGTGGTGTAGCTGTGTTCCTAAAAGGCTGGCCATAGCCGACCACAGGCTGGAGGTGAACTGGGCGCCCCTGTCGGAGGTAATGTGGGCCGGTACCCCAAAGCGTGCTACCCAGGTTGCGATCAGTGCTCGGGCACAGGATTCGGAGGTGGTGTCGGTGAGCGGGACTGCCTGTGGCCATCTGGTGAACCGGTCTATCAGAGTTAGGAGGTACCGCGCTCCTTGCGACACTGGCAGGGCCCCCACGATATCCACATGAATGTGGTCGAACCTCCAGCGGGTGGGTTCGAACCGCTGCGGCAGAGCCTTGGTGTGCCGCTGCACCTTGGCCGTTTGGCACTGCATGCACGTTTTGGCCCATTCACTGACCTGCTTATGAAGTCCATGCCACACGAACCTGTTGGCGACCAGCCGGACGGTTGTCCTGATGGAGGGGTGCGCTAAGTTGTGAATGGACTCGAAAATCCGCCGGCGCCAGGCTGCTGGGACGACGGGGTGGGGTTGGCCGGTAGCTACGTCACATAGTAGGGTCCTCTCACCTGGGCCTACGGGGAGGTCTTGAAGCTGTAAACCGGAGACTGCAGTCCTGTAACTGGGGATCTCAGTGTCTGCCTGCTGTGCCTCTGCCAGCGCTGCATAGTCCACCCCCTGGGACAGGGCCTGTATAGTAGGTCTGGAAAGTGCGTCTGCCACGACGTTGTTCTTTCCAGAGACATGCCGGATGTCCGTCGTGTACTCGGAGATGTAGGACAGATGTCGCTGCTGGCGGGACGACCAGGGGTCGGACACCTTAGTGAACGCAAAGGTAAGCGGTTTGTGGTCTGTGAACATGGTGAAGGGCCTACCTTCTAAGAAGTACCTGAAATGCCGGATTGCCAGGTATAGTGCCAATAGCTCCCGGTCGAAAGCACTGTATTTGAGTTCGGGTGGTCGTAGGTGTTTGCTGAAGAACGCCAGAGGTTGCCAGTGACCCTCGATGAGTTGTTCCAGCACTCTACCGACCGCTGTGTTGGAGGCGTCCACCGTGAGGGCAGTAGGAACGTCCGTTCTGGGGTGCACTAGCATCGCGGCGTTTGCTAAGGCTTCTTTGGTTTTAACGAAAGCGGTTGTGGCCTCTTCGTCCCAGGTAATGTCCTTGCCCTTACCCGACATCAGGGTGAACAGGGGGCGCATGGTTCGGGCTGCTGAGGGGAGGAAACGGTGGTAAAAATTCACCATACCCACGAATTCCTGCAAGCCTTTGATTGTGTTGGGTCGGGGGAAGTGGCGGACCGCGTCTACCTTGGTGGGCAGCGGGGTTGCCCCGTCTTTAGTAATCCTGTGGCCCAGGAAGTCGGTGGTGTCGAGTCCGAACTGGCATTTGGCTGGATTGATTGTAAGGCCAGATTCGCTCAGGTGGGAGTAGAGCTGGCAGAGGTGGGACAGATGTTCTTGACGACTACTGCTGGCTATAAGGATGTCGTCCAAATAGATGAATGCAAAGTCCAGGTCGCGTCCCACCGCGTCCATTAGCCGCTGGAAAGTCTGTGCGGCATTCTTTAGACCAAACGGCATTCGGAGGAATTTGAAAAGTCCGAACGGGGTGATAAGTGCTGTTTTGGGGATGTCGTCTGGATGTACAGGGATTTGATGGTATCCCCGGACGAGGTCTACCTTGGAAAAGATCCTTGCACCGTGTAGGTTTGCTGCGAAGTCTTGAATGTGCGGCACAGGGTAGCGGTCTGGCGTGGTAGCCTCGTTCAGTCTGCGGTAGTCACCGCATGGTCTCCAGCCCCCCGTTGCCTTGGGCACCATGTGAAGGGGGGAGGCCCATGGGCTGTCGGACCATCGTATAATCCCTAATTCCTCCATCTTCTTGAACTCCTCCTTCGCCAGTCGGAGCTTGTCCGGGGGAAGCCTTTGAGCACGGGCGTGGAGGGGTGGTCCCTGGGTCGGGATGTGGTGCTGTACTCCGTGTCTGGGCATGGCTGCCGTGAACTGCAGTGTCAGTACTGATGGGAAATCCACCAGGACCCTGGTGAATTCATCGTCGGACAGCGTGATGGAGTCCAGGTGTGGGACTGGCAACTGTGCTTCACCCAGGGAGAACGTTTGAAAAGTCTTGGCGTGGACTAATCGCTTCCCTTGCAGGTCGACCAGCAGGCTGTGGGCTCGTAGAAAATCTGACCCCAGCAGTGGTTGGGCCACAGCGGCCAGTGTGAAGTCCCACGTGAACTGGCTGGAGCTGAACTGTAGCCGCACCGTGCGGGTGCCGTAGGTTCGTATTGTGCTGCCATTTGCGGCCCTCAGGGTGGGTCCCGGTTCTCTGTTGCGGGTGTCGTAACTCGTTGGAGGTAAGACGCTGATCTCCGCTCCGGTGTCGACCAAAAAGCGGCGTCCTGACTGCTTGTCCCAGACGTACAGGAGGCTGTCCTGATGGCCAGCCGCCGTAGCCATCAGCAGCGGCTGGCCCTGCCGTTTCCCGGGAATTTGCAGGGTGGTCTGCAGCGGCGGGCCTCTGTGCCCCACCGCTGGTGGTAGAAACACCATTGTTCGTTGGGCTCCTCACTCCCGTCGCCGGGTTTTGTAGGCTCTGCTGCCAGGCCTGGTCTGGTCTGTCGTTGGGCACGCGGCTTGGTGATCTGTGCGACGGATGCCCCTCTCTCTTTCCTGGCATTCCACAGCACATCTGCTCGGGCCGCCACCTCCCAGGGGTTGCTGAAATCTGCGTCGGACAGCAGCAGGCATATGTCCTCGGGCAGTTGCTCTAGGAACGCCTGCTCAAACATGAGGCAGGGTTTGTGTCCTTCAGCCAGGGCCAGCATCTCGTTCATTAATGCTGACGGCGGCCTGTCTCCCAAACCATCCAGGTGCATTAAGCGGCGTGCCCGTTCGCGCCGTGAGAGTCCGAAAGTCCTTATGAGCAGGGCTTTGAATGCTGTGTATTTGCTGTCCTCTGGGGGCGACTGTATAAACTCCTCAACTTGTGCAGCAGTCTCCTGGTCGAGTGAGCTCAGCACGTAGTAGTAGCGAGTGGACTCCGAGGTTATCTGCCGAATGTGGAATTGTGCTTCTGCTTGTTCGAACCATAAATGGGGTCGCAGCGTCCAGAAGCTTGGCAGTTTTAACGAAACTGCGTGAACAGATGCAGCGTCGGTCATCTCTGGTCCAAATATCGTTTGGACTGTCGGGGTCACCAATTGTAGCGATGTGCTACACATAGCGCTAGAATAACCACACGGAGTCGGTGGGTTAGAGTTGCAATGAAAGAGATTTATTCAAACTTCGCGGCCCGCTTTAAAGCCTTCCCGTTTCCGCCCTCCCTGGGCGGGATTGCTGTGGGGAATGCATATTCCCAGACCCTTTCTGCGCGCGGGATTTTCCCCCTGCTGGTGAAGATGGCCTGGCGCCCTTTTTGGGGCCGGCCCTCTGCCTGCGTGCGCTGTTGTGAGCCGGTTCGTGTGTGCCACAAAGTGGGTCGCCACAGTCTGTCTTTAAGTCGGATTTGTACGTAAGTCGGAACAGGTTCATACCCACAGCACTTACATCGGCACTCGCTGCTTCACCTTGCACTCTAATATTGTGTAAATTTGCCTTCACTTTGAAACGATTGAACCAACCCCTACTCGCAACAAATTCTTCATCACAGAGTGAAATAATCTCGAGATGGGAATTATCGGTCCATAATTTTAACTAGTTTACCGCGTCCGTCAACAGAACAGAAACGCTGAGAATTCGGCAGCAGGTCCTGAGCTCCCCCGGGTCCTAAAGTCCACCTGCATTGAGACAGGTTAAATGGGACAATTCGGGGTGGTACTGAGTGGAGAAGGGGGTTCAGGGTGAATCTTGCTAAGAAAAATTTAAGCCAAATACAAAGTTACACACTCAACACAGTGTTAACGGCAACATGATCCAACTTCAAATGGCGGATGGCGTTTTCCTTCCTTGAACCGACGAATTTTTAATGTAATAGGCTTTATGGCAGTCCGTTCATAAGTACAAGTTGTTCATAAGTCAGACGTTCGTAACTCGGGAAATAACTGTAATTTGTTTTGTGCAAGGTTAGGCTCCTATTGATTTCAAACACTAGTTGCTCTATTGGACTCGAGTGCTATTCTTTAATTAACAAATATGATTTTTAAGTGCGAAGTATGCTATTTGTGCAAATTCATATGTTGGATAAAATCTTATTCGCCACTTAATAAGTGCTCCCCTTAGGAGACGCCGTTAGAGAGCATAAACTTGATTTCCACAGTTATGCAGATGAAACACAATTATGTACCTTGGTTGAGCCTGATGATGATAACATCCTATCTTATAAGACTATAAGACATAGGAGCAGAATTAGGCCATTCAGCCCATCGAGTCTGCTCCATCATTCCATTATGGCTGATCCCCGATCCCACTCAACCCCAAACTGCTGCCTTCTTGCCATATCCTTTGATGCCCTGACAGATCAGGAAACAGCCAACTTCCGCCTTAAATATTCGCATGGACTTGGCCTCCATCTTTTCTTACTTCTGGTATGGCTGCGATAAGCAAGTGGTTGAGCAATAACTTTATAAAACTAAATGAAGATAAAACAAATACTTTTGATTGATCTCAAAATCAAAAGAGGGAAACTTCTTGATAAACTTGGGAACTTGGTTCCCCGTGTAAGATTAGAAAATAACAAGCCTGGGTGTTAACAATAGCAGTCCTGTTTCTTATGATCTTGTACTGACCATAAGATATAGGAGCAGAAGTAGGCCATTCGGCCCATCGAGTCTGTGCCACCATTCAGTCATGGGCTGATCCAATTCTTCCAGTCATCCCCACTCCCCTGCCTTCTCCCCATACTCTTTGATGCCCTGGCTAATTATCCAATTGCTTACCAATCCACAAAGCACTTTGTTGTGCATGGGCATCAACCATCTTTTCCAGGCCATACCATCAGAGTATTCTCAAGAAACTCATTTGCAACTTGTTCTCTGACAAGGTGTCAAATGTGCATTTGCCCTATGCCCTGGCTACAAGATACTTGTGCCAGATGTCTCATTATTTCTAAATCCCCCGCTCTTAAACTAGCCCTAAAATGTGTGCGGTTCAAGTAACCACTAAGTACAATTGTTAAATTAAGTGACAGTGTGCCTGCTGTTCACTGTATAGATGTCACCCTGTTAATCAAAGCTGTTGATATGTAAATGGTAGCAGTGTGATGCCTGAAGCTGAGGCTGATGGGATAATGGCTTCCAAAGATGTATTTACTGATCATAAACATTTGTGTGAAGTCTTGCAGTGCCATACCCTAGATCTTGGAGGTTAGAAGGTGGTCGTTTGCTCCAATTATCTTCTGAGAATTTACTTGGAGAGCCCCAGAGCCCCACAGATCACACCTTCTCATGCCTAGAACAATATTGGAAAATCTTAGCGGCCTCTCCTCCATAATGAATGATGGCCAGTTTGATTTTTGAAAGAACACCGATCCCTTCTCCTAGCCACAGCATACTTCCTTTAAGTTTGCAATTTAATCACTGAAATACTGGCCCACTGTGAATACTGTAGTGCCTTTGACCCTGGTGTATACAGCAATTGTGCAAATGTATAGGCAGCACAAAATTAATGTACTGTCTGTATTAGAGAAACATGTAGATTATCTGACTGTCACAATCTCCACCTTCATTTTCAGCAGAACACAAATTTAACCCCTTGAATTTCAGCAACTTGACTAACATATTTTATATATTGTGTTGAAGCTTTACTTTTAATATGCAGCAGGTGTAACTTGTGCTTTTCCCCCTGTTTTTTTTTATTAACAAGCTGTGTGTGTGTGCGCGCGTGCATGGGCACGTGTCCCATCACAAGTGATGAGGATCACTGACATCCTTGGGTGGGTGTGTTTGTGTTTGTCTGGAGGTGACTGATGAGTCCAATCCAGGCTAGGAAGTACCTTTCACATGTGGGGCAGGTGTGTGAGGGTTCTGTAGGTGAGGTGCCTGCTGCTCGTACTTTCTGCTGTTCTCATTTCCTTTGTGCTTCAGCGTTGCAATTTCTTTCAGCTTTGGTGGCACCTTTATTGAGAAGGCTGTGCCAGGATGAGCGATTCAAGGCTGCGTGTTCCTAAGAAGTGCACCAGATCTCAAGGGCCTTGAGTGAAGTCTTGAGTGTGTCCTTGAATCATTTCTGCTGACCACAACGAGATGGCTTCCCTGTGGACAGTTCCCCGAAGAACAACTGCTTGGGGATTTGATCGTCTGACATCCTGATGATGTGGCGTGCCCACCTGACTTGAAGTTTCGTCAGCAGTGTGTGGACGGTGGGCATGTCTGCTGCAGTCAGCTCTTCCGAGTCAGGAATTCTGTCTTGCCAATTGATTTTCATGATCTTCCATGGGCATGACAAGTAGATTGTTTCGGTCTACGCATGTCTAATGTACCCAGTCCATGTTTCGCACGCATAGAGGAGGGTGGGTGGGAGGGCAGCATGGTAGACTTTCAGCTTGGTCTTCATAGTAATTCCTCTTCACCCCCCCCCCCCCAGACAGTGTCACCTGGTCTCCCAAAACTGGCACTAGCCTTGGCAATCCTGCAGCTGACCTCGTCATTGATGTAAACTGCTCTTGTGAGGGTGCTGCCAAGCTACGTGAATTTGTAGACTGCCTAGAGCTGCTGGCCGTACACCGAGATGGATGGCTGCACATAGGGGTTGATCTGGGGCTGCTTGGTGCGTACTTCCATCTTCTTGGTGCTGATGGCGAGACTGAAGTTGCACATACAGTGGAAAATTTGTCGATGATGACTCAGAGCTTGCGTTGAGAGTGCAGTCATCAATGGATAGGAAGCCTCTCAGCACTGTCTGTCTGACGTTAGTAATGGCTTGAAACCTGCACAGGTTGAACAGCTTGCCATCCATCCTGTACTTGATCTGGACTCTAGGTTCGCTGCCCCGGAATGCATCAGTGGACATCGCACTGAACATCATGCTGAAGAGGATGGGCACCAGCACGCATCCCTGCTTGACCCCATTTGTGACTGAGAAAGCAACAGAACAGTCATCATTGTTGAGCACATGGGCTGACATCCCAACATGGAACTGCTTGACCATGGTGATGAATCTGCAGGGCAACCAAACTCCACCATGATCTTCCATAACCTCTCTCGACTCAGTGTCGAGGGCCTTGGTAAGATCGACAAAGGTGGTGTGGAGCTGTCTGTTCTCTCCTGGCTTTTTTCCTGGAGTTGTCTTGCAGCAGGAATCATGTTGATAGCTTCCAGGTAATGACCTCGTTTCAGATGAGCACCTAGCCTGTCTAGCAGGAATCTGACTAAGATTTCTCCAGCTACTGGGAGCAAAGAGATGGCTCTGTGGTTGTCGCATACTTAGTGGTTTCCCTTCCTCTTGTACAGCTGTACAATGTGGAATCTGACCCTTTTCCCAGAAGGACTGGAAGAGCTCCGTCAGTTTGTCAGTTTGCTGGCAATGAGTAGACCACCTATTTTGTAGACCTCTGCAGGTATAGCATCTGCTCCAGGAGCCTTGCCACTTCACAGCTGGTCTATCACTTTTCTCGACTTCCTCTTCTTGGGAAAGTGAGTCCATCTCATGTTTGATGTCAACTTGATTGAGACAATCAGTTGCTTCCTTGTTTATGGTGGATGGTCTGTTCAGCACAGATTCAAAATGCTCTGCCCATCTGTCCAGAATCTTGGCCTTCTCAGCGATGGCCTTCTGTGCTTAGGAGGGGCAACGTCTCAGGAGACCGAGGGCCGTACAGTGTTTTGATAGCATCAAAGAATGTCTTCAAGTCATGTCTATCAGCGTAGCCCTGAATCGCATTAGCCTTTTTGCAGGGCCAAGAGTCTTGCACCTTTCTGACTTTGGTTTGAACTAATCTGTGCACATTGGCAAATGCAGTCTTCTTGGAGATGCGAGAAGAATCATTCTGATAGGCTCCGTGTAGCCTGTGTTTTTCCTGTAGGAGAGCTTTTATCTCCTCATCAGTCTCGTTGGTTCTTCCTTGTTGTATGACCAAGGACCTCGTAGATGGCAGAGTGAACACAATCTCTGAAAGCAGCCCAGTCTTCTTCATTATGCCCTCCAAGATGAACATAGGCGAGCTGTGATAGAGGCTTTTAACCGGGTGGTCTGCAGTAGTACCAGATTTCAGTTTGCTGACATTGAGCTTCTTGGCAAATTTCCTTGGGTTGGATGTTGGACATTGAGTTTGGAAACAATCAGACAGTGGTTTGTCCAGCAGTCTGCGCCACATGTGGCTTTGATCACTCTGACATCGCGTCTGTCACATCTTCTGGTGATGATGTAGCATTAATTACTTACTGATAACAGGCCTTACCAAGTTGGAAAATACTGAGAAAGTAACACACTTCTGCTAAGTAAACGCTTTTGTAGTAGCTCTGCAGATTGTATGTTGAAATTAAGTTTATAGTTACAGAATTGAATTCTGCATTTAAGATCAAAATAGAGAAAGAAGGCTATCACTGAAAATCAAAACAGCCAGCTGCTGGAAATCTGAAATAAAAACTGAAAATGCTGGAAACTCCCGGCAGTTCAGGCAATAACAATGGAAAGTCTCAGAAAACTTAAAACCATTCATAATGTTTGTTTTCCATCTGTGACTTCCACTTTAAAAATTATGTGGTTACAGGTCATTGTTCCTGTTGATGTCAAAATCCAATTAATTAACCTTCTTTCGGAGACTGGATTATCTGTTGTGGAAGCAACAAGCTTTGTCTCCCCAAAGTGGGTTCCTCAGGTAAGAGATTAGAAATAGAAAATAGTCTAGCGTTCATCTTTTGCAATTATACTGAGTGCTTGGGCCTTTATTTTTGAACCTTAATAAGCAATATAGCCTTTTCATCTCCAAACTGGTTATGTTTATATTCACTGAGGTGGTGTAAAGAATACATTGTGGGCAAAAACGTTAAATACTTCAGCTTGAGGAGAAAGAATCAATTCACTTTTAAATAATGTGATGTTGTCTTTCTCCCTCTCACAACTCAAAACTGAATGAAAAATTCATAAATCAAAGTATTCTGTGGAGATTAATACGTTTGCAAACTAAGACTAATTTGATATTTCTGAAAACTAAATTGTTAATATTTAAGAAAAAAATTATCCTTCTGAGTGAATTTGGTTCCCTACGTGAACTCTCAACTCCTCCCCTAGCAGGTTGCTTTTCTCCTTGTATGTAGAAAGTTACTGTATTTATTTAGTCAATGCAAAATGAAGTCATGTGACAGAATTCTTTGAGCTTATTTTCATTTAGTGAACATCAAACAGTTTGTGTTAACTGTTAGTAGTTTTATATTTGTAGTGACCTTGTCCACACTGGACCTTGGAAGTAGTTCATGTTTTCTTAGAAATTCCTATTCTTAACCAGATGACGTGTGTTGGATTGGGGTTATGGACTGGAGTGGAAAAATAGCAGAAGATTGAGGGCTAAGGTTGTTAGTCACAAACTAAAATCAAAATGATTTGGGTTTTATATTTGTCCACTTAAGTGATAATGAAAGATAGGGAAAAATGAAAATTAAATGGTGATTAAAACAAAAGTCAGCATATTCACGGGTACGAATCCATACATTACAAGTCCCTCATGAAATCGGATATCAACTCTTCAGAGTCCTGGAAATTACAGAGAATTTCTAGAAAATTCCTACACCTCTGGTGATTTCCACCACAGTGCCTTTGGCAGTGGTGTCAAGCCACAAAGCTCTGTGAACTGACTTGTGCTTCTCACTTTCTCCCTTTTATCTCTCAGTGAGAGAGGTTTTAAGATGCATCTATTTGTTACCATGATTTCAGATGCGTGTACTGATAATACTTTGCACTAGTGTAAAGTTTTGTTTGCCTTCCACCAAGTTCCCTGGGATGTTTTGTGGTGTTCTAAAGTTTTTGCACTAATTAATTATGATTTGTGCTAATTATTTTGCTGTTGTAAAGGAAAGATCACTTCTCAGTGTTCTAGTCAGGTTATATGTATCAGAATTTCTAAAGATCGTGAAAAGTAATGACTTTTGTACTTGGCCTTTCTATATTTTGGAACATATTACCTCTGTCTAGATGGCTGATCAGCTGCAAGTGATGCAAGGAATCCGAAGATATCCAAACGTGAGCTACCCAGTGTTGACTCCAAATCTGAAAGGGTTTGAGTCTGCTGTAAGTATCTGCTGCAAGATTTGCATTTGCCCTTTGTTCTCTTAGAGGTCCCAGTAAAGGTATTTTATCCCATTAGATATAACTTGAGACCATAAATTAAAAAATATTAGTGTTGTACTACATGATTGTTTATATACTGTCTTGAGATTCTAATTTCAGTTCTATGTACATTTCAAGAAATAAAATAGAATAATAAATTTTCTAATCCCACCAATTTGTATTTTTTACAGGTTGTAAAGAATGAGGAAATGTCTAAAGAGTAGAAATATTTTGTCTATAATTTGGTATTAGTGGCTGATGTCAAGTACTGCTGTAGGATGTCCTGCACCATAAATCTGCTGCTTGGGTTGTGAACAAGAAGGGGCAGAACAAATGCTGCCTGCAAAAAATGTTGATGCTGAGCTATATCCTCAGCTTAGCCAGCTTTCAAAGATGTCAAAACTATGAACATTTAAAAATGTCTCTGAATTCTAGAAGTGAATGAAGATTACTGGTAATTCTCAGCAAAATCTGGCCCAAAATCTTGCGGAGCAAACTCAATGGGCCAAATGGCGTAATTTTGCTTCCGTATCTTATGGTTTTATAAGTTTTCTAAAATATACAACAGGACCAAGCAGGATGTTGTCAATTACATTTCAGGTCCAGTCTTTTCAAATTCATTTGACATTTTGAACCTAAATTGAAGTAATTAAAACTGCTTTGTGTGTGTGTGTGTGTGTGTGTGTGTGTGTGTGTGTGTGTACACACAGAAATCTGCATTTCAGTTTCAATAGCCAAATGCCAATGTTTGGATTGCATTGACTTGGCTTATTATTGTCATATAAGCCAAGAAAGAGTAAAATGCTTGTCTTACACACTGTTCATACAAATCAGTTCATTTCACAATGCATTGAGGTTGGATAAGGTAAATCAATAACAATGCAGAATAATGTGTAACAGATACAGAGAAAGTACAGTGTAGGTAAACAATAAGGTGCAAGATCATAATGAGGTAGATCATGAGGTTAAGAGCCCAACTTATTATCATACTAGGGAACTATTTAATAGTCTTATTACAGTGGGGGTAGAAGCTGTCCTTAGGCCTGGTTTTGTATCTTAACCAGTGACGAAGGTGAGCATTATCCAACCATTATGTACAGATCCTCAGCTTTATTTGTTTATTTTTTTAATTTGTTTGTTTACTTACCTAACTGTCTTTTGAGATATAGCACAAACTCGGCCTTTCCGGCCCTTCAAGCCGTGCCACCCAACAACAGCCCCACCTCCCACCCCCAATTTAATCCCAGCCTAATCACAGGACAGTTAACAATGACCAATTAGCCTACCAACCAATACGTCTTTAGACTGGGAGAGGAAACCGGAGAACTTGGAGGAAACCCATGCAGTCACAAGGAGAAAGAACAAACTCCTTACAGACAGCAGTGGGAAGTGAACCCAGGTCGCTGGTACTATAAAGCATTGTGCTAACCATTACACTACCTGCTTGGAGAACAAAGTATGGTAATGGCACTTAATTCGGATCAAAAAAGGTAAATAGGATGTTAACCTATACCATCTCTGTAAATAATTCATGTATTATGGTCATCTTGGATAGTTATAATTATTTTCAGTGTTTAAATAAAGGTTTTTGACTTGGAAACTATATTTCCTGTATCTACTGAAAAACAGAAAATACTTGAGCATTAAAAAAAAGGATTAACACCCAGTTTAATGAGGCACCTTGCAAGATTTGCTTTATGAGTAAAAGCAGAGTGAGTAGGAGTTTGGCTGGGATTGGGAGTTTAAAGCCTTGTATTATTATCTTGCGTTGTGAATGAATTTTGTTTTGCGTTTTCCACAGCTGAGAGCTGGTGCGAGAGAGGTGGCCATCTTTGGAGCAGCCTCAGAGATGTTCAGCAAGAAAAACATTAATTGCTCAATCGATGAGAGTCTACAGCGGTTTGAAGAGGTAATGAAAGCAGCAAAGGATGCAAGCATTCCAGTTAGGGGGTAATTAAATTTTTTTCACATTTTTATGTCGCCAATGTTTCACTTTTTATTGAAAACAGCCTAATTTCCTTTCCCATGTTTCTGAATAAATACAATTAAAGATGAATAAACTCTTCCTGGGCTTCCAGCTGGGTACAGGCATCAATTGCAACCAGTGTTTTGATGACAGACTCTGCCACTTTCATCAGGGATGATGCCTGGGCATGTCTAGTCCAGTGATGTTTCTGTCCCGGAAGTCTGTCCTTCCTGATTGGTTAGACCTCATGCAATCAGTTTTCCTCTTTCCCGTCTTGTCTACAATCAAATTCCAGTTCTTACTTGGAGCAGGGCCTTCGTCTGTTAAAATTCTTTTCCTCTAGTTTTATTTCAATGACTTCTTTCACGAGGCGGTCCCAAAAGCCATTGGCATGGTATAGTGGTTTTTTGTGCCATCGAAGTCAATCCTATAGCCATCGTGAATGTAATGTTCTGCTACTGCCGATTTCTCCGGGTAACCCAACTGGATACACCTCCTGTGCTCCTTGACGCGGGTTTCCACTGTGTGACCCGTCTGACCAATTTGCACTGCTCTGCATTCACAGGGTTTCCCATTTTTTTTCCATCATCAAAACAACAAACTAATTGTACTGACGTATGTATCAATGTGATTCCTGGATGGCTTGAAATATCTGATGGATTTGAATCAAGAATTTAAATTTATGATCTGGTTTCTTTCCTGCAACAATTTCGACTTGACCTCCAAGTACATTGAAACCATAAACTCCAGGGTTTTTTTAAGCTTCAGCTACACATTCTTCAAAAAACATTTTGTCTTTTTTTACTTGACGTTTGAGAGCATTAAGTCTGGGTGTTGCACAGCTAGTGACAGAAGCTGGTGTCCTTGAAAGTTGTTGGAACTCAAAAGAACAAAAAGCTTTCTCACATCATACAGTCTGTCAACACAGAGCAGACTGAAGAAGTACATAATAATGTATTACTTCAGTATAATGCATGTCCTGTTAGAAATCTAGAGCAGAATAAGAAAAGCTTCAAAGAAGAGGAATGTTAAAATTGTCTTTGGAGCAACAATGAAAGTCTATGCAGATAAAATGAACTGATCATTATGTGTAACTGCAGATTGTGATTGATTGTGTATTTTCCAATATTCTGCCACCGGGTGGCAGTGGTTGCCTTATAAATGGTGTTCCAGAGCACAGAAGTAGGTCCTTCAGCCCACAAAATCCATGCTAACCTTACCCATCTATAAAAATCCCATTGCCCACATTAGGTATATTTCTGTACCTTGCCTATTTTGCTGCTGTATAGATGTCTATTAAATTTGTTGATTGTATCTGACCACCTCCTCGGGCAATGAATTCAAGATGTTAACACTCTATGTATCAATGAAACTTTCTGCTTTAAAACTTCTACCTCTCATCTTAAACCTATGTCCTCTTGTTTTTGATACCCCTACCATAGAAAGTAGATTCTGTCCATCCACGCTCTCAATAGAGTACATCTCATTTTTTTATAGCTCTCTCAGGTCACCCTTAAGCCTCTTTATTTTCTAGGGAAAACAATCCAGCCTTTCCAGTCTCTCCCCATACATTAACTCCTCTAATCCAGGCCACAAGGAAGAAGCTGCATTTTATCCAAAGCAAAAATCTGACCAGGGCTCTCAGTTTATTCTTCTCACCTAGGGTAGGATCCACCTTTGGCTACAACCCAGATTCTTACAGTTAGTGGTGCAGAGGAGGACCCTAAATAAACTGTTATCCATCATGGACAATCAGGCACATCTTCTCCATGACCTACTGAATAAGCAGCGGAGCACCCCTTCAAACAGACTCATTCAGCTCCACTGTCACAAGGATCGTTACAGAAAATCTTTCCTACCAGATGCAATAAGCATAAACAACAGTTCATCTCCGTGCGACAGGAGAACACACGTCATAGTACAATAGCCTCTGTTTTATTATTTCGTCCATTACTATTGCACAATTGGTACATTATTATTCTGTACTTTATCATTAGTTAAATCTGCACACTGCGAAGTGTGTGTTTAAATGTTGCTGCTGTAATGAAAGAATTTCCCACTCAGGATCAATAAAGTACTTATTAATATTACTTATTATTACTGTAGGTAACAACAACACACAGTAAACGATTGATTTGATGTATGAAAAAGAAACAGGAAGGTTAATAAAGCACTCCATGCAGAAAGGGAATGAACTACATCACTGAAGGACTTGACAGTTGAAGGTGCAGCCTCTCCCATTGCCCAGTGTATGTGGTTATAAAGCTGAGTGCAATTAAACTTTGTCAAGTGTCCCTTGCAGAAACAGCTGAACATGTTTGTGGCATAACTGAATAAATATTTTGCTACTAATTTTGAGGAAACTTAAGCCACAAACACCAAAAGCGGTCATTTAATCCTATCAAAAATGCTTTTCAATATAGTACTCAAATAATAACGAAGGCACTATTCTGAAAAAGCGCTCAATTTTCATGGCTGTCAGTAGAGGATCAGCATCACAAGTGTGCAAGTCATTTGGCTGACTAAATGCCCCCAGAGTCAGTGCCATGCATAAGTTTTAATAAAAGGTTTGCTTTTATTTACTTTCAATAAAATCCTCCCTACAGATTGATTACACCATTTATCTACATTTCTGACAATGTTTCATACTGCAGCGCCATTTAAGTGGGAAATTTGAGGTTTGAAAAGAGTTCCAGTAAACTTTAAATCAACGCGCACAAAAATGCTTGGAGGAATTCAGCAGGTCAGGCAGCATTTATAGAATTGAACCACTCGACGCTATGGGCTGAGACCCTCCCTCAGGACTGGAAAGGAAAGAGGAAGATGCCAGAATAAAAAGGTGGAAGGGGAGAGAAGGGAAAGGAGGATAGCTAGAAGATAATAGGTGAAAGAAAGGTAAATGGCTGGAGAGGAAGGAACCTGATAGGAGAGGGCAGTGGACTATATGATAAAGGGAAGGAGGAGGGGACCCAGTGGAGGTAATAGGTAGGTAAGAAGAAGGGATTCAGTCCGAAATATCATTTCCATAGATGATGCCTAACCTGATGAGTTCCTCCAGAATTTTGTGTGTGTTGCTTCGGATTTCTCTTAAACTGCTGCACCCATTTGAGGAATGTGTTTACAAACAGCAGTATCCTTTATAAATCACATCTTGGGACTTTTGTGGAGTCAATCATCCCGCAGATATTAAAGCATCTCCTTCTTTAACTGTATGCAGATGGGCAGCAGTGTCTTGATCTGTTATGGCAAATATTAATTCTTCCAGTCGACTGTTCCTCGAAGGCAAAAACATTTCTGGTTCCTCTTCTTTGCCTTTGAATACTTGTTTTACTTTCCCTACATTCAAAGTGATCCAACATAATTTCCCAGTCCTGAACTGCCAAAATGTACTTCTGGATAAGCAAAGAGGAAATCGGTCTGAAAGAGCTTTCAAATCTGATAGAAATCTGAAATCCTTTTAGTTTGTATTACTGGTTACATACGATTGGCATTGACCTGAAACACTCCAGGAAATTGTCTGATTAACAGTGCCACGAAACTCTAAATAAAACCTGACATTTACAGCAGATGATACTATTGATGATCAGGGTGTGTGTGGTCTTAGATAGAATAAGTAAAATATTTTCAAAGAGATGTACAGTACTGTCCAAAATTCTTAGGCACACATGTATATAGCTAGGGTGCCTGAGACTCTGTACGGTACAGTATTTGTCAACATGGAGTAGAGAGCAAGTTTGTAAACCTGACGGGAGCAAAGGATGTTGGGAATGGCGAGGGTGGAGCGCTGCAGAAAGGTTGTGGGACAGGTGGCAGAGGAGTGCGAGGGTGCATGGCTGCAGACACACCCAGCCCTGAGACACTGGGCAGGGTAATTTGATTCCAAACAATTGGTTTATTGATCATTACAGAATATCCCTCTGGTGCTTCCTGCTCCCTTCCCCTTTTCCCAACCATGATTCCCCTCTCCCTGCCCCCTTCCCACTCTCAGTCCACAACAGAGACCCATATCAGAATCAAGTTTATCATCACTCACATAAGTCATGAAATATGTTATCAGCAGTACAGTGCAGTACATCAAGGTAGTCTTAGGTACCCTAGCTAGATATGTATGTATATATATATATATATCTAAGACTTTTGCACAGCACTGTAAGTAAAATTTAGTTCGCCAATGGAACAATGCTGATATGGCCTGACCAATTACAAATCAAGAGTTTAAGTTTTCATAACAAAAGTAGGAAATGCTGAAAATTATTAGCAATTCAGGCGGCATCTGTGGAAGTGGAAACTGTTAATGCTTGGTTCCCAGGCTCGTCAGAACAGGGAAGGGAAGTTTTCAGAAGTAGAGAAGGTGGTGCGATGGATAGAACAAGTCCAGATGAGTAAATGAAGTATTTCCTGTCTTTGTAATATGCTTTTAATAGTAAATCTGTAGGAGATGCCCCAGCAAATATTTCCTTTGTTCTACCTGTTATTCCCCCACTTTTCTTTCCACTGAAAACTAACTTGTTCTCCTTCCAATTGTAAAGTGTCTTTGAACTGTAATGTTAATTATGTTCTTGTTCTGCTGATACTGAGTGTATCTGATATTTTCTATTTTCTGTCCATTTTCTAGCCTTTGCAGTTTTTGTGATTTTTGTTTTTATTTAGGTTTTCATAGTTATGGCTATCACTGATCCATCCTGCCTGGTTCCAACAGGAAGGGGCTTGTACAGACTCTTAACTTTAATAAATGTTTCTCCGCTGAGAAAATAGATTGTCTTATTGAACAAAAATCAACTTTTGTTCTGAACTGTTTCAGATATGTGTCCTGTGTCCTCGGCTGTCCTTATGAAGGAAGTGTTTCCCCTGTTAAAGTTGCAGAGGCAAGTATGGTGGCAATGGGGGAAGGTGACAATAATTAGAATTTATTCATTTTTAAAATTATAGTGGTTTAGCCAATTAATATGTGGAGATAAGAACTATTCCTAGTTGGTGATGTGACCTCTGGAGTCTACTACGCTACTTTGTGAGATCTTAGCTGATCTGGTCTTTGACTTCAATATTTCTACTTGTCCCATAACCCCTTTATTTCCTGAGAGGACAGTACTTAGGTAACCTCCAGGGGCTGAGAATTCTAAAGGGAATAAATTCTTCCTCGTCTCAGGCTCATGGAAGACACATTATCCTGAAACTATGTCCATTGTTTCAGACTCCCACAGCATCTACTCTGTGTAGCCCACAGAAAGCCTATGCCCAATCTGCTTGGAGTTTCCCCATAGAACAGCAAACACTAACCTCTCTTTCCGACTAATGACTACTGATCTGAGAATCAAAGCAGTGAATCTTTGCAGCATTACCTCCAAGGCAAGTGTACCTTCTAGTGTTTTTTAAAAAAGAGAACTATATGCATAATTCTAATTAAAGTGCTACCAGGGCCCTGTTGAGTTGCAGCATAAAGGATGATTTATTTTAATTATGTGCTTAATGCACATGCATGCTATAATTGTGTTTCTTGCACAAAGGCATCCAGTCACCTTTGAACACCAATATTAATTATTTCACATCATTTAAATGTGTGTTTTTCTATTCTTCTTCCCAAAGTGACTATCTTAGTGGATACCTTACATTATAGTCTCACATTTTTCCAGTCACTTAACATGTTTATAATTCCTTGCATATTATCTATGTCCTCCTCAAAGCTTTATTCCCCACATAACATTGCATCGTAACTTCACTTTTCAAAGTAATTAATATAATTAGTTTCAACCCCAGCAGAATCATTTCAGTAGTTTCTGCCTACCAACAAAACAAAGTACTCATTTATCCCTGTTGTGTTCTTTATCTTATCAAACATCTCTCCACACTAATTTTTCACCATCTACCCCAGGAACAATTTTTTGTGGTACATTAGCAAGTGGTGTATCAAAATATACTGCATATAATTGCTCTATTTACCTTCTCTGCTGACGTAAGTTCCCAAAGTACTCTAACCAATGAACACTATTTCCTTTTTAAACAGCTTTGCTGATCCTCTTCTACTCTTATCTTCCTACTGATAAAAGACTCTAGCAGCTTCAAGCAACTGATGTTAATCTATTGTTTTCAGTTTTCTTTCTCCTCCTTAGGGACCCCTCCTTAGATTCCCAGGAAATAGGCAATCTAGGCAATTTGTTTGTCACCCTGGGTATTGTTAGTTTGTCTTTTGCCCGTTTAGCCTCATTACATTCTTTTTCCACTTGTTACTTACCATATAATATGTTTTTAGTGTCTTCTATTGTGAAAATGAATACAAAATATTTGTTTAATTGTTCTGCCTTTTATTTCCCACAATTCCCATGTCTCAAATTCTAAGGGATCAGTTTTTACTTCACTATTTCTTTTATGTGGTCTTGGAAGCACTAATGTTTCTTGCCAGTTTAATTCCACAATCTGTTTTCTCCCTGTTTCAAGTTTTGCCATACATTATGGTTTCTACTAGTCTTTACAGGTTTACAAATCATTTCTTACAGTCTTATGCTGTCCTTTAACTGGCCAAGAGTGAATCACTTTCAGCATCAAATCATGAAAATCCCTCATTAGGGTCTGCCAGTTTTCACACCTATTAATCGAACCTTATTTGCCTAATCTGGTTTGCTGGTTTGCTAATTTGCTAAATTATGAAGTCAACTATAATTTAAAAAGAGGAAGCAACAGTTGTGTTCTCCCTTCCCTTCTAGATACTCTGCACTAAAGTTGCGTGACTGAATTTCGGATGCATTGCAGAACCAATAGGCCAGGTGGAAAGTTTTCATCCGGTTACTGATGGTGTGCTTTCTGCAGGTGGCCAAGAAGCTTTATTCCATGGGCTGCTATGAAATATCCCTGGGTGATACCATTGGTGTAGGAACACCAGGCAGCATGCACAAAATGTTGGCAGCTGTAATCAAGGAGGTTCCAGTCAGTGCATTAGCTGTACACTGTCATGATACATATGGTCAGGCTCTTGTCAACATCTTTGCAGCATTACAGGCAAGTGATCTCAAGGCTTTAATTGATTTTAATTGAAATGTATGATTGTAGTTAAACTTCCTTTCGGCATATCATCGAAGTTATATGTTATGTGTCATCTGTAGGGTCAGTTAGACAGCCATCACCTCTCTGATTCATTCACAGCCTAGTGATTATTTGAGGCTTCTTCTGATGTCTCAAGTGTGTCCTGGACAAAACCCTTCAACACAACCTTTGAAACTGTAACTGCTTTGTAAGCAGAATGGAAATGACTCCTTATAGGCGAGCCACCTTTTATGTATCTGTTTCTCTGTTTGGCCAGTACACTTTTTTTCAAGATAAATACTTCACATTAATAGCAAATTTTTGAGATCCACTTTGGCTGTTTTTAAATCATTGATTTTGATGCTAACCAAGATATTATGGATCTGGGCCGTACCCTCCAGATATCCGGACCTACCTCTTGGTTTTTTTTGCACTACCTTACTTTCCATTTTTCTATTTATGATTTATAATTTAAATTTTTAATATTTACTAATTTTTAATATTTAAAATATTTAATATTTGTAATCCAGGGAATGGGAAGCGCAGAATCAAATATCGCTGTGATGATTGTACGTTCTAGTACCAAATGTTTGGCGACAATAAAGTATAAAGTATTGTGTTGAACAAAATGTCATAAGTAGTTGTGTTTGGAGCTCTTCATGTTTAAAGACATCAAACACATTTGTAGACTTCAATACACTATACCAGGGAAAAAAAGTACTTGTTCCTTATTTTATATAAAAGGTCAATATTTAAATTATCAGCACAATATACAAATAGTGTTTAAACTTTTTCTGGAATTATTGCTGTTAGCAAAAGGTAAGTATAAAAATGTTTCATCTATAACTACATTTCAGAAACAAAAAGAAAGACTGCACAGAATTGGTGGACGAGACAGTTGACACATTAGTTTCAATTTTCTAAAATTCTCAAGAATCGCTAATCGTTCTATTAGATGGGAAAATTATAAATGTAATTTTTCTTTCAAAGAAAGGAGTGAAACAAAGTGGGAAATTGCATGCCAGTTCACTTAACATCTTGTAACAGGGAAAATAGTGAGACACTGGTATTAAAGTTGCAATACCAAGGCTGAGTACAATATGGGGAATATGTGAATTTGTCCACTTTCAGAGGTAAAAATACGAAAATACATTACCTAAGTTGTCAGAGATTGCGGAGGGATTTGCGTATTCTTGAGCATTGTTTACATGAGACGGTTTAAGTGATGTTACAGCAAATAATTGGGAATGATTACCAAATATTCTTATCTCTTGCATGGGGATTTCGAAACAAAAATTACGTCTGTTATCCAAGTACTGATAAGGCATCTGGAGTTCTCTGTACAACATTGGTCATTTTATTTAACGAAGGATGCTATGATTTTAGAAGCAAATTGTTCATTAGACCACCAGAGGAGATGAATAAGTTGGTTTCTGAGGAAAGGTTGGAGAACCTGGACTTGTATCTTCTAAATACAAGATTGAAACATGTTTAATCCTGAGGGGTCTTGACTAGGTAGATGATGATTCCACTTGTGGGAGAATCTTGAACCAGAAATCCTTGTTTAAAAATTAGGAATTCAAGACTAAGAAGCAACCTGTTCTTGTCTGACTATTGTAAATCTTTGGAACTTTCTTTCTCAAAGAGTATTGGAAGAAGAGTAAATATATTTAAGCCAGAAGTAATCAGATTATTGACCAAAAGGGGTGAAATATCATTACAACTAGATGGTTATGTAGAGTTGAAGTTAGTCAGATTCACCGTGATATTAAATGGCAGCACTGGTTCAAAGGTCTAATGACTAATCACTTTGATTCTAATGTGAAGTAATACTGTTGGCCAGTTCAAAATCAAACTAAAACATGACAGCATACTAGTTTACACTGTACTCCATTCTTATCCCAGGGGATAATAATTCACAGCTTTGCCTCTCTGCAGTTGGGTTATTACACAGGGTGAATTGACTTGAGCATCCTGGCACAAATGTCACAAAAATGGCATCAGACCAACCTATTTTACAGATTTGCAGCCTGAAATTTACCAGCCTCAACTGTTCACCCTGGAAGGGGTTAAATTAAACCACATGTGTAATGCAGAGAGTGTGTCATTGAGCTGGTGCTTTTTACATTTTCAGATGGGAGTCTGTACGGTGGATTCATCAGTGGCTGGCTTGGGTGGTTGTCCGTACGCAGCTGGTGCATCTGGAAATGTAGCAACTGAGGATGTAGTCTACATGATGAATGGGCTAGGAATTCACACAGTAAGTTTTGCTTTTTAAATAAAATCCTTCACTTTAGATCTTCGGGTTGCTCTAAATTTGTGTATATAAGTCCCAATCAAGGAGGATTTGACCTCATGAATATATGGAAAGTTCACTTTTTTTGTGTCACAAAATAGAATAATTCTTCTATATGACACCTGACTAACTATATGCATCTCTCTGCAAGCCTCATCAAATCAAGTTTAGTTACCATTCAACTGTACATGGATACAGCCGAACGAAACAGCATTCCTCTGGGGCCAAGCTGCAGAACGTACACAGCACATATTCAAAATAGTGAGCAAAAAATAACATAGTCACGCAAAAAACAACACAAGACCCTGGGCAACATGTCCCGCAAATCAGTTCCCAGCAATCCACCTTTCATTCCACCGATCGATCACTAGCTCCTTTTGCTTCTTCCCCCTTCCTATCCAGTGCTGATGAAGGGTCTCGGCCCAACATGTCGATTGTTTATTCATTTTTATAAGTGCTGTCTGACTTACTGAGTTCCTTTAACATTTTGTGTGTGTTGCTCCAAATGTTCAGCATAAGCAGATTCTCTTTTGTTTATCCTTTTGCTTCTACCTGATTAGTTGCATATGCAATTTTATTCCTTACTGGTATTACACCGCATTGGAGGATGAGGTTTGTATTAACTTTTATATCTCTTATACTTTTTTTTAACCAAGTCCTGTACTCTTTATGTCTGTAGTTGTAGTATTCAGTACTGCAATTTTTATTCAATGCAATAATTATTGATACGTAGTGCCAAATGTTGGAGCTAGCTTGAAGTTTGACTGAGGATGCTCTCTAATAAGTGCTTATGACTATCTGGTTAAATTTAATGGGAAGCAATTGCTGCCTTCATGCTACCTTGCATTTTAAGTTTTGGAAAGAATTTGTTAGTTTACAGATGAGACAAAAAGAACCACAGCAGTAATTTTAACGGATTGTAAACTCACAAAAAGTTAATCAGTTCGAGTAGCACCAAGCAGGAAAAACCAGGTAATTAACTTCAGATTTGAACAGAACTTTCTGTATAATGGTTAGTTAATGATGAATCTTTGTGGCAAAAAACCCAAAAAATCCTGTATTTTTCTAGTTGTAATGAGCACAGAAGTTAAATTACTCAAGTTTGTATGATTGATTATATACGTGATGGGAGTCAAAGCAAAATCTTTTTGTATTGTATTTCCATTAAACCTCCATATGACAGCCAAGTGTCCATCCTCTGTACATCAGCACAATATGATACCATTTTACCACTATCTAATTTTTCTTAAGTAAAATGAATGGCTTCCAGTTGGTTCCATTTAATGAAATTTAAATGTATTGTTACGAAGCTGGAATAATTTGATTAATGACATTTGAAAAGTGTGGTGTAATCAGGGTTAGGTATCCCCAAGATGTTCCTACTGCTGGCACTTCCTGTGTTATTGCGGATGTTGATTGGTTGCTATGATTGTTGTATGATTGTCATATCACTACTGCAAAAATAGAAGTCAACAGTCTTTCTGGATGAAAAATATGTTAAACCTTGACTCAACCAAACTCTTTCTTGGCCTTTTTTTTTAGGGGGTGGATTTGCAGAAGTTGATGGAAGCTGGTGCGTTCATCTGTAATGCTCTGAAGAGGAAAACCAGCTCCAAAGTCGCTCAGGCATCGTGCAAGTTATGATCAGTAAATGATAACTCACAAGCTGGATGAATGAACACCATAATAATATTCCAGTATTCCAGGGCACGTGTGTCCAGCTGTCCCCAAGGCTAAAAAGGCTATGCCATTGTAATTTCTGTTACTAAGTTTGAATCTCATTTGAAAGCAAAAAGCAAATGAGACACCTGCCAACTGCCTGTTTACCCTCTGAATGCTGACATGCACTTCAAAATACATAAACACTTGCATAATCATGGCAGAAAGGGACTTTAAACCCACATTAACACATCAAAATGCGAGGAACTCAGCAGGTCAGGCAATGTCTAGGGAAATGAATAAACAGTCAATGATTCGGGCCAAGGCCCTTTATCAGGATTAGTTCTCAGTCCTGATAAAGGGTTTCAACCTGAAACATTGACTGTTCATTCATTTCCATAAATGCCACCTGACCTGCTGGGTTCCTCCAGCATTCTGTGTGTGTTGCTCTGGATTTCTAGCATCTGCAGAATCTCTTCGAGTTTACAGTAAAACCCACAATTACTATGAAGCAGGAAACAAGGGAACTTTCATTCTTTTTGAGGTTCTTTCTTCGATTGTACACTGTTAAAGAGAATTGAAATGTTTTGGGGAAGTAATATGACAATAGCTTTCAGTAGATTGGTATCGAAGATGTGCTGTTAATTAACTATAATCCCAAGCACATTTTTATATGTTTAATCTTGAGCTAGATTTTGGGAAAAAATTTTCTTTTTTTCCATATTAGTTCATGAAGATATCATCTAGGAATTGCAGCTGTTTGTAGTTCCATATATTCCCCTATTAATGCCTAGTGTTTTTTTTGTATCTCAAGTTACTCTTTTGTATTGCAAGTTTATCTAAATCGGAGGTTCCCAACCTGGAGTCCACAGACCCCTTGCTTTTAATGGTATTGGTTCATGACATAAAAATAGCCGGCTTGTTTAAAAAGTTTAAAAATTCTAAACCCTGCATAATATGCTGAAGGATATAAAAATTGAGGATAAACTTAAAAGTTTTTGACTAAGCTTTCTATGCAGCATTTTTTAAACTTGGAGTAGAAATTATTTTGTATTAGTTAATTCAATTAACAGCCTTGCAGAAAAAGCATTCTTTAATTTGCAGGATTTTTGAATGGCCATTTTCCAGTTTACTACTACGTTTTTACTGTCAATTAAATTTCAGCCCATGCCAATCCAGTGTTTCTGCCTTAAAAAGTTAGGCCATAGATGTCCCAGTACCTTCTATGATGCTGTAATATGGTCATCGGAATCATCTTTTGTATAGAATGTGGTTAATTTTGCATTATGGATGTATTGTGTAGACTTAATGTTATATTGGTAAACTTCTCAAATATTGAAGTCAATTTCTTATTGTTGTCTATTATTAATAAATATGTATATATAATTCTCAAAATTAAAATAATTATTTTAGGGAAGGAAATTTGTTGTTCTCACCTGATTGGTTAGTGACTGCAGTTCTGTATTAACAGGTTGATGTTAATCTGCCTTTGATGTGATTTATCAAGCCACCCTCCTGCATCAAACTGCTGCTGCATTATGTATGTGAGATAATGGGCATACATTATGTCTCAGTATTGTCTCAGGGAAACCGGGTTGGGCAAAAGATACAGCCTTGCCAGCAAATTGTATAATGAGAATGAACTTAAAACAGTTATATTTTATAAATGAACTGCTGTGAAAGAGTTGATTTAAGTGTCACTTTTTTAATTGTAATTATTTGTACATGTACATATTGAATTAAAAATATCAATACATACATCTGTGTGTGTGTTTTCCGCCAATGCAGTGTTTGTCACATCTGAAACAATGCATCTTTAAAGTGTTGTGCATCGATTAAAAATTAGTGATTAATTTTGCATTTAACCGTGTTTCAAATTAAACGATTAAAAATGAATCAACATAGTATAGTTTTTGATAACTGCGATATGAGTGAACAGAAAGCTAATTAGATTTTTCCGATTAACAACATCGATCTTGTCTATCCTTAATTCCAAATATCTAAGTTATTTAAAAGCATCCTGATGAAGAGTCTCAGCCTGAAACGTCGACTGTTTACTTTTTCCAGATAGATACTGCCCGGCCTGCTGCGTTCCTCCAACATTTTGTGTGTTGCCTGGATTTTCAGCATCTGCAGATTTCCTCGTATTTGTGACTACAATAGCTACATTTCATTTTTTGTCTTGCGCAATGTGCATTTTTTAAAGTTGTTTGAGCAGATGAAGCGTCTGGACCTGACTCTCCCCACCCCACCCCATAGCAGCTGTTTAACCCGCTGAGTACGTCCAGCGCCGCCTTTCTGCGTGGCTCATTCAAACCTGTAAGGATTGATAAAGAGCGAACATGATTTTTCCAATAGCATTAGGCTGAAGAGACAGCGAAGACCCGCCAAAAAGAAAACGGAAAGCCGAATTATAAGTTAACCATAAACGCGAGAAAGCCTGCAGATGCCAGAAATCCAAAGCAACACAAATAAACTTTTAAAAATACAAACACGAGCCTCCATCATCAACTGTGCTCTCAAACGCATCTCCCCCATTTCACGCACATCTGCTCTCACTCCATCCTCCCGCCACCCCACTAGGAATAGGGTTCCCCTTGTCCTCACCCACCAGCCCACCAGCCTCCGGGTCCAACGTATAATTCAACATAACTTCCGCCACCTCCAAAAGGATCCCACCACTAAGCACATCTTTCCCTCTCCCCCCACCCCCCTCCCCGCTTTCCACAGGGATCGCTCCCTACGCGACTCCCTCGTCCATTCGTCCCCCATCCCTCCCCACCGATCTCCCTCCCGACACTTATCCTTGTAAGCGGAACAAGTGCTACACCTGCCCTTACACTTCCTCCCTCACCACCATTCAGGGCCGCAGACAGTCCTAACAGGTGAGGCGACACTTCACCTGTGAGTCGGCTGGTGTGATATGCTGCGTCTGGTGCTCCCGATGCGGCCTTCTATATGTTGGCGAGACCCGACGCAGACTGGGAGACTGTTTCGCTGAACACCTACGCTCTGTCCACCAGAGGAAGCAAGATCTCCCAGTGGCCACACATTTTAATTCCACATCCCATTCCCATTCTGATATGTCTTATCCATAGCCTCCTCTACTGTCAAGATGAAGCCACACTCAGGTTGTAGGAACAACACCTTATATTCCGTCTGGGTAGCCTCCAACCTGATGGCATGAACATTGACTTCTCCAACTTCGGTTAATGCCCCACCCCCCCTTCGTACCCCATCCCTCCCTCCCTCCCTCCCTCCCTCCCTCCCTGCCTTCCTTCCTTCCGTTATTTATTTATTTATTTATCTATCTATTTATTTGTCTGTCTATTTATCTATCTATATATTTATATATATTTATTTATTTATCTCTTTCTTTCTCCTTTTTCTCCCTCTGTCCCTCTCACTATAACTTCTTGCCCATCCCCTGGGCTCCCCTCCCCTTTTTTTCTCCCCAGGCTTCCCGTCCCATGAACCTCTCCCGTCTCCAGCCTGGTATCCCTTTTGCCAATCAACTTTCCAGCTCTTAGCTCCATCCCTCCCCCTCCCGTCTTCTCCTATCATTTCGGATCTTCCCCTCCCCCTCCCACTTTCAAATCTCTTACTATCTCTTTTTCCCTTTATTCTGACGAAGGGTCTCGGCCCGGAACGTCGACTGTACCTCTTCCTATAGATGCTGCTTGGCCTGCTGCGTTCACCAGCAACTTTGAAGTTTATTTGTTAACTTTTGTTTCATCGTTAATTATTTGGTTCGGCGCCTCTTTGCAGAGGATTTCGGGGGAATATAATCTTTTACGTTTTGTCTCAAAGTATCTCCTATCATTGTCGCCGTTGCAGAATTTCGGACAGAATCGGGCACTTTCAGATAACAATCCCGTTCCCCTATACAGACAGGGAGGCGATCACGCCAATGCTCTGTCACGTGGTGTGGGCCATCACGTGACCCAGCTGGCTTCCTCACGTGATCAGGGCCGCCCGGTCCTTTGCGCGACAGTCGGGCGAACACGGTTTGCGGCATAACAACAGGCTCGGGCGAAGGAAGATGTCTGGCCACAGGCATGGCCCCGGGCAGTGCCAGTGCGAGGGGCAGCACGATCCCGCCGAGAGAGGGATGGAGTACGGTCTCTTCAAGAAAATCGATCTCGAGAGGTTGGAGTGTCTGAACGAGTCTAGT
The DNA here is from genome assembly GCF_963921235.1 of Mobula hypostoma. Classification (NCBI taxonomy): domain Eukaryota; kingdom Metazoa; phylum Chordata; class Chondrichthyes; order Myliobatiformes; family Myliobatidae; genus Mobula; species Mobula hypostoma. The sequence continues at coordinate 25,838,707 of NC_086122.1, forward strand.
GAGGGCTCTGGCAAACTGGTGTTCAAGCCCTGGGAGGAGAGGCAGGACCGCACTAAGGTACAACTGGGAACAGCGTTAGCAGGCGCTAGAAAGCCATTCGTTCATGCTGGGGCTGAGAACGAGATCCCATTTGATGCTAATTGTGTTTTATCAGTAGAAGACCAGGAATAAAATTAAGGTCTTTCGAGTAGAGCTGGCAAAATTAAACTAGTTTATTTGTGTAGAGCCCGGGAGACCAGTAACGAGGTGATCAGATAAAATATAAGGGGTAATCCAGTAGATAGGGTAGACGGGGCTCTTTTTCCCAGGTTGGGAGACGTCAGATTCTGGAGGGCGTAGATTGAAGGTGAGAGGGGAGAAGTTGAAGACCGGCGACACAATAAGAGCGGGAGTTCCCGCGAATCTACTGCTGGCGGGGGGGGGGGGGGCAATATAGGCAGACATGTTAACAATGTTTAAGAGGTCTTGAGATGGAAGAGCAAGTAAGAAATGGATTTACTTCGCAAGGTTGCGTCCTCAACCTGTTACTCTACTCCCTCTACGCTCATTCTGCGTCATCTCCACCTACAAGTATTGGTATCGATTTATTATTGTCACTTCTAAAACATATGATTTAGATACAGTGACCATCTTGCATACAGTTTCTGTGGATCAAATCACGGCGCAGTGTAATGAGCGAGCGTGAGGTAAACCAACGCAGAATAGAGTGTAAAAGCTACCAAAAAACCTGCAGTGCAGCTAAATGAAGTGTAAGATTATAACGAGGTAAATTGTGAGGCCACGAGTCCATCTTAACGTACAAGAGGTTCGTTTAAGAGTCTGGGATAGAAGCTGCCCTTGAACCTGGTGGTTTATAACTTCCAACTCGATGGGAGAAGACGGAAAATCCGGGGTGGGTGGGGTCTTTAATTATGCTGCTTGCTTTAATGATGTAGTGAGAAGAATAGATGGAGTCCATAGATTCCTGTGACGGGCTGAGCTATGTCCACAACTCTGCCGTTTCCTACGGTCATGTGCAGAGTAGAATCAGAATCGGGTTTAATATCACTGGTCGTGAAATCTGTTGTTGGTGCCAGCTGTATATTGCAGTACGTTTAAAAAAAAATTAAATGAGCAGTGCAAAAAGAGAGAGAAAGAAATACTGGGGTAGTGTTCATGGGCATATTGTCCATTCAGAAACCTGATGGGGAAGGGGAAGAAGCTGTTCCTGAAATGTTGAGTGTGTGTCTTCAAGCACCTCCTTGATGGCAGCAATGAAAATACAGCATGTCCTGCGGGATAGGGGCCCTTAATGATGGATACCACCTTTTTGCAGCTTTTTCCAATCCTGTGTAGTGGCCCTTCAGTACTACACAGTGATGCAACCAGTTGGGATGCTCTCCACAGTACACCTATTGAAATTTGCATGTGTCTTTGGAGACATACCAAATGTCCTCAAACTCCTCGTGAAATATAGCCACTGGCATGCTTTCCTTGTGGTTGCAAAATATGCTCGGCCCAGACTAGATCCTCAGTGATGTTGACACCCTTGAACTTAAAACTGCTCACCCTTTCCACTTCTGATCCCTTAACTGGTGTGCCTTAACTTGAATTCCCCTTTCTGAAGACCACAGTCAATTCCTTGGTTGTACTGACATTGAGTTGCAGTACCATGCTGTTGTGCATTCAGAAAGAATGTATGGTACAGTACGAGAGCTTCAAGTTCCTAGGAGAGAATATCGTTAATAGCCTGTCCTGATTAAAGCCACATTGATGTCACAGCCAAGAAAGCTCACCAGTGCCTCTGAAAACTAAAGAAATATTGCACGTCCCCGTAGACTGTTACCAATTATTATTGATGCACCATAGAAAGCATCCTGTCTGGATGCGTAGAAGCTTGTTATGGCAACTGCTCTGCTTGTGACTGCAGAGACTGTTGTGTTTTTTGTTTCACGGAATCTTGGTTATCCCCCGCCATTCCAGACGCGGCGTTACAGCTCGCTGGCTTCATGAATCACCGCCGAGATGGGACTGCTGAGTCATTCAAAGGCAGAGGAGGTGGAGTACGCTGTATGATTAACTCCTCATCGGCACAAACGTGGTGGTTCTGTCTCAGTCCTGCTCACCCGACCTGGAACATCTATCGATCAAATGCCATCCACCTTATCTGCCACAGGAACTTTCAGCCATCATCTTGGTAGCGGTTTATATTCCATCTTGGGCTCATATCAAACAGGCTGTAGAACTGGGCAACATAATCAACAGGCATGAAACAGTTCACCCTGATGCTTTCCCCAACATTTTGGGGAATTTTAACCAGGCCCTCTTGGAAAAAGTCCCTGAATAATTATCATCAGCATATCATTTGTATAACCAGAGGAACCAATGCACTGGACCACTGTTTATACTACTTTCAAGAAAGCTTACTGTCCCGGAAGTTTTGCAAATGAAAGAGGAGGTTCGATCAATTGAAATTGAGCGGGCACATAGAGCTCTAAGACCAAAACCACAAGATGACCAATATCCATGATCGATTTTAATAAAATTCTTAAGATTTCATGACAAGGAAAGGATTCTACAGGCAGCTGCCCAAGCTGCCAAGAATAGAAAAGGGCCATTGATGATTCAAGGGAGCAAAGTTTTTTCTATCCTTACATAAGTTATGAACTTTTGAAGAGAAGGAAGAAATTTAATCCAGTGAAAAAAATCCTATGGGATCACGGTTATCAATTTATATTGCATTATCCTGCAACCTTGAAGATTTTTTTGCCTGGTGGAGAAAAAAGATGTTTTGATGACTACCAGAAAGCGGAGCAGTTTGTGCGAGATTCTCTGAATATTCACCAGATACAAGAACAAATCCAGGGGAGCGAGATAGATTGAAGATGAAGACTGGGTCAAGAATGGACTTGTTGGATTTTTGGGTGGATGAATATATAAATATATTATTAATTATACGAGGGGAGGGAAGAAAGATTAAAATTTGAAGAATACTGGTTGGGAATAGTAACATTAATTTTGTTTATATATATATATATATATATATATAATTTTTTTTTGTTGCGGTGGAGCTGGAAGAAGCACTGACCAATTGCTACGCTAATCATGTGTGCAAGCGTGGCTTTAGCCACGACCCGCAAAATGGAGGGGGGTAGTGTTGTGTATCTTTTCATTCACAACATTAGTGGGGGGGTATTTCGTTTTATCTTTTTTTGTATCTTTTCTATCTTTTTTTTTCTTTTTGCCTGGAGGGTTGGGAGGGGAATACATAGCAACATGGTGAAGTTCAAAGAGATTCCCCAAGGAACTATGAGAGTTGAGAAGATAAGTAATGTTTTAGATTGAAGTAACTTTGTTAAGAATAATGACCAATTTATTGAATTTTTTGAGTTTTAATGTTATTGGGCTTAATGGACCAGTGAAAAGAAAAAGAATCTTAACACATATTAAGAAAATGAAGATAGATTTAGCCTTTTTACAGGAAACGCATTTAACAGAAACAGAACATCAGAAACTAAAGAGAGATTGGGTGGGTAGTGTTGTTGCGGCTTCATTTAATTCAAAAGCGAGGGGAGTAGCAATTTTGATCAATAAAACATTACCAATTAGAATACAAAATGTAATAACCGATTCTGCGGGAAGATATGTGATTATACTTTGTCAACTTTTCTCTGAATTATGGTCATTTATGAATATTTATGCACCAAATGAAAATGATGCAAAATTCATACAAGAAGCTTTTTTGAATTTGGTGGATGCACATGAAAAAATATTAATTGGAGGAGACTTTAATTTTTGCTTAGACCCAATCTTAGATAGATCAACTAAGGTTATTATAAAATCGAAGGTAGTAAATCTAACTTTATCATTGATGAAAGATTTAAATTTGATTGATATATGGAGAAGAATCAATCCTAAGAGACTATTCGTTCTATTCTCATAGACATAAAACTTACTCAAGGATAGATTTTTTTCCTATTATTAATATATTCAACACAGAGTGAAAAATATGGAATATAAAGCAAGAATATTGTCAGATCATTCTCCTTTATTAATGACAATAATAATGACTGATAAGGAAGAAGTGGCTTATAGATGGAGATTTAATTCAACATTATTAAAACGTCAAGATTTTTGTGACTTTATGAAAAAGCAGATCCAATTTTTTTTGGATACAAATTTTCATTCAGTGGATGATAAATTTATATTATGGGATGCGATGAAAGCATATCTGAGGGGCCAGATAATAAGTTATACGTCTAAAATTAAGAAAGAATATATGGTAGAACTAGATCAATTGGAAAAAAAGATTACAAAATTAGAAAAAGAATCTCAAAGATATATGTCGGAAGAAAAACGAAAGCAACTTGTCAATAAGAAGTTACAATATAATACGTTTCAGACATATAGAATGGAAAAAGCAATTATAAGAACTAAGCAAAGGTATTATGAGTTAGGTGAGAGAGCACAAAAAATTCTTGCCTGGCAGTTGAAAACAGAACAAGCTTCCAAAACAATAAATGCAATTAGAACAAGTGCAAATAAAATATCTTATAAAACTCTTGAAATACATGAAACCTTTAAAAGTTTCTATTCTGAATTATATCAATCAGAATCACAAAATGATGTTAATGAGATAGAAAGGTTTTTATCACAAGTAACTCTTCCAAAATTGAACTCGGAAGAACAGAAGGGATTAGATATGCCTTTTACATCAAAAGAAGTTGAAGAAGCTTTAGGATCACTTCAAAGTAATAAATCTCCAGGAGAAGATGGTTTTCCACCTGAATTTTATAAAAAGTTTAAAGATTTATTATTTCCTCTCTTTATGGAGTTAATACGTCAAGCAGAAAAAACACAAACTCCCAGAATCTTTTTCAACAGTGATTGTAATAGTATTGCCAAAAAAAGGCAGAGACCCTATGAAACCAACATCATACAGGCCTATTTCTTTATTGAATACTGATTATAAAATAATAGCAAAAATTTTATCGAATAGATTCTCTAAATCTTACCAAAATTAATACAAATGGATCAAACAGGATTTATTAAAAATGGACAATTGGCAGATAATGTAACTCGGCTACTCAGTATAATTCATTTGGCACAAAAAATGGACGAGAAGAGTATAGTAGTAGCCTTGGATGCAGAAGAAGCATTTGATAGATTAGAATGGGATTTTTTATTTAAAGTATTAGAAAACTATGGGTTAGGAACATCTTTTATAAATTGGATTAAAATTTTAAATTCTAACCCTAAGGCTAAAGTAGTGACAAACTCTCAAATTTCAACACCATTCCAGTTAAAAAGGTCAACTAGACAAGGTTGTCCATTATCACCTGCTCTATTTGTACTAGCGATAGAGCCATTAGCAGAACTAATCAGAATTGATCCAGATATTATGGGTTTTAGAGTTAATCAGGAGGAATATAAAATTAATCATTTTGCCGATGATGTTTTGATTTACTTAACAAACCCACAACATTCGTTACATAAATTATCTTCTAGATTGGATGAATATGGGAAGGTATCAGGTTATAAAATAAATTGGGATAAAAGTGAAATTTTACCTCTTACTAAAGGAGACTATAGTCAATGTCGGTTAGCAACCCAATTTAGATGGCCGGTAAATGGTATAAAGTATTTAGGTATAAGACTTGATAATGATGTAAAGAATTTATATAAATTTAATTATTTACCACTATTGAAAAAAATTCAAGAAGATCTTGACAAATGGATGATATTACCAATAACATTAGTAGGTAGAGTCAATGTTGTAAAAATGAACATATTTCCTAGATTACAGTATTTGTTTCAAACATTACCAATACAATTGCCACAGAAATTTTTTCGAAAGTAAATAAATGTGTGAGAAAATTTCTTTGGAAAGGTAAAATGTCAAGAATATCATTGGAAAAATTGACATGGAAATTTGAGTTAGGAGGGTTACAACTTCCAAACTTTAAGAATTATTATAAAGCAAATCAACTTAGATTTATTGCATCTTTCTTCAATGATCAAAAACCAGCATGGATTAAAATAGAATTAGACAAGATAGGAGAAAATAGACCTGAAGATTTTATATATAAATGGGAATCTAAATGGATACGGGAAAAGAAAGAATCTCCTATATTAATACATTTGATTGATCTATGGAATAAGATAAATGTTGATAATGAAATACAGAAATCTTTATTAGCAAGGAGACCTTTGCTCCAAAACAGACTTATTCCTTTTACAATGGACAATCAACTTTTATATAATTGGTACCAAAAAGGGATTAAATTTATAGGAGATTGTTATGAACGAGGTATATTGATGTCATTTGAACAACTAAAGGATAAATATAAAATATCAAATAACACTTTCTTTTGTTACCTTCAATTAAGGGCTTACTTAAAAGGTAAGCTGGCTCAAACAATGTTTTTGCCAAAACCTAATGAAATTGAAACTTTAATTCAATAAGGGAAAATTAAAAAATTTATTTCTTGTATGTATAATTTGATTCAAAAATAGATAATTAAACGAGGAATCCATAAGTCAAAACAAAAATGGGAAACAGATCTGAATATTAATATTGATGAAGCAAATTGGTCAAGACTCTCTTGACAGTATGACAAATACAATAAATGTTCGACTTAGATTAGTACAATATAATTTTTTACACCAATTATATATTACACCACAAAAAATAAATAGATTAAATTCAAATCTATCCGATAAATGCTTTCAGTGTAATCAAGAAATTGGTACTTTCTTACATTCTACTTGGTCTTGTTTTAAAATTTAACCCTTTTGGATAAATTTAAGAGTCTTATTGGAACAAATTACTGGAACTCAACTTCCACATAACCCTGTATTATTTCTATTAGGTGATATTGAAGGGATAAAGCCGAAACTTAAATTGAATAAATATCAGAAAGAATTTATAAAAATTGCAGTGGCAGTAGCTAAGAAGACTATAGCAGTTACTTGGAAATCTGATTCGTATTTAAGTATGAATCGTTGGAATAATGAAATGGCTAGGTTCTATTCCACTCAAAAAAATTACTTATAATTTAAGAGATAAATATGTAACATTTTTGAATATTTGGCGCCCTTATTTACAAAAGATAGGATGGCATATTTAAGTGCTCCGATAAAGATCTTGGTCCCTTGGGGAAAGTAACGAATAATTATACCAAATTTATTTTGAATTCCATGGAGCATGTGTAAACCTTCCAATACCCAGGTGGTTCTTCTTTTTTTCCTTCTTTTCTTTTTTAGGTAGGACTTTATTGGGGGGGGGAAGGTAGATATTATCTTTTCATGTATTCTTTTTGAAAACTCAATAAAAATTATATTTAAAAATTATATTAAAAAAAAAGAAAGCTTACTGTGTCGTCCCACGCCCGCGCTCTGAAAAGTCTGATCACCTGGCTGTACTTCTGCTCCCTGAGTGTAGGCAGAGACTGAAGACCGCAGCACCAGTAGAGAGGACCAAGAAGGTATGGATAAAGAGGCGCAGGAGTCCTTACGGGACTGCTTTGAGTCAGTGGACTGAGCAGTATTCAACGATTCATCTTCAAATCTGAATGAATGTGCCACAGTTGTCACTGACGTCATTAAAACTTGTGTGGATGAGTGTGTGTACCTATGAGAACACACCCGAATCAAAAGCTGTGGATGAACCAGGAGTTTTGTCATCTGCTGATGGCTAGATCTGTGACATTCAAGTCTGGGGATCTAGGACTATACAAGAAGTCCAGGTATGACTTATGGAGGGCTATTTCGGAGCAAAAGAACAATCCTGATTGGGGTTGGATGCAGGCCAACTCTGGCAGAGTTTGCAGGCCAATACTTCCTACAAAGCATAACCTAATATAGTGAATGGCAGTGATGCTTCACTCCCAGATGAGCCCAAAGCCTTTTATGCGTACTTTGAAAGGGAGAATAAAACTACAGCTCTGAGGATCCCTGCAGCATCTGGTGACACAGTGACCTTTGTCTCGGAGGCTGACGTCAGAGCGTCTTTCAAGAGCATGAACCCTTGTAAGGCGACAGGCCCCAATCGTACACCTGGTAGAGCTCTGAAAACCTGTGACAACCAACTGGCAGGTGTGTTCAAAGGCATTTTCAGTCTCTAATCGCAACAGTCAGAAGTTCCCACCTGCTTCAACAGTGCAACAATTGTACGGTGCCCAAAAGGAGCAGGTTGAGCTTCCCAATGGCTGTTGTCCAGTAGCACTCACATCTACAGTGATGAAATGCTTTGAGAGGTTGATTGTGGCTCGAATCAACTGCAGCCTAAACAAAGACCTGGACCCACTGCAGTTTGCCTATCACTACAATAGGTCTACAGCCGACGTGATCGCATCGGCTCTTCACGCAGTCTTGGATCACCCGGACAATACTACTACTTATGTCAAGCTGCTGTTTATCGACTATAGCTCAGTGTTTAACACAATCAGTCCTACAGTTCTGATTTAAAAAGCTCCAAAACCTGGGCCTCTGTTCCTCCCTCTGCAGCTGGATCATCGACTTCCTCACCAGAAGGCCAGAGTCTGTGTGGATTGGAAATAACATCTCCACTTCACTGATAACCAACACTGGTGCACCTCGAGGATGTGTGCTTAGCCCACTGCTCTACTCTCTACACCCACGACTGTGTGGCTAGGCACAGTTCAAATGCCATCTGGCAACACAACTATTGTTGGCAGAATTTCAGATGGTGACGAGAAGGCGTACAGGGTTGAGATAGATCAGATTGTTTAGTATTGTCATAGCAACAATTTTGCACTCGGTGTCAATAAGACTGAAGGATTGATTGTAGACTTCAGAAAGGGCAAGAGGAGGACACACACACCAGTCCTCTTCAAGGGATCAGTAGTGGAAAGGGTGAGCAGTTTCAAGTTGCTGTGTGTCAGTATCTCTGAGGATCTATCCTGGGCCCAGTTACAAAGAAGGCACGACAGCAGCTATGTTTCATTAGGAGTTTGAGGAGATTTGGTATGTCACCAAAGACCCACTCAAATTCCTACAGATGTACCTTAGAAATCCTTCTAACTGGTCACATCACTGTCTGGTCTTGAGGGGCTACTGCACAGGATCAAAATAAGCTGCACAGTTGTAAACTTGGTCATCTCCATCATGGGCACTTGGCTCAAAAAGCTGGCATCCATCATTAAGGACCTCCATCACCCAGCACATGCCCTCTTCTCATTGTTACCATCAGGAAGGAGGTACAGGAGCCTGAAGGCACACACTCTATGATTCAGGAACAGCTCCTTCCCCTCTGCCATCAGATTACTGGATGGACACTGAATCCATGAACGCTACTTCATTACATTTCCTTTATTTTTGCACTATTTATTATATCTTTTAAAATATATATTTACTGTAATTTAGTTTCTTGATATGCATGGCAAAGTAGTGCCACATAACAACAAATTTCATGACACATGCCGGTGATATTAAACCTGATTCTGAGTTGTGGCACAGCTCAGGACTTCATGAAAATCAGCCTCCCCTCTATGGACTCTGTCTCGATTTCTCACTGCCTTAGTAAAGCAGCCAGTATAGTCAAAGACCCCATCTACCCTAAACGTTCTCTCTTCTCCCTTCTCCAATTGGGGCGAAGATACAAGAGCCTGGGAGCACATACCACCAGGCTTAAGGACAGCTGCTGTAATAAGACTGTTAAGCTGGACTCTTGGCCTCACAATGTCCTCTGTAGGAACAGCTACAGAGGAAGTGCAGGCAAAGTGCAAGATCACAACGAAGTATAGTGTGAGGCCAATATTCCAACTTATTGTACTAGGGAACCAATATAGTCTTTCTTCTGCAGAGCACTACTGTGTTTGACCTGATCTGAATGAACAGTATGTAAGGCAAGCTTTTCACTATCTCAGTACATGATAGTTTATTACTGTCACACCAGTACCAATATATGGACCATGTGCAGGCAGACAGGATTAGTCCAAATTGGCATCATAGTCAGTGAAGGTCAAGTTTATTGTATGAGCAAGTACATGTATGCACAGGTGAAACAACAGCAGCACCACAACCACATAGTATTTATATACGCAGCATTCATTAGAAAAAAAACATTGTATACAGTATTTACAAGAAAAGAATTGGACCAGAAAAAAGACAAAGCACACACATGAAAAGACTTTTAGTGCAAAGTGGTCAAAGTGTTCATTAACTGTAGTGATTAGGGTTTTGCTATTTGGTTCAAAACTGAATGGTTGAAGGGAAGTAGCTACTCTTGAACCTGTTGATGTGAGGTTTAAGGCTTTTGTACCTTCTGCCTGATGGTAACTAGGAAAAGATGGCATAGTTTGGACGGTGGGGATCCTTGATGATAAGCGCTGCTGGCGGTATTCTGTGCGGATAGGGGTGGTATACTATGCCAGAGGGCTCAATCCTATGCTGTTCCATCTTAGGACTGTAACTCCATTCGTATCGGAAAGGTGCTGCAACTTCAGAAGTGGAGGAGAGGAAAAGCTGAGCAGATTGCTTGTTACAGAAATGCCACTGTGAAAGCAGGGCCAAATCAAAGCAAAAACTGCAGATAACGAAAGTCTCAACTAAATATAGGAAATGCTGGAAATACCCTGCGGGTCAGGCCTCATTTGTTGGTAGAGAAATAAAATTTCTAGTCAAAAGACTCTTCTATCTTTTAAAAAGTGTGAATAAAAGTGAATTGGAGTAAGCACTAGTTATGGGGCTAGGTGAAGAGAGAGTTGTATTTACAGAATGAAGAGGTTGTGAGTGGGGAGCAATTGACCCTCCTCTGCTCTGGTAATGGTGAGCGTAACAAGACTAGGTGAGCTGACACGGTCAAAGGAGTGGGATTGTGAGACAATGGCAAATTGCAGCTGTATTTCCGAATGAAACTTGGACCTCTGGGGTGAAAAGTAATTTAAATTAAAAAGTAGGATTTATGTTTGAGTATCTTGGTGTAATTGAAAGGTAAACCTATTATTGCAATGCAAAACTTTTATAGAACTTTTTTGAGCACTTTTGTAACCACTGCAGTGGCTGATTGAATAGAACTACAATATTAGGACAAGAGAAATATAACTTGCTATCTTGGAGCATAGCTGAATAAAAGGAAATCTTTTCATTGTTTGATGCATTTTGAAACTTCTCTGTTGCAGTACGTGGAAAGTGATGATGATGAAGAACTGTTGTTTAATATACCGTAAGTGTTATAAAACTCATCCCCTTCTAAGCATTGTTGCGCTATCTTCATTTAGAAATAACACATTACCAAATCTGTGTTGAGTGGCCTGATTGTGTTGCATGTAATGAGTTATCTGCAAGTAAATGAAGCATTGTTTCTTGGCGTAACTTGAGGTATTAAACCTCTGCCACCAATTAATTTTAAAGTAAAGAGATCCAGTATTTCATATCATGATGTATATTCCACATTCAAAGCTGCAGGTTTGTGAATCTGATTTCTTCCTTCTCTCAAGGTCCAATGATTTTCCTATAATGTGGAACTGGGACAGGCAGAACTGTATTTATGTAGGTGTGGAACTTTACAGCTGATTACATTAGTACCTTCCACTATAGCACACTTGGGCCAAGGGAAAAATATTTTCCCTTAATTACAAAAATACATCACAACTCAGAAGTTTGCCTCATGAAGTCACTGTGCTCACGTTTGTCAGCCAGTCACATTATAGTATGCAATGACCCTTTTGGTGCGAATTCAATTAGCAAACTTATTTTAGTTTGTCCAGTATTTTAATGATGGTACTGTTGGAGTGTATGACAGGACCGTAGCAGTTTTCTCTCACATTCCGAAGGCACGTGGTTGTGGGTACACTATGTTGGCGCTGGAAGCATGGCAACACATGTGGACTGTGTTGGACTGCATTTCACTGCCATGTTTTGATGTACATGTGTACAAATAAAGCTCATCTTTAAACCTTTAATGCAGAGAGTATTATTTTACTTCTTCATGCATATCAAAAAGTGCCAATAAAAAAAGTCCCCCCCCCCAGAAGTTTTTATATTTTATTGTCAAAAAAGCCAAGTTAAATCCACTGTGATTCAATGTTGTAAAACAATAAAACATGAACACTTCGTGGGGGGGGGTGCAGGATGAATACTTTTGATAGGTACTGTATGTGTAAATATGAGTCTACCTCATATCAAAAGTCGTCTTGAAACACTTTACAATGTGGGACAACAGAGGAAAGAAAAGGTCAAATTAGACTGACACTTCAAGTGGGGAAGATCTCTGGAAAATTGTTGAAGGTTCATTCATGAAGGAATTTCCTATAGGTTAGAGTGGAGTCTAGTGGATATACAGTTGAACGCATACTATTGTGATTATATTAGATCCAAACCTTCTTTTAAGTGTGCATGTTTGCCAGCAGAGACTTATGGATTACATACACACACTAGAATGTGGGTGAAATGAGCTATTTTCAAAGTCAGCATAAATTATTTTGATTCAGTTTCACAGGTAACGTAAAACTTAAAGGAGTAATTGTGATGGGTGAAAATGACGATACACATCCGTCAGAAATGAGACTGTAAGTGCCACAATATTTCAATTTTCTCAAGGTGCTTAATATTAAAAATCAATCTATAAAAGCCCTGGTGTTGGCTTTTAATATTTATATTAGATTAGATGTTTCTTTTAAACAGGCAGTCAGTTCAGAGAGAACTGTGTGCATTTTCCTTCAGCGATTAATCACTGAATCGTTCATAGAGAATTATAAAAGTATTCTTAAATTGCTGATAGTTTGTTTGAAATCTAAAATATTCTTAGCTGTGTCATTTTATTTTAAAATGTAAAAATGATGGTTAAGCTATGTTGACTCTAAACCATAAATATATAGACCAGTGATCCAGAGGGGAGAGATTTTTAGTAGGTACTGTGACAAGTTATCATTATGCTTTTAGAATATTAATTCAGGCAACGAAGGATGATAAACACCCATGCCATATTTGAAAATTGTATTCAACAATATCCCTTCGTAAATCTTTCATCTTCATGAGTAGTCAATTATGTGGTGTCATGTCCACATTAGTCAATGGATCATGCCCATTTTATCTTGAACTCTCTTCGCTTAGTTTATTATCATCTGAGAAAGCACGTTTAATAACCATCACTGGTGTTGTGACAGTGGATATTCTCCAGGAACCACAACCATATTCATCTGGTTGGGAATGATCTATGGGGAGGGGGTGTACTTGGGTCTGCACGGTGACACAGTGGTGAATTTGGGTTGTGGGAGTGCTGAAGAAGGAGATTCTCACTAGAAAGAAGGTTGAATGTGTTGTAGTTGTGTACTTCACCTTCAGTTAGAGCCTTCCCGTTTAAATCGTATGGATGCTAATAATTTTTTTTGTTTTCCAATTAGTTATAAGAACATCCCACATATGTCGTTTGATGACACAGGCAGAGAACCTGATCAAGTGTTCAAGATGAACAGAGATGTCACAGGAGAACTGGAATATACCACAAAGTATGTCTGTTTTTTTTTTGTTGTGTTAAAATGTAAAATTGGTAAATTGATCTTCACCTGTAATGTGAAACACTTTGGTAATTTAGAAGTATTTTTATTACACATGGTCTTTTAAAAAAAAAACAACAAATTAAAACACTACGCTGATTCAGAATTACTTTGGAACAGATGTTCAAAACCGTGGAGAGCATTCAGACTGGCTGTATCACCATCTGGTATAGGGCAGGGGGGGGGATGCCTACTGCAGAGGATCAAAATAAGCTGCAAAAGTTTGTACGCTCAGCTCCATCGTGGGCACTAATCTCCCCAGCATCCAGGACACCTTTAAGGAGCAATGCCTCAAAAAGGCAACTTCAATCATTAAGGACCCCATCACCCAGGACATGCCCTCTTCTTGTTGCTACCAACAGGAAGGAGGTACAGGAGCCTGAAGACACACACTCAATGATACAGTAACAGCTTCTTTTCCTCTTTCTCCAATTTCTGTATGGACATTGAACCCATGAACACTACCTCACTACTTTTAATTTTTCTTTTTGCACTACTAATTCATAGTTTTTATTATTATATATTGCAAAGTACTGCTGCCACGACAAATGCCGGTGATATTAAATCTGATTCTGAAATGTCCTTGCATGCAAAGATGAAATTCAGCTAGATAATCCCAATCAAGATGCGACAACAACAAAGAAATAAATTTGTAAGCCATCTAATGCACTAATAGCAAATTCAAGGTTGCTGCCAATAGTTAATGTAGCTAAAGAATTAATCCAGCTACCCAGTGTAGAGCCTGTATATCCATAAGCTACATGCATTTTATCAATGGTCATGTTTAAAAGTACTTGTATCTCACCGGACAGTCAAATGATCACTGTCCATAAGGACTTCCACCCAGTGATATTCAACATTATATTACAAGTGTAAAGCTTTAAAGTGGTATTGATTCCAGTAATTGATTAAATCAATTTCTCCCTTTTTAAATAACTATAAGGTATTTTTTTTTGTTTGTTTTTTTTAGGGTGGCTCGTTTCTCCAGTGTTAATCACCTTTCCATTCATATTGCCAAGAATTTTGGTGCTGAGATTTCAAAGATTTATTATATCGGTTTGCGAGGAGAGTGGTCAGAGGTGAGTCTAATCACACATTGAAATAGACAGTTTTCTGGTATGAACTTGCTTTGCTTGGAGTAATATTTTACAGCAAATAATGATCTCAGTGTGAAGTGATTGAGAACAATGACAAAAAACTTACGTACTTTTGCCAAAATGGTGTGGAACTTGACTGCTGTCAATATGGAATGATGTAAAGTAATTTTACTGCAGTTCTCTTGAATTTTGTAATGTGTATCTCCTTAATATGAAAGGTGCATTTCATTTACATGTTATGATTCTATTCCAAATACCAGAAACTTGGCTAGAGACAAATGTTATCCCTATTCCTGATTATCTCCAACCTTATTGCTTGGACCTTTTCTCTCAAATGTTTATTTTATCTCTGGGTCCAAAACGCCTAAGTGTCCTTCTGAATCTGTTTGCATTGTCAAGCACAAGTTCAGGACCACCATCTTGCTAAATTAGGTGCATAAGAACCAAACACAGACTGTTGTCATCTGAAATACATACTCAGCTCCACTGAAAAATAATCAGGAATGTTAATTTATAAATTGTAATTCGTTCCAGAAGCATTGTCTTAATGTGAAGTCCTTATTTGACCTGAAATATTAATTATGCAGCATAAATTTACTCTTTTAACAGGGCCACAGACATGAAGTGACACTTTGCACATATGAAGCGTCTGCTAATCCTACGGATCACAAAATTGACCTCATCACTCCCCAAACGCACTTCATCGCTTAAAACCTGGCTTCTAAAGCTTGAGCGTGCAGTGAAGAAAGAAAGACCAGGATGAAAGTATTTCTGGGATTCAAAAACGTTCAGTGCAACGGATTGGTGTACAGGCGCAATGTTGTAAACCATCAAAGGTGTGGTGAACAGAAGATTCAAAAAGCAAATAACATTGGCTGTTTAAATAGGAGCTTGCAGTTGCTGCTTTTGATTTGTAAATGTTAAAACATCTATTTGCAAACAAGTACAAGTAGCTGGCATATTGACTTTCCCAGTCAAAAAATAGATTATTTTCTATTAAAGTATGATGCCTAATTTTGAATTATTAACATGAGTCTTTGTCCTACCTGCTTTTCCTTTTTCTCCTCCACCGCAAAACCCTCCAAGCCCCCAATAAAATCCACTTATTACAAGTGGATTTTTGACTCTAGATGTAATTATTTGGGCCATAAGAGCAGTTCAAAGCTATATTTTTTTGTAAATTATAAATATAAGAAAAACTGTCTTAATAGTTATACACCTTGGAGAAAGTTCATCATGGTGTCAAATCAATTTTATCACGTCTGTGATTTGGGGGCAAACATTTTTAATTGTCCATTAGATGCATAATGCTTTTTGGGTGCCAAAGTGGCTTAACTGATGTCAGAGATATTGAACTTTGATATAAAGAGTGACTATTGTAACTCTTGCATCACTAACACACAGTCCAAAAATATACTGACAATGAATGAAATGATTCATCAACCTCTGTATTTCATATAACTTGCTATCAGGTTTTCTTCACCACTTTTTTTTTATGCTATTCTTTTCATATGCCTTAATTGATTAGATTGGATAGCCTTGTGTCCAAGAAAATATTCATGTCCTTTAAGTATCAGGTGAATGAATGGTTACTGTACAGCTGATGTTAATATTGACATGATATGAATTCGTTCATGGTTTTTCCTGGTAACATATGAGTTAGAACTTTTCCTGTATACTTCTGTATTTTGGAAATTGCAAGACAATACAACCATGGTTTTGTGGAAGAACTAAAATGTGATTTGTGTTAATTGAATGTGTGATCTGTCACTTCTTCAAGCCAACAGTCCTCACACTGCAAATTGTTTGGGTAATGTTGGCCACTGACAATTTTTTTTTAATGAAATGCATCTGATTAAAATAACTGCACTACAGTTGTTTCAAATGACTGGATCTGTTAACTAAAATATGCAATGTTGCGATGAAGCAGAATGTAAAGCGAGGAAGTAAAAAAGGAAATAAATCCTCCTGTCTGTTGATGTGTATCCTTGTTGTTCATCATATCTGGAGCCAGCCTAAGACAGAATTATGGAGTAACACAGTGCAGAAATATGCCCTTTGGCCCATCTAGTTCAGGCTAACTTGATCTACTGCCCATCTACCTGCACCTGAATTATATCCCTCCAAACCCCTCTCATCCATGTAGTCTTGGCAGTGTGGAAGGATCAGAAGGATCTTGGGGTCTGAGTCCATAGGACTCTCAAAGCTGCTGCGCAGGTTGACTCTGGTTAAGAAAGCATACGGTGCATTGGCCTTCATCAATCGTGGGATTGAGTTTAAGAGCCAAGAGGTAATGTTGCAGCTCTATAGGATCCTGGTCAGACCCCACTTGGAGTACTGTGCTCAATTCTGGTCGCCTCACTACAGGAAGGATGTGGAAACCATAGAAAGGGTGCAGAGGAGATTTACAAGGATGTTGCCTGAATTGGGGAGCATGCCTTATGAGAATAGGTTGAGTGAACTCAGCCTTTTCTCCTTGGAGCGACGGAGGATGAGAGGTGACCTGATAGAGGTGTATAAGATGATGAGAGGCTTTGATCGTGTGGATAGTCGGAGGCTTTTTCCTAGGGCTGAAATGGCTAACAGGAGAGGGCATGGTTTTAAGGTGCTTGGAAGTAGGTACAGAGGAGATGCCAAGGGTAAGTTTTTTACGCAGAGAGTGGTGAGTGTGTGGAATGGGCTGCCAGCGATGGTGGTGGAGGTGGATACGACAGGGTCTCTTAAGAGACTCCTGGATGGGTACATGGAGCTTAAAAAAAAATGGAGGGCTATGGGTAACCCAGGTAATTTCTAAGGTAAGGACATGTTTGGTACAGCTTTGTGGGCCAAAGGGCCTGTATTGTGCTGTAGGTTTTCTATGTTTCTTTATCCAGACTTCTCCAACCTTCCCTTAAATATTACAATTAACCCTCATCTACCACTTTTGCTGCAGCTCATTTCACACTCGTTCCACACTGAGTGAAGAAGTTTCCCTGCAGCTTCCCCTTGAATATTTTACCTTTCTCCCTAAATCTATGACCTCTGGTTCTTGTCCTGAGGGGGGAAAGCCTGCATGCATTTACCCTATCTATAGTCATAATTTTATATACTTCTGTAAGAGAGTCAAGATGGCACCTGCGTAAAATGCTCCTTCGGTCGACATCTGGATAGATCATAAAACCATACATTTCATTTCTTTTGTGTCTTTTACGTTCGGAGCCTGTGATTTGCCATTTGGAGATCGTTCGGGTGTCCCTGCACTCCGCAGTCTCCGGAAGGCAGAGCTGGCGAGCGCGGGCAGGCTGCGGGATGGGGTGCAAGCTGACGTTTGACTCCATTTCGCCAGTTAAAGCTTCTACTATTGTCCCCCGATTAAAGCGATAAGGGAGATTGAAGCAGCAAGGCAAGTGCGGAGGTTGAGCACTGGCTGCCTGTCTTTTGATCGCTCTGCTGTGGAGAGGGAAAGGCCTGCCACTGGGCCCCAGAGAGTGTTACCCAGGATTTCTGTGTTCTGAATGTGGACGTGGACGTGGACTACAGACTTTTTCCCATATAGTTTCTTTATATTCTGTGGGGGGTTTTTTGCCTGATCTTTCTTTGTTATTTTGTGTGTGTGTGGAGAGGGAAATTTGGGGTCAATGTGCTGATTCTGTTTTTTGTGTGTGGGATGAGGGATTTGGGGGTTGATATGCCTGTTCTATTATTGTGTGGGGAGGGGAGATTTGGTGGGGGGGGGGGTGATAATTGTGCTGCCTTTCTTTCCTTTCTTGGTTTCATGGCCACCCGGAGAAGACAATTTCAGGTTGTATACTTCGATAATAAATGGTCCTTTGAACTTCCCTCATTCTCCTTCACACCAGGGAATAAAGGCCTAACCTATTCAACCTTTCCCTATAACTCAGGTGCTCAAGTCTCAGCAACATCCCTGTAATTTTTTTCTCACAGGCTAAGTATTCATTCTGCAAGAAATACATTGTATAAGGATTGCTGCATAACTGACAGAATTCATAAACAGCTCCACTTAGAAGGTGAGAAAACAGGTTGTGTGGAGGGAAATAAGATACCCTTTTAAAGAAACCCATTGTCATGAGAAACAGTTATTTATCATCTATAGAGTAAAATACAGTTCTTCCATAATTTTCTCTTCATGCTAAGTTTTTGTTTCTAGTCTCCAGATCTACGTTTCCACCCTCTTCTCTTGTGCGTCCAGGAAACAATCAGTGTTTTAATCCAGTCTCCTCAGGCTTTTAGATTCTTCCTCTGCTATTGCAAAGCCAGTTCTCAAATTCAAGTTGCATTTTCAAAGTTCAAATTAAATTTATTTTCAACATGCATATATGTCACCATATACGAGGGGTGATAGATAAGTTTGTGGCCTAAGGTAGAAGGAGTCAATTTTAGAAAACCTAGCACGTTTATTTTTCAACATAGTCCCCTCCTTCATTTACCCACTTAGTCCAGCGGTCGTGGAGCATACGGATCCCTTCTTTGTAGAAGTCGGCATCTTCTGATTCATCACACCGCTGCCTATCATTTCATATTGCATGAAATTTTACTTGCCACGTCAGAGTCATGCAAAAGTGCAGCACAGAAACCGGCCCTTTGGGCCGTCTAGTCCATGCCAAACCATTTAAACTGCCCACTCTCATCAACCTTCACCGGGACCATCGCCCTCCATACCCCTGCCTCCTATTTCATTTGTCATTTTATGAAGTTTATTATCTGCCACATTGTTTATAATCTTTGAGTGTTTTAGATTAGATTAGATTAGATTCAATTTTATTGTCATTGTGCCAAGTACAGATACAAAGCCAATGAAATGCATTTAGCATCTGACCAGAAATGCAAAGAATAGTGTTACTTACAAAATAGCTGTGAATAAAAAAAGTGCTACAGCACACCAATATAAAAATACTGAGACAGTACAATACGGATGCAATACTGCTTAGCGCTGTGATGAGAGGTTCAGCAGGGTCACAGCCTCAGGGAAGAAACTCTTCCTGTGCCTGTTGGTGCGGGAGTGGAGGCTCCTGTAGCGCCTACCGGATGGGAGGAGAGTAAAAAGTCCATAGTTAGGGTGAGATGCATCCCCGATAATGCTTTTCCCTCTGCCCAGGCAGCGTTTATGGTAGATGTTCTCAGTGGTGGGTTGCATCCAGTGAAGTTCTAAACAACAAGGTTGAGATTATGTATCATTAAAGGTGGTGTTCTTTTATACCAACTCCTGGGGATACCACGAGCATTTCCTTCTTGTCAGAGTATCAGCAGCCCCCTGCTGCAATCTCTTTTCTGTTCCCTAATCTACTGTGTTTTAATGAAATACTATATTTCAGTAGGAGTTTGAGGAGAGCTGGTGTGCCACCTAAAACACTGGAAAATTTCTACAGCAGTATCCTGGAGAGCATTCTAACTGGCTGCACTACCATCTGGGGGCTACTGCATGGGATCGAGTAAGCTGCAGAGAGTTGTAAAATTGGTCAGCTCCATCATGGGTATTAGCCGCCGTAGTAGTGGTACCTCAAAAAGGTGGCGTCCATCATTAAGGACCCCCATCACCCAGGACATTCCCTCTTCTCATTGTTACCACCAGGTAGGAGGTACAGGAGCCTGAAGGCAGACACTCCGCAATTCTGGAACAGCTTCTTCCCCTCTGCCATCAGACTTCTGAATGGACATTGATTAACACTACCTTGCTACTTTTTATTTCTGTTTTTGCACTATTTATTTAATTTAACTATTTAAGATACATATAAAGTATATGCATACTGTAATTTACAGTTTTATATATATTATCATGTATTGCATTGTACTGCTGCCATAAAGTCAGCAAATTTCACAACGTGCTGCTGAATTATTTATCAGAATGTGACTACGCACCATTGGAGAGTAAAATCAATCAGTGAAGTCAAGACTTTAAAAAGCATAAAGATCCACTAGCTACAGTTGCAGGAAATCTAAAATAAAAATAGAATACTATTTCATCTTAAAAGGGCTTTGATCTGAAATGTTAACTCTGTTTCTCTCTCCACCAGAGCTGCCTGACCTGATGAGTTTTCTATAAGTATGCAAAAATATCTGAGACTCAGTGAATCAAATCTAGGACTCAATGTTATGAGATAAAGTTGAACAGTATTTGATCATCAGCAGGAGCAAAGAAAATAAGGATTGCTTGAATGTAAAGAATTGTTTTAAAATGGAACAGAAAATTCCAAGAATTTTGAAGTAGGGATGTTTTATCAAATAATATCACTGTAAACTTAATAATTTTTTTTAGTAAATTAGACTATAGAATACAAAAAATGTATTTTTTGTTAACTGACAATCTTTAGAATTGTCAAAGTTGCTGGTGAATGCAGCAGGCCAGGCAGCATCTCTAGGAAGAAGTACAGTCGACGTTTCAGGCTGAGACCCTTTGTCAGGACAGACCTGACGAAGGGTCTCGGCCCGAAACATCGACTGTACCTCTTCCTAGAGATGCTGCCTGGCCTGCTGCGTTCACCAGCAACTTTGATGTGTGTTGCTTGAATTTCCAGCATCTGCAGAATTCCTCGTGTTTATATCTTTAGAATTGTGGCAGCTTAAGTCCCCTTTAAAATATTCAATCTCCCTTGCAAATTCCACCTGTGGTTTTCTTAACTCAGAATAATAGTTGATCTGACCTAGTCATTCACACGCTGAGTGGCTCCCTTCCTACCAATTTAATTTTCTCAAGTAAGTAACATCACAAGATGACCAGTTTTGATCATGCCTATCTCTTCAAATCACTGAATCCTTAAAATACCTGGAACTACATGTCTTAATTTTACTAAGGTGTAAAAATAACTACATTTAGACATAATATTCACCCACAATAAACACACAAAAATAATGAGAGTACACAGTATGTGGCACAAACACGAGAAAGTCTGCAGACACTGGAAATCCAAAGCACCACACACAAAATGTAGCAGGAACTCAGCAGGGCAGGCGGCCTCTATGGAAAAGAGTGAACAGTCGACATATCAGACTGAGATCCTTAATCAGGGCTGGAAAGAAAGAGAAGTCAGAAGGTCGGAGGGAGGGGAGGAAGAAGTACAAGGTGGGAGGTGATAGGTGAAACCAGGAGAGGGGGAGGGAGTGAAGTAAAGAGCTGGGAAGTGGATTGGTGAAAGAGAGAAAGGGGGGAATCTGACAGGAGAGGATAGAAGGCCATGGAAGAAAGGGAAGGGGGAGGAGCACCAGAGGGAGGTGCTGGGCAGGTAAGAAGAGAAGGTGAGAGAGGGAATGGTTGAGGCTGGGGAAGGTCATGATGGAAGTTCAAGAAATCAAAGTTCATGCAATCAAGTTGGAGGCTACCCAAATGGAATATGAGGTGTTGCTCCTCCAACCTGAGTGTGGCCTCATCGCGGCAGTAGAGGAGGCCATGGACTGACATGTTGGAATGGGAATGGGAAGTACAATTGAAATGTGTGGCCACCGATCAGCATATGAACTGATACATATTTGAGGAGATATGTGGATCAGTTCATATCGATCATTAATTGGAGTCATTTATTGATTTGACTTCGCTGGATGAAATAAATAATAATTAGATCTTCAGTCCTGAAGAAGGATCTCGACCTGAAATGTCGACTGTTTATGCATTTCCACGGATGCTGCCTGACCTGCTGAGTTCCTCCAGCATTTTGCGTGTGTGTGTGTGTGTGTGTGTGTGTGTGTTGCCTTGGATTTCCAGCATC
Source organism: Mobula hypostoma (assembly GCF_963921235.1). Lineage (NCBI taxonomy): Eukaryota > Metazoa > Chordata > Chondrichthyes > Myliobatiformes > Myliobatidae > Mobula > Mobula hypostoma. Next base: position 25,861,000 of record NC_086122.1, read on the forward strand.
TGCAGATTTTTTAGATTATGAGGACACGCAGTCCTCTCTTATTGTCATTTAGTAATGCATGCATTGAGAAACGATACAATGTTTTTCCGGAATGATATCACAGAAATACAGATTTTCTCCTGTTGTTAACACAACTGACTGGTTCTCACACCTCTGCTGCACCTGCAGCTGGATATTTGCTCAGTGACTTTTGAAATTCTCGAGCCTTCTTACCCAAATAACTGGAGAAACGACTGAGGAGACAAAAGAATCACCTGCTGTAACTGACAGGGTTGCGGGATCGGGGCGGCAATTGGGACCTAGATGTATAATATTGCATTGATGTCATTAAACTTTCAACTATATCTGGATGGTGACTGTTGGAATCTCCCGTGCATTCTGGAAGTACATGGACCCATTCTGGGGGGAGACAGTAATGACTAGATTCCCAGGTCAGAGATTCAGCGAATGGAAAGATAGAGTCACTGGGATCCAGTGACGTCAACTCCGGAGACCGGGATGCGGCTGCTCTGCGTTACCGGCCAGTGAAGGCGGCAGGTGGGCGTCGGGTGGTCGGCGGTCGGGGGGAGCGGGTCAGTGTTCTGCCGGTGGATGGGTAAGTGGCGACCGGTCTCCGGGAGTAAATCGTTGCGCCCTCGGCATCTTTTGGTCCAGCGCGGCGAGGAGACCGGGCAGGTTGTACAATGGAAGCTCCCGGCCTCCGGCTCTCTCTTCTTCATCATCCACCCCCGTCGTCTCAGGCCTCTCCGCCACATCCCCATGACCCCCACCCCCATCCCCATCCTGCGTCTTCCCCCTCTATCGCCCTTTCCCCCATCCCTCTCACCGCCACCTCCACCCTATCCTTCCCTGTTGCCCCTCCATCCTGCCTCTTCCCCAGGACAAGCCTCTATCCCCTCTATCGCCCTTTCCCCCCATCCCTCTCACCGCCACCTCCACCCTATCCTTCCCTGTTGCCCCTCCATCCCTCTCCCTACTGGCGCTCGATGACAGTCCTCTCCCCCCACCCCCCACACCCGCGGTCGGCATTGATACCCAGTAAATGCCCCAGTTATGGCTCAGTGAGACCTCCTTGTACAACGTGGCTAATGTCATCCACTACACATTCAAACGGCACTATTTATAATAAGGTGACATTGTCTAATACGTTTTAAAATTTCTTGCTACCGAACATGAATGTGTGTAAAATTAAGTAGCGATAGTGTCAATCTGACCATCTCCCAAAGCTTAAGTACTGCTGTATTCCGAAATATTTATAGCAGAGCGCGGTTGAAACCCTGCACATCTGTCAGATTGTCATTGCACGTTGCATCTGACCGTCAGCCTGAGGACGCACACGCACTGTTTCAGGAACAGCTTCTTCCCCCCACCCCCCGTCACCAGACCGTCATCAGATTTCTGAATGGACAACGAACACCACCTCAGTGTTTTCCCCTTGCTTTTTGTACTAATGTAATTTATATGCAGTACTGTGCAAAAGTCTTAGGCACATAAAAATAGCTCGGATGCCTCAGACTGTATTTGTCAACATGGGACGGAGAGCGAGTTTGTAAATCTGGCGAGGTCAAAGGATGTTGGGAGTGGTGAGGGTGGAGCACCGCGGGAGGGGTGTGGGACAGGTGGCAGAGAATGAGTGCCAGGGGTGTGGGACAGGGGACAGAGGAGTGCCAGGGGTGAGGGCCAGGTGGCAGAGGAGTGCCAGGGGTGTGAGGCAGGTGGCAGAGGAGGAGTGCCGGGGTGTGAGGCAGGGGGCAGAGGAGTGCCAGGGGTGTGAGGCAGGTGGCAGAGGAGTGCCAAGGGTGTGAGGCAGGTGGCAAGGGAGTGCCAGGGGTGTGGGACAGGGGACAGAGGAGTGCCAGGGGTGAGGGCCAGGTGGCAGAGGAGTGCCAAGGGTGTGAGGCAGGTGGCAGAGGAGGAGTGCCAGGGGTGTGGGACAGGTGGCAGAGAATGAGTGCCAGGGGTGTGGGACAGGGGACAGAGGAGTGCCAGGGGTGAGGGCCAGGTGGCAGAGGAGTGCCAGGGGTGTGAGGCAGGTGGCAGAGGAGGAGTGCCAGGGGTGTGGGGCAAGGGGCAGAGGAGTGCCAGGGGTGTGGGCCAGGTGGCAGGGGAGTGCCAGGGGTGTGGGGCAGAGGGCAGAGAAGGAGAGCCACAGACCCAGCCCTGAGGCACCAGGCAAGGACAATTAATTGATTCTGAATGATTGGTTTATTATCATTACAGAATGTCTGTCTCGTATTTCCTCTCCCTTCTCCTTTTCCCAACCATAATTCCCCTCTCCCTGTCCCCTTCCCACTCTCAGTCCACAGTAGGGATCCATATCAGAATCAGGTTTATCACCACTCACATATGTCATGAAATTAGTTTCTTTTAAGTGGCAGCATAACAGTATATTACATGCAATTACAACAGTACTGTGCAAAAGTCTTCGGCATATATATATCATCATTTTTATCATTTTGTATTGCAATATATTGCTGCCGGGAAAACAACAAAATTCACAACATAAGCCTGATTATTATTAAACCCGATTCTGATTCCAGTTAACATATGGTTAGTGGATATCAGTGACTAGTAGGTAGGGTCCTAAACATTAGATGTTTGGCTTCTTTGATGCAGTTGAGGAAAATAAATAATAATATGACTGTTGACCAGACTCAAACATTTTCTTTACCTCTTCCTCAACAATTAGAGTTATAGACTTGTCTTGCATTAGGACATTGTCCAATGTGTTTTGGATTTTCATAGAACCCTACAAGTACACAACATAGAGTAAGATCATTATGCCAGCCAAAAAAAATCCATTCAGACCAATAGCATATCCCAGCTATTTGTTCGTCCCAGTTACACTCTAACTGGGAAGAAGATTTGTGGTCTCATTGCCTTCTGAGGCTGTAGATTCCAAACCTCTAACATCCTTTGGTTGAAATGAATTCCCCATTTTCCTTTCTAATCCTTCTAGCAATTTCTCTCAATATACAGCACCTAGTTATTGTTCTTTCTGCTAAAGGAAATTTTCATATTCACCCTATTTAGGGACATCAGTTTTAGAAAACCTTGAATTTCCCTTTGCTGTCTAACTAGGTGGAGTTTCAATAAGTTTGTAATAAGATTGCACATAAAATATCACAGAATAAATGAGTCTGATGGTAATGTTTGTTATTTAAACACAAATTAAACCTCGGTTGTGATAATATGCTAATATTTTGAGGGCCAATTTGCTATAGATTTTCTCCTATGTCTAGTATTTTCTTCAGTATATTATGCCAGCACACTGTATGATGGTAGTAAAGACCTACTGGATGCAGAGTTTTTTCAGTTTGAAGTTGCAGGTATATAATCGCATTGTTTCATATGGAGAATAAATTTCTCTTTGGAATGCACAGCATTTACCTGAAACAAACATTTTTGAAATGTTCCTCATACATTTGTGTGTCTCTGGCCCTGAGCCTCTGGGTTTACATTTTTTCAAAATAACATTCTCGTTCTTTTAAGTGCCAGCTGGGAACCATAACAGGTTATTCCTGCTTCTGTCTCTGAAGGTATCACAGTTGATGTATGTGTGGTAACAACATGTCTTTGCCGCTGCTCGACGAAGCCGCGACAGTGTCTGGGACAGAACGGGAGACGGCAGTGGTAAGCAATATGTTCTCCAGCGCTGTCTTTTGGTTTGTTTTCTCTGAAGCTGAAGAGGCCAGGAGAAGAACTGATAAAAGTATATATAATTATGAGGGTGATAGATAAAGTGGATAATAAAAATCTGTTTCCCATGATATGAGGACAGGTCCTTAAGGTGAGAGGTGGGAGGGTTGGTGGGGATCTAAAAGGGGAATATGGCATTAATTTCCTCCGTAGTTAACTTGAAATACCATTGCTACTATCATATTGTGTTTGACATTGTTTTATTGGATCATATTTCCTGTCTTTGCTATATGGTACCGTATATATTCATGCTTGTTTCAATTGTGTTGCATAGGTTATTTTCTTGCATGGACTTGGAGACAGTGGGTGAGTTTAAGTGAAACTTCTAACTGTAGTGATGTAAAACATTAAATATATGCTAAATGTTTTTTTCTTATGATGAAAGGCATTTGCCACTTACATTCTGAGGTTTACCTAATAGCGGTATACACTATGTTGCTGTGTGATGTATTTTTATTACCTATTTTCCATAAAGTTCATTTCCCAGATCCATCTGTAGGAATATTAATAAATATTATCTTGGAGGCAAAATGTGCGCTTCATTTTCTTCCCTGGATAAATTGACTAACGGTATTCCTCAATCTGATGGGTTTTTTTGACTCGTCTACGTTATTGAACAGCTAATTGGGCTGTGAATACCTTCAGGTCCAGATTCATGTTCTGGTCTTCAGTAACTTTATTCCAGCTGAAATACTCCACCTGCATGTTAATTTTTGTTATTAGGAAAAAGAAAAATACTGTGATTATTATCAGTTATCTTCCTGAGTTGGGCATTAAGCAGGTTGGGATTCTTGTTGATCTGTGAATCCCCAGGAGGTAAATAGGTGGCACTAGCTAATATGATTTACATGTGAATAATCTACATGGTCACGATAATGGGGGAGCTGCTCCCATTAACAGTAAAGTAAAGGCATCTGTTAGTCTTGCGAGACCATGGATCTGTGCCTGGAAAATCTTCACTCTCCAGGGCGCAGGCCTGGGCAAGGTTGTAAGCAGTTGCCCATGCTGCAAGTCTCCCCTCTCCATGACACCAATGTTGTCCAAGGGAAGGGCATTAGAACCCATACAGCTTGGCACCAGTGTCATCGCAGAGCAATGTGTGATTAAGTGCCTTGCTCAAGGACACAACACGATGCTTCGGCTGGGGCTCGGGAATTAACTCCTTTATTTAATCCACATTACAGTTGTCCGATGTATTCATCACTTATTTGTAAGAAGCATTGTTGTCAGTTATAATATAGCATTGCTTTAATAGTATAATTACAGTATATAAGCATTGATTCTGTCAATGAAAGATACTGAGCTGAGGCCAGTTGCATTTCTGTGGAGGTAAAATTAGATCGTTTGTTACACAAGACGGATATTTAGACTTCAGGGTTGAGTTTTATTGGAATATGCACAAGTACATGTATGCACAGGTGTAATGAAAAACGATACTGGCAGTAGCATCACATTGTTGGTCGTTCAGTGATGACTAGAACTGTCATTTCCAACCATTTCTAACTTTGGTCATCCTACTCGCTGAACATATACACTTCCCACTTTCTTCCTTGAGCTTTCCAATCAGAAAGAAATGTATACGCTGATATTTGTTGTGGTCAGCCCGATGAGACTCTTTGACTCTTTTAAACCATCTTACCTGCGCCTTCGCAAGCTAAAATGTCTTACAGTACTAAGTTCAGCCATACTCACCTAACGTAGTTTTAACTTGCATAGGTCTGGCATTTCTGAATGAGAACCATGGAACCACTAGTGGATGTTTAGCTCCCATTCCCCTTTGTGCTTCAACCACTGTCCATTGCCTCTGAGAAGTCATATTTGAATCCCGTGCAGGGCTTGGCACCACAGCAATTAGTCTGAGATTTAACGTCTAAACTGTAGAGAAACCTCAGACAGCGGCAGCATCAAGAAAGAAGAAAGGAATATAGACCACAATATATAGGAGTGGAACTGGGCCATTCAGCCCATCGAGTCTATTCTGCCATTCCTTCATGGCTGATTTATTATCCCTCTCAACGCCACTCTCCCCTTCTCCCCTTCTCCCCGTAACCTTTTATGCCCCTACTAATCACGAACCTCTATTTTAAGTATATCAAATGACTTGGCCTCCTCATCAGCCTGTGGCAGTAACTGCCACAGATTCACTGCCTTCTGGCCAAAGAAATTTCCATAGATTCTGCCTGACCTGCTCAGTTCCTCCAGCATTGTGTGTGTTGCTGAAGAAACTCCTCCTCATCATTATTCTACAGGGATGTCCTTCTATTCTGAGGCTGTGCCCCCTGGTCCTAGGCTCCTGCACTATAGGAGTCGTCCTCTCCACGTTCACGTAGACAAAATGAACAGTGAAAAAAGCTGAATGACTGAAGGTGTTTTGTATTTTAAAATGCTTCCGTGTATTTAAAAGCATAATGAAGTAAACAGGCCATTCATTTTCCTATCCTGTTCAATTTTATCCAATTCCAAGCTAGTTTAGAGACGCTGTGGTACTTGGAGATTTGTGGATCAGGTGTCCTGAATTAAAAACATAACCCTAGTCGCGACAGTTCAGCAAAACTTTGTGCACTTTGACCACTTGGCACTAAAGTGGACTTTTTTTTGTTCTAATTGTGTTTTCTTGTAAAACTTTTGTATCACTTTTGTTTTTCTTGTGAATGTTGCCTATATGATGCTTTGTGCCTACGATGCTACAGGCAAATAGGTTTTTCATTACACTTGTGCGTATGAAAATGAACTTGACCTTTGATTTCAATATTTTCCCCTTGTTTTCCATTACAATTTTTGCATGTGTGAAAGAGTTAAATTACTGGACTAATATCTAAGAGCCTGGAATAACGAAACTGAGATGAGAATTCAAATCCCGCTGTAGCAGTTCTGGAATTTAAATTTGTTTAATTAAGTGGACTGTATTTAAAGAGAATCATTAGTAATAATAATTTCAAAATCTTCATTCTGGATCACTAATGTCATCTGAGGGGGAAGGGCAAAATACAACCACCAAAATAATTTTTCAGCATATCAGCTGAAGTTTTTCATTCTGTATTACTGATTAAAATTAGAGACACAAAGGATCTGCTGGATTAAAATTTGATATTTTATCTTCCTTTATTAATCTTTTTATTGATTTAAAAGGAGCATAAGTACGGTCAAGAGGAGAATTATCTCAAATATATATATCAGTAACAATATAAACCGAGATTAAGATAAACATTGTCAAAATCATATTGTTAAACTAGTATAAATATATAATTAAAAAAATAAAAATAGCAATTCTCTTCTTATCAGTTATGAAGAGAAAAGAAAAAACATTGAGCTTTAAATAAAGAGAGAGAAAAAAATCACTACACTATATATATAAAAAAAACAAAAAAAAAGGGACTGGGCAGTCCATTTTGAGGATGCAACCAAAAAAAAAAAGCAAGACTTTCGGATCAAATCTAAAACTTCGAAAAAAAGATTGAAAGAGTAATAAATCAGATTAAGTGAAAATATTGGATAAAAGGTCACCAGATTTGCACAAATTTAAAGGATGTATCAAATGTCCGACGTCTTATTTTCTCTAAATTTAAACAGGACATAATGGAGGAGAGCCAATAAAAGACCATAGGTGGATTAGAAGATATTTTGTAAATGTTAGATGATTGGACTGACGAGTTTGAAATTTGTTCTCAGATATGCATGGGCTGAGTCGCTGTCTTCTATCCGACTTCCCTATGTGAAATATATCTGCCCTCATGCGTAAGTTCAACATGATGATTAATGCTTTCACGTTTTCTTTGTGTTCGTTTGAAATATTCTCTTTAAACTGATGATGTTGAACACCAGTTCACTTCCTTGTGTCACATCTGCCTGCTTGATATTGTTGCTGGAGGCTTTGAGATCAGAAAAGGGCAAAGACTAACGGTCATGAATTCTGTGGGTAACTCATCTAGAGAGATCTTAAACTTCTCGCTCCTTGATCTCAAAGAGTAGTGCCCGGACCCCAGTATGGGGAAGGAGGAGTTGTGTTCATTTTGACTGTGGTGGAGAAAGTGCAGGATTGCAGAAGGGTGAAATGCTTTTGCACTGCCATTGTTTTAATCTTGTTCTCATCTTAACGTTGCAGTTGAAGGGACACAGTGAGAGTGTTCCAAGGGCCTAGATGACAGTCATTTACCATGAGTTGCGGCAAATCACCCGACCTGAGCTGATTCACCAGGACTCTCTCCTCCCAGCACATACATAATATGATCTGTCTGTCTGATTACGGGCCCTGTAGGCCCCTTGAGCCACACTGCCCAGCAACCCACCGATTTAACCCCAGCCCAATCACGGGACAATTTATAATGACCAATTAACCTATCAACTGGTACGACTTGAGACTGTCGGAGGAAACCGGAGCACCCGGTGGAAACCCATAGGGAGAACGTACAAACTCCTGACAGGCAGCTTCGGGAATTGAACCTGGGTCACCTGTACTGTAAAGCGTTTTACCGCCAAGTGACCTGAAAAGCTGTCTATATACCCAGGACTGCTATGACTTAAATTCCTCATTGTCCTCTGGGTGTAGCAGTTAGCACAGTCGTTTTTCAGCACCAGCTATCATCAATCTGAATTCATTCCCCACTGGGTAGCAACGCACTTTTGGGAAAATTAATTTTGTGTTTCTGTCCTTTTAGATCAGTCCAGAATTTTGTCTTTGGGTCATTTGTTGTCCTGAAACAATATGAAATGCAATGATCATTTTATATTTGGGATGAAATTACATGGTTGACTATGAGGTCTAAATTACAACAAAACACTTATTAATATTGTGAAGCTTGACTATATTTGAGGTATAATTTCTGAATGTGATTTAATTCTTTCTTGTTTATTCAGGCCAAAGATGCCTGTGCAATTGAAAAACTTTGCATCGATTCCATCATGGTAAGTTTTTCTGTCATTCATAAATTTTCTCCTTTCATGACACTCTTGTCTTATTTCTCTATCACCCTACCCATTATCATTTTTCCTCTGCCTTCTAAATTGTTTTATTTAAATACTTGGGAGTCCAGTTTTTAATATCCTGGCTAATTTCATGTGCACCCTTGCCTCATTTTGTGACCATTTAAACTTAATCACTGACTCAATATTAATAGTCTTTTGTAAAGGAATTCCAAATGTATTGTACTTTGTAAGTGGAAAGGTTTTTCACCTTATGTTATGAAAGGCCTGGATCTAGTCATTAGGACCTGCAGTCCTAGATTCCCAAATAATTTCTCCACCAGATCCACCTACCTTAAGTTACAAACACTCTTCATATTCCAAATTCCAGTGACGCCCACCTTCGTTTGTGTAAATTTTTTTTCTAATTCAGATCTCAATTTCAAACCCAAGTTGTACTCTGATAAATCAATGCATCATTCCCTTCAAAGTGGGCATATTCTCAAACTGCAATTTCTATGACAACACACATAAAATGCCGGAGGAACTCAGCAGGTCAGGCAGCATCTACAGAAATGAATGAACCGTTGACGTTTCAGGCCGAGACCTTTCTTCAGGGCTGGAAAAGAAGGGGGAAGATCCAGAATAAAAAGGTGGGGAAGGGGAAGGAGGCTAGCAGGAAGGTGATATGCATTTTATCCCACTACCTAAGTTCAAAATTATGGTAATAATTGGAACCCAACTCATTGTATTGCTGCATCCTATTAGCCACAGAGTACCTGTCCATAGCTTCTATCCTTAATTATAACTGTTAGTAATTTCCCAACAAGCAAATTGGTCTGTAATTCCATTGCTTTCTCCTCTCATCTTAGACCGTGAAGCTAGAGGTGCAATTTTCCAAGCTAAGTGCACTGTTTCTCAATTGAGAGAACTTTGACTGATCATTGGGACATCTGTAATTTCCTTGCCAACGCCCTTCATCTCAGGAGTTCCCGACCTGGAGACCATGGACCCCTTGCCTAATGGTATTGGTCCATGGCATTAAAAAAAAGGTTGGGAACCCCCAGCTTTATATGTTGGGATGGAAATCATCTTGGGGGTTTGTCAGTCTTCACTGCCATTACTTTCTGCTCTAACTGTTAATTTGCTTGCTTTATTTTGGTGACCTCTAGTCTCCATTATTGTAAAAGGATGCCAAAACAAACCAGAAATGTTGGTTTTTGATAGCAGAAGATGCAGAAAAACTAATAAACACTTTTGTTTTTAGCCATTGGACTACAGTAATGCACTCTTTTCAGGACTGCCTAAGGAAGATATAAATCGGCTGCAGCTTGTTCAAAAATGCAGCAGCAAGAATCTTAACCAATAAAAAAATCTGAGCGCAATTCACTGGTTTTAGCATCATTACACTGGCTGCCTCTGTCCTTTAGGATCAATTTTAATTGTATATAAAGCTCTGAATAACCTAGCTCCTCTGTATATTTTGGAGTGTATATCCCCTCACATCCCTATCATAATCTTAGAACCACAAATGCTGGTTTGCTTAGTGTTCCTAAGAACTGATGGTATGGCGTTTTGCTGGAATCTGGAATATTCTACTGACTGAGATGCGCCAAACTAGTACTGAGGTACACTTCAAAACACTTCTTAAGAACCTACTTTTTAAATTTGGCCTACTTATGCCTGTTGATGTTGATTATATTTATATAATTTGGTGTATTTGATTACATTTTATTCTATATAATGTTTGACTTAAGATTTTTAATTTTGTCGGGTATTTTTATGACTGTATTGATGCATCTTCACAATCTATGTAAAGCACTATGAGCCTGCATCTTAATGTGTGAAAGGTGCTACAGGAAAAAAATTATTATTAAAAAATCCTGTTTCTCCACTATAATTAA